>NC_136274.1:42618887-43096387 GCF_964187855.1 Myxine glutinosa
CTCTCTCTTCCTCTCTCTTTCTCTCTCTCTTTCTCTCTCTCTTCCTCTCTCTCTTCCTCCCTCTTTCTCTCTCTCTTTCTCTCTCTCTTTCTCTCTCTCTTCTCTCTCTCTCTTCCTCTCTCTCTTCCTCTCTCTCTTCCTCTCTCTCTTTCTCTCTCTCTTTCTCTCTCTCTTCCTCTCTCTTTCTCTCTCTTCCTCTCTTTCTCTCTCTCTTTCTCTCTCTCTTCCTCTCTCTTTCTCTCTCTCTTCCTCTCTCTTCCTCTCTCTTTCTCTCTCTCTTCCTCTCTCTTTCTCTTTCTCTTCCTCTCTTTCTCTCTCTCTCTCTCTCTCTCTCTCTCTCTCTTCCTCTCTCTCTCTCTCTTCCTCTCTCTCTCTCTCTTCCTCTCTCTCTCTCTCTTCCTCTCTCTCTCTCTCTTCCTCTCTCTCTCTCTCTCTCTCTCTCTCTCTCTCTCTCTCTCTCTCTCTCTCTTCTCCTCTCTCTCTCTCTCTTCTGTCCAACTGTGAATCAAATTAGTACGTTCTCTTTGTCCTTCTCACAGAGGACTTCACAGTTATGTCACAGCCTAGATTTATTTATTTTTGTATAAAAATAAATAAATGCAGGACTTTGTCTTTAATACT
The DNA here is from genome assembly GCF_964187855.1 of Myxine glutinosa. Classification (NCBI taxonomy): domain Eukaryota; kingdom Metazoa; phylum Chordata; class Myxini; order Myxiniformes; family Myxinidae; genus Myxine; species Myxine glutinosa. The sequence continues at coordinate 42,619,509 of NC_136274.1, forward strand.
CTTTCTTGGTTTCATGTTTCTGACAACTCCCAACGTGTCTTCCCATAACTTGATAACTACACGTACTGTATGAATGTATTTGATATTGTTTTGAAGCTCATGTTCTGCAAGTTGCAAATGTAGATATCTCGATTCATGTGTTGTGACCTTGGACTCATTTGGTCGTAGCAGATATCGTTTTACTACTTGCTCCTGTTACTTTGGCTTTATTAATCCCAGCAACGCCGACTTTGATCTCGACACGAGCTGTAAATCTCCTCAGAAAACCACCTGCACTGCACAGTTTATAAATTAATGGACAATGTGTTTATTGTGGAATTAATATTCTTTGTTCCTCAATTTATTTCAAGGCCAGTCGTCTTGCATTATTTGCTGTCACAGATAAAATTCCTTCAAGTAAATTTTGGATTCTCCAGTGTTGCTTTGGAATCAAATTATTGATCCCCTACCAGTTTCGCCGGAGGGGACTATCTATATGTTTACTGTCTGCATCCGTCTGTCCCACCTGTGGTTTTCCAGACTTTTTCCCCATACCCTTTAACATATTCAACTGAACCTTGGTTAATGGCTTTATTATGACAAGTTGCAGAACAAATTTGAGTTTGGAGGTGTTTCGTCAATTTTCCATGGAGTTATAGCCTTTTTGGACTTGTATAGTAAAATATCACATATTATACACGGATCAGTTTTCCAGACTTTTTCCCCTTAACCTCTAACATATTGAACTGAAACTTGGTATATGGATTTATTGTAAGTTACAGAAACTGCAATTTGCCCTGTAGCCTTGCATACAGTGCATTCAGAAACTATTCAGACCCCTTCACTTTTTTCACATTTTATTATGTTGCAGCCTTATGTTGAAATCGTTTAAATTCATTTTTTCCCTCATCAATCCACACTCAATACCCCACAATGACAAAGAGAAAACAGGATTTTAGAAAGTTTTGCAAATTTATTAAAAAGAAAAAACTGAAATATCACATTTGCATAAGTATTCAGACCCTTTGCTATGACACTTGAAATTTAGCTCAGGTGCCTCCCATTTCTCTTGATCATCTTTGAGATGTTTCTACACCTTGATTGGAGTCCACCTGTGGTAAATTCAATTGATTGGACATGATTTGGAAAGGCTCACAGCTGACAATGCATATCAGAGCAAAAACCAAGCCATGAGGTCGAAGGAACGGCCTGCAGAGCTCAAGCTCAGAGACAGGATTGTGTCGAGGCACAGATCTGGGAAAGCCTCCAAAAAAATTTCTGCTGCATTTAAGGTTCCCAAGAGCGCAGTGGCCTCCATAATTCTTAAATGGAAGAAGTTTGGAATAACCAGGGCTCTTCCTAGAGCTGGCCGCCCGGCCAAATTGAGCAATCGGGGGAGAAGGGCCTTAGTAAGAGAGGTGACCAAGAACCCGATGGTCACTCTGGCTGAGCTCCAGAGATCCTGTGTGGAGATGGGAAAAACTTCCGGAAGGACAACCATCACTGCAACACTCCACCAATCTGAGCTTTGTGGCAGAGTGGCCAGACAGAAGCCTCTTCTCGGTGGAAGACACATGAAAGCACACAGAATCTTGTTTCTCACAGTCTGAGTCCTTTAGATGCTTTTTTGCAAACTCTAAGCGGGCTTTCATGTGTCTTTCACTGAGGAGAGGCTTCCGTCTTGCCACTCTGCCATGAAGCCCAGATCGGTGGAGTTGCAGTGATGGTTGTCCTTCCGGAAGTTTCTTCCATCTCCACACAGGATCTCTGGAGCTCAGCCAGTGACCATCGGGTTCTTGGTCCCCTCTCTTACCAAGGCCCTCCTCCCCCGATTGCTCGGTTTGGCCGGGCGGCCAGCTCTAGGAAGAGCCCTGTTGTTCCAAACTTCTTCCATTTAAGAATTATGGAGGCCACTGTGCTCTTGGGAACCTTGAATGCAGCAGAATTTTTTTTGTAGGGTTCCCCAGATCTGTGCTTCGGCACAATACTGTCTCTGAGCTCTGCAGGAGGTCCTTCGACCTCATGGCTTGGTTTTTGCTCTGATATGCATTGTCAGCTGTGAGACCTCATATAGACAGGTGTGTGCCTTCCCAAATCATGTCCAATCAATTGAATTTACCACAGGTGGACTCCAATCAAGGTGTAGAAACATCTCAAAGATGATCAAGAGAAATGGGAGGCACCTGAGCTAAATTTCAAGTGTCATAGCAAAGGGTATGAATACTTATATCAATGTGATATTTCAGTTTTTTCTTTTTAATAAATTTGCAAAACTTTCTAAAATCCTGTTTTCTCTTTGTCATTATGGGGTATTGAGTGTAGATTGATGAGGGAAAAAATGAATTTAAACGATGTCAGCATATGGCTGCAACATAACAAAATGTGAAAAAACTGAAGGGGTCTGAATACTTTCTGAATGCACTGTACATACATATACACGAGCAAAAGTACCCTGGCGTTGCTGGGCAATGCAGGGTTGCTTTGTGCCTGAAATATGAAGGGGGGTAGGGAGGAGGATAGGGGAGGGGAACAGGAATGGGGAGGGGGGTAGGTGAGGAGAAGGGAAACAGAAGGAGAAGGGAAGGGGGAAAGAGAGGGGGATGGGAGGGGAGGAGGGTGGAGGAGCGTGGAGGAGGGAGGAAAGGGGATAGTGGAGGGGTGGGGAGGGAGGGCCCTCCTTATACAGTTTACTCACAGAACATCTCACGGCCCTCCTTGCACCATTCACTCACACGGAACTCTCGGCCCTCCTTACAACGTTCAGTCACTTGGAACAAGTCATGGCCTTTATAATAACGCAGACGGAACATCACACCACTCACTCACATGATTCACTCCACAGTATCTCTTGATCGTTCACTCAATATCACGCTCTTTTAGTAAGAATAGAACAGATTACCAAGTTTGGACCATGTCCAGACAACTGTTACGTGTTCCTCTACGATCTCCTGGTCTCGGTTCACCTACGAACCCCGAGAGGAGCCACAGCAGAAAAATATGTTACACTGTGTTAGAAGTCAATAGTGAAACCACACCAATAATTATAAATGAACAAATAATATATTGAAAATCACACAGGAATAACGGTACAACAAATGGCAATTAAGAGTGCACTCTATATACCATCAATAAAGTCATATAACTCACTGCGCTCCCAGCGAGTGAACAGGACACTCCTCAATGTCTCTATAACTTTTCCCCAAGGCAAATGTGACTCGCTCCAGCGGTCGCTAGAACGATATCCAGTCGAAGCCCGAATGAATTTAAACGATTTTAGCATAAGGCTGCAACATAATAAAATGTGAAAAAAGTGAAGGGGTCTGAATACTTTCTGAATGCACTGTGTATGTCTCACAATTGCTGAGGGCTTGGAAGAAGAACATTCATTGGGACCAGTCGGGGAATTTTATTGCAAAGCAATTCTCCCTCTTGTTTTTTTTAACCTTCATATCCTTTTGATTAATATCGATGGGGTGTATGCTGCTGATGGGGAGTAGTATGATTTGTCTTCCTAAACCACAATATTCTTGTCTGAATTATCATGCCTTCACAATGTAACCACAACGTTGCATCCATATGGTTTGTTTGCATTCTCATGACCTTGAAAATGCATTGGTCAAATAAGGTTTCTGTTTTTAATAACCTTCCCAAAAACATGAACTTCCACTTGCATTTTTCAAATGTTTAGCATTTTGGCCAATGGAAATAATGTAATGGCATTTTGCATTTGCTTTCCTTTCCCACCCTGGAATGGAAAGAGTTTGTTTTCAGTTGGGAGCTATTGTTGGTGTGTTGTTGTTGATTTGGAATTTAATAATTTCCCGTCTTCAAAATATGTTCGCTTGAGATTTATAAAGTTTTCACCGAGTTTGTTTTCAAAAGTTGTTCCATGCCCTTGTGTTTGTCAACTCAAAAGTTCACATTGTATGTTTGATGATGCACTCTGGGAATTCGTTTTTTATCCTATTTTGAAATGAGGATTAAAATCTGAATCGTTTTTAGTGGAGCTACCCTTGATGAATGGTATTTGTCGAATTCAAAACTTCGACATTTGTTCATTCCTGCGTTGAATGCAGAGCAGCACTTTAGGAATGATACCTTGGGATGTAAAGGTTGCATTTCATCTTTATAATTGTACTTTTTGCTTTTAAGCCTGGCTCCTTATCTGTATTGTAAAGATAGAACAGGTGCACATGGAGAGGAGATTGGTTTGGAGCGGGGGAGAGACTCTTAAGGCATGTTTCATATTTTGCTCGTACAGTATCGGGATTATAATACTGTTGCTTGGTCAATCGTTTTTGATCCCAAAATTTCCATTGACGACAGGCAATTCTTTAAAGAGTGAATAATTCAAGAATATAACAAGTACGAGAGAGTTCACATAACACCATGCACTGTGTTCAGGTATTTATAGTACTTCAAATTTAATAAAATAATGATTGATTTTGAAGATCGGAAGTTTAGTGCTTTGAAGCAGTGTTCAACAACAACCACCTGATAGAACATCCAAGTACCACCAAACTGGAGGTTCCTGGAAGTATTATGAAGGCGATTTGTGTTTCAAGTATCACCCGCTTAACGAAGTGGTTACATACCTTCATACCCCATGGTTATGTGAACCTTCATTATGTGGCAGATCGTTTTCCATTTTTTGTTATGGGAGAATTGCATTCTGTTTCTTAACCTTAATTGTTCGGTCTATAAGCAAAGCCATATGCTTGATACAACAATGGGGGGGTTTTTTTTTTTGTATACAAGATCGAGGCTCGTGTAAGAGCTAACAGTATTATTTTTAGTTTTTAAAAATATTATCATGTAATTCCCCTCGGTTAATACCGGGAAATCACGAATGGCAATCGAGCGTTAATGAGGTGACGATCAATGGCGGATTTGACTATATATATGCGTGGGGGTGGAAAGAAAGAGGAAGAAGAAGCGGCAAGCTTTTACCTGACACAATCTCGCCGGGCAGTCTTGAAACATGCAGGAAATAAACTGAAGCAGGAACGGGTTTAGAATTGTTTGGAAAAAGAATACAAGGGTTTAATTAATAAATATCTGGACAGAAAAAGAACGTGCCCGTAACTAACTATGACCTAAATTGGGATCCCACACACCTCACTTCAAATACAAGCACAGGTGAACAGGTGCACAGGCAAAGGATAGAGAGGATTTTCCAGAGAGTCGGAGAGATCATTAATGAAGACCAGAAAAAGCACAGGGCCTTTCGGAACACTGCCTTAGAACACTGTACAGTGTTCTTCTTTGGAACACTGCACAGTCGGAACACTGCCTTGAGGAACTCTAGCCTGAACAGGAAGGGGAGAAGAGAGAATTCCATTCATGGCAACACGTTGACTGCGACCAGAAAGGAAGTCTGCAAGCCATGCGTGGAGGCTTCCATGGATACCATATGAGGAGAGTTTGGTGAGCAGAGCGGGGTGCCAGACCGTATCGAAGGCACGAGATATGTCAAGGGAGACGGCTCTGATTTCCTGTTTGACATTGTGGACCTCCATCCATTGTTGAGACAGCAGAAGCAACATGTCCAGAGTAGAATGACCTGGTCTGAATCCAAATTGATGATCCAAGATCAAGCCATTGGAGAAGAGGAAGGATTTCATGTCAGAAGCGATGATCGATTCCATGACCTTGCTGATTATTGGGAGCAGGCTGATTGGTCTGTCGTTGCAAGGATCTGTTTTTGCACCTTTCTTGTGTAAAGCGGTAATGTTGGCTGATTTCCAAGCAGATGGCAGATGACCTTGAGCAAAAGAGGGTGAAGAGAATTGAGAGAGGGTGTGAAAGAGCGGCAGAGCAGGATTTTAGTACCCTTGGGCTTATGTCGTCTGGTCCAGTTGCAGAATCAGAGTAGAGGTTTGACAGAAACTTCTCCACCTTGTCAGGAGAGAAGGACACAGAGTCCAGGATCAGCTGGGTAAGGTGGGTACAGGGAGAGATGGGTTTGGTACGCAAGATTTTGAGTCAAACACAGAGTTGAGGCATTCAGCTTTGTCACGTGCAGTGTCGGCTATGTGGCCGTTTGAAGTAAGGGAGGGCATGGAGGGGGAACAAACACCAAAAACAGATTTGACCAGACACCACCAGGATTTAGAGGAGGGAGACAGATTTGAGAGTTTAGTCTTGAGAGTGGAGAGATAGTGCTTCCTGGCTCTCCTGAGAGTAGACACACACTTGTTCCGAGCTTTGTGAAAGGAACTGAGATTGCCTTCAGTTGGATTAGCCTTCCAAGAGGCAAAGGCAAGTTGTTTCAGGGAAACTGCCTCACCACAAGATTCATTGTACCATAGACGGGAGGAAGGGTATGACAACTGAAGATGAGATGGGCTAAATCTGTGCATGAGAGAGAGAGCAGTTTACTTTGGAAGAATTCCCAGGAAGAGTTGATGTCAGAGGTGGTAGAGATGGGAGACCAGTCCAGATGATTGATGGCTGCTTGAAAACCATGCCAGTCGGCCTGAGTGAAATGCCAGACTCGTCGACGCTGAGGAGGCTCCCTGAGAATGGCCAGAGAGATATATCCACTTTAACAAGCAAATTATCAGAAGAACCGATTGGAGCAGAAGAATGGCAGCAGATATTTGCAGGGAAGTTTCTCATAACCAAGTCAAGAAGAGAAGATGCTCTGTTGACTGAGATCCGGGTCGGGTAATTGACAGATTGTGACAGTCACAATGAGTCGCAGAAGTCCTTTGCTGAGATGCCATGGTTGGTGAGAGAGGTACCCACACCCAGCCAGCTTGCATGATGACAGTTGAAGTCGCCACATATGAGGAAGAGAGAATTGGGATGAGTGGATAGAAGTTGGTCCATGTTGTCAGACAGCGAAATGTAAATGGAGTCATCGCTGTTTGGAGAATGGTAGAGAACACATATGGACAAAAGGTGGGAGTGGAGAGGAAACTGTAGCCAGAGGTACTCCTGCGGGTGGGGTGGAGAGAGGGCAATCAGAACAGGCCCTGGGGAGGGGTGCCTCGACTTTAATATATAGATGATTCAAAGATGAACTGATTAGATAATGGAGTCAAAATGTCAGAGGCATACCGGGAAATGTCAAGACGTACCCAACGTTATACGTTCTGATGACAGTTCAGTAAAAATTCTATTACTGCGCTAACTTTTGAACCAGTGATGGGATTTTGACCAAAGTTGGTATATATATTGTTACGGACCGCGGATAAGATGTTAATTTGCTTTGCGGATGGCACCGCGGCCCGAACCGTTTACCAAGACTAGACCCGATCCTGAAATGTTGGCCAAATCGTGCCACAGATATTCAATGAGGGAAAAGACAAAGGCGACACGGATGTGAAGAAGAGGAAGACAGAAGTAGGGAATACGAATATAATTTATTTGCTATTTACAACCAAAAGTAACCAAGGAGAAGGAAGGGTAATAAAATAATTTACAGAAGAAATCAAGGAGACACTGAAAATTGCTAGCTTATCTAAACAGGCTTAACTTGCACCCTGGACAGAACAAACAAAAGACGGACTCACACGAATAGGGAATTTGCAGGCAGGAATGGAAGGACTGGAATGGTTTGGGACGGCAGAGAAGGGGAGGAAGGCACGGAGCTGGCTGGAGCTTGATCCCTCACGGGACGTCGGGCTGGACCTCGATGGCCGCCGATGCCACCGATGCCACCGATCCTGTGGTGTGCGCGGGGTAACGGGTCGGAGCTGCCTGGTGGAGCCAATGCTGCTGGTGGGGGGGTCTGGCGTGACGGGTTCTCTCTCCCTCTCTCACAAACTCGCAGGACTCTCTTCAGGCTTGTCTGTCATCTGATCTCCTCCCTCCTCCACTCTCCTGGGGGCGTCTCCCACGGGTTATATAAGCCCCACCCTTGACCCTTTTGCGAACCTCCCCCAAACGTTCTCTCTCCGCCCTCTAAAGCCAACCCCTCGTTCTGGGTTGGTCGGCAAGGGCTGGTTCACTCCTCCCCTCTATGACGAGGTGGAGACGTGCCTTTTTTCCCCGACCTTACCTCGTGGCTAATGGTGGTTTTGGGGCGATTCGAGCTAGCCCCAGCCAAAGGGCAGCAATGGCGAATGAAGAAAACTGCCCAAATGCAGTTGGCAATTGCAGCAAACCTGGCAAACCTGGCACTTTGAAGATGCCATGTCAGAGGGATCTACCTTATTTAATGCAGTGCAATGGAGTGTCAAATTAATGGAAGACAAGGCCTTACCCTACTACACAGAATAAGGAAATAACTGTCAACAAGGAAATAACTGTCAACAAGGAGGAAATCTATTATTGGCTACGTGGGTGCTTGTGAAATAACTACGGGCACGACCTTTGACCTTTATACACAACTGGAGGAAGGAGGGTCCACAATAAAACAATTTTAAAAAACACAATCCTCATATCCACAACACTGCACCCTCCTCCTCTTAGGCACGTCCCCGGCCTCTTACCTTTACTTTTAGTGTGGCAGGTAGGTGTAGTTCCCTTTACATTTAACCTGACCCTGAGTGTGACAGTTTTAAAACATAAATAAATATGTCCCACTGCTCCATTGCACCCTACCTAACAGACTCACGCCCACAGCTAACCGAATTGCGGAATTGTCTTCAAACTATACATTTACGGTGGGGGCGCATTATTTACAATGACTCTACTTTATTTACAAAACGCAACTCAGGACCTGTGATCGTTCTTTTGGGGGGGGAGACAGTCTGCCCTGCATCGATGCACCATGAAAGCACCCAAAAACGCACCAAAGCATCCTCAAGCACCAATCGGTGCACAGTCACCACAGTTCTTAATAAAAATAAACCAACAAACCCTTGGTGGTGTCTTGCTCTTCAGCTCCCTCTGCTGGCCATGTTATCTTCTAGTTGTTGTCATCTTCTTTGCTGGCGGCCTATTTGGACATAAAACTTGCACAAAACGTGTCCATTTTTATTTTATTTATTTATGGCCCACAGGGCTGACTACGTGTGGTTCACCTGTGGGGCATCGGTGCCCTGTGACCAAGGTCCGCCAGCAAGATCTCGGGCTTCATGGCCGGTTCCAGCAGAGGGGCCATGCCCCAACCCATGGGGTCCATAAGTGGTGCTCAGCCACAGACATGTGGTCCATAAGGTGGTGCATCGATGCAGACAGCTGTGGTTGCGAGAGGTTCGGGTGCCCATTGGTGGACTCTCGCACGCTCCCCTCGGCGCCCAGTGGCGCACAGTCCTCATGTGGGAGACAAGGGGGGAAAAGACAGATGAGCGAGGGGTAAGGTCACAAGGGTACACATCAATACAGGCAATGCAAGGCAAGGTGCGTATGGAGACGGAGCGGAGAAAAGCTCGTCCCTACCGTACGTCACCCCCCCCCCCCCCCCCCCCGGTCACCTACTCTACCCTTGCCCTTACCCCATATTTACAACAATCTACACCTTTACAAATTTGTCACTACTGTCACGTCTCCCCCATATTTCTCATACACCAAATTCGTCACCACAATCCCTCTAACCAAATTTGCCATCACCAATTCATCATCAATCCTCATAAGGAGGGAGAGATGGAACATCAGCACAATGTCACACCCACGTCATGATGCGTCTCACATTCCAAACATTTGCACAATAAAAATAATAAAAACAACCTGGCATGGTGTGGAGGTACGTCATCTCAGGTGAGTGGATGTAGATGGTGCAAGGAGATTCCTAATCCTAACTATCCTCTAAATGACAGTAACACACTTTACACTACCCGGGGTCTTTCCCTGCCAAACCATTGGCCATCTTACTCTATGTGGTTTTAAGAACCAAATTCCCATTGACCAAACTGTGGTGCTCCCTCAATTTGGGGTCTCACTCCCCCGATGCAACTCCCTGTGCCCTTGCACAATTTCAGGGCTGAGTCGTGTAGCTCTCCCAGCAGGTCTACCCACCTGCACACCACCACTGTAGTTGCCACCCGAGCTTACCTAGCTCCTCACCCTAACCTATCTAATTGGGGAAGGCCCCTCCTGGCTCTGTCACCCCTTGGTGCCCTCTGGCACTGGGCTACCCGGGTCCGTCCTCCGGATCCTCGGGCCCCATCCACAACAACTCTACCGGCTCCCAGAGCCCACCTGCGGCCTCACCTGGCCGACATCCTAACAGTGGCGGAGTGTCAACCAACTACAGACACTAACAGGCCACACGCCCAGCCATTTCCACAACACTAATGCACCCATCCAAGTACCATTCTTCCACACACACCACAGATGCCAATATCCAACCACAATTTACCTGTACCCTCTACCTAATTCTTAAACTACCCTCCCCGGGTATTCGTGATGGGGGTCCATCCTTCCCCCATTCACACCTTCGCACCATCCACTCCACTCCACAGTTTTCACCATACTCACTCCACGACCATCCATTCCATACTCCATATATTCCACACTCCATGTATTCCACACAACCATTCTCCATACCTCCTGTAGTTGCACACCTGTGCAATCACACCTGGTGCCACCTGCACCCTCCTTCCTCCCTGGACCATTTGGTCAGCACAACTCACATCACTATCACTCACTCAAACACTGCTCCATACACCTGTCCACTGTCCAGTTGCACACCTGTGCAATCGCACCTTTTAACCACACACGCGGCATCATCTGCACTGCCTGTTGCCCTGCTAACTTAGTGCTCCCCGTCTTCCCTTTAAACTAAGCACATACCACGTCATTATCATCCAAACTAATCTACCTGCGTCCCCACTACAGGTATCATTGTCACTACCTAACCTTAACGTTACCTAAGGTCATCTCTAGGTCCCTACACACGATATCCTAACCCTCCCGGGCTAGTTTTCACTGCCAAACCCCATAAAACTAGTGCTCCTTTGCGCCCGCTGTGAGAGATGGCAAAGTTGCCATCCCACCACATCGGGTATCTCTCACTATCAATTTTGCACACCAAATTCCAGCTAATTAAAAATTTGCCAATCACTACCAATCATCTGCCAATCATCACTCTGCCAATCCTTTGCCAACCATCAAATTTAGCTTTTTTCAATTTCGGGTCCAAAACACTATCCTCATCACACGTCGACTCACTTGAGCCTCTCGGTGCGCCAATTCATTTCTAAAGCTCGGCTTCGTAAAGCCGAGCAATGAATGTGGGTTGCTTGGTGCCGGCGGCTGGATCCGTCCGGCACTCGGTGCAGGGAAGGAGGTTTACCCGGGCCGAGATCCCACGCACCATCCCGGCACAGAGCCGTCCAATGGCCCGATCTCGCCCTACCGGAACGCCTCAACAAAAAGGGGTCGCCATGACGACCCTTCCTACCGGGCCGCCCGCTTCGCATAGCGGAGCACGGACGCGGCCGGTCAGAGCGCGGCCCGGCGTGGATCCCGCACGGCGGTTCTTTCGAAACCACCGTGGTCACGATCCCCGCGGCACGCAAAGCTGCCCGGCACGCACCGAGGGCCCGATTCGGCTATACGTCGCTCTAACCGCTAACCCGGTTAGCGTCGATGCTCCACTTGCATGCTTACACCCCGCAGCCCGTTCCTTGCTCATACATCCAGCCGTTCCCATGCTATTTGTCATTGCACCTTCTCTTACACACCCAGGTACACTCATTCCGCTTACAGACTTTGTCACACACCTGACCACCGCACACCTTTGCACACACTCGTTGTTCGCACACCTCACCAACACACCTTCGCGCCCCCTCCTCGGTCACCTCCTCTGTGACAACCACAGGTGTGCTCTCACTTGCACACCCAACCACGTGCCTCACTACCAACTCCAGCGTGCATTCCCATACGCGCTCTACCATTCCAGGTGTGCATCCTTCCATTCCAGGTGTACATCCTCTCTCACCTGCCACAACCAACTCACGCTCCGTGTCACTCTTACTACTTTCACCACCACACTCGGTCACGCATCACCCTTACTTTTGACAGCGCACTCTGTACTCATGCACCCGTCCGTTACACACCTTTCTCGCGCACACTCTCCCGTTGCACCCTCCGTAACACTCACCACAGGTGTGCATTCTCCCTTACTCTTGACAGCGCACTCTTTCCTCACGCACCTGTCCGTTACACACCTTTCTCGCGCACACTCTCCCGTTACACCCTCAGTAACACTCACCACAGGTGTGCACTCTCTCGTTACATCCTCTGTAACACTCCCCACTATGCGCTTCCATGTGCCCCCTCGCACACGCGCTACGACCAACTCGCTCTCGACGGCACACTCACTCCTCGGCGCGCACTTTTTCCTCACACCCCAGAGTCGGACATTCTCGCACACCTCCTCCTTCGCACTCTGTACCTGTCGCACACTTCACCAACGGCCTCTCACGAACACCCGGGTCCAAACCAACCCCCAAGCCGACTGAATATTCCCTCACACCATATACATTTCCGCGTATATCGCCACTCACCTTGGCACCTCGTCTCCGCACCTCCTTCGCCACCTGCAAACTCTTTATTTGGTTAGCAAGCACAACATCACGATTTGAGCACCGACCTTGTACATATTCTATCACCTCCTCCCTTATTTCTCTCTTAGTTTCCCTCCATCTCTTCTTAATTTCACTCACCCCCTCCTCCACTTCCTCTAACTTTTGCTTCACCTTTTGAGCAGCTCATCATGTACATCAGGAATGACCTTTGTCCACATCCTGATGTTTTTCCATTGACGGACCTCACATCAAAGCTTGAAGAATCCCCTGAAATCTCTTGGCATTGCACAAATTAAGCCATCGACCAAAAAACACATCCGCCGAAAGTTGGAGAGTACTTTCACTGGATCACTCCACTTTGTCTCTGATGAGAAGGGCAAGGTTCTTGTCTATCCAGGCAGTATATCAATTGGAGCTCTTGTCAAACAAGCCCACAAGTTAAAACAGGATCTCCAGACAGCAAGTCTGTCTTTGACTGTCTTTCCCTCGTGGTCCCCGTGTGCTGTCTTTCCCTCGCTACGGGCCCTGTACTGTCTTTCCCTCATGGTCCCCGTGTGCTGTCTTTCCCTCGCGGTCCCCGTGTGCTGTCTTTCCCTCGCGGTCCCCGTGTGCTGTCTTTCCCTCGTGGTCCCCGTGTGCTGTCTTTCCCTCGTGGTCCCCGTGTGCTGTCTTTCCCTCGTGGTCCCCGTGTGCTGTCTTTCCCTCGTGGTCCCCGTGTGCTGTCTTTCCCTCGCGGTCCCCCTGTACTGTCTTTCCCTCATGGTCCCCGTGTGCTGTCTTTCCCTCGCGGTCCCCGTGTGCTGTCTTTCCCTCGCGGTCCCCGTGTGCTGTCTTTCCCTCGTGGTCCCCGTGTGCTGTCTTTCCCTCGTGGTCCCCCTGTACTGTCTTTCCCTCGCGGTTCCCGTGTGCTGTCTTTCCCTCGTGGTCCCCCTGTACTGTCTTTCCCTCGTGGTCCCTGTACTGTCTTTCCCTCGCGGTCCCCCTGTACTGTCTTTCTCTCGTGGTCCCCGTGTGCTGTCTTTCCCTCGTGGTCCCCCTGTGCTGTCTTTCCCTCGCGGTTGTCAGCTCTTTCACGAGCCTCGATTCAGTATACAAAAAAAAACAAACAAACAAAAAAAAAACCTCTTATTTCCCGGTGCGTCTCCTCGATTTCGTCCTCTAAGGCCACCTTGACCGTTTCTATGTGCGTCCTCACCTCCCGGTCCTTTGTCTCCATTGCCTCCGTCACCTCGTCCAACCTCGTTGTCAGTCCCTCACGTACCATCTGACATTCCCTCTTCGTCGCTATCAAGTCATTTTTGAGTTCTTTTTGTGTCGCCTTTAGCCCTCCTAGTACTGCAGTGTTCTTTTGTACCTGCTCCACTAATTCCGTCTGTCCCACCGTCAGCTGTTCCACCTCCTGCGTCAGGTCCTCTATGCCCCCTTGTAACTTTGCCGTATTATTCCTCACCTCTTTCTCCATACGCTTCTCACCTCGCTTTACCTCCTCGCTTACGCCTCGTCTTATTTTCCTCTCCCATTTCTCCCATTTCTCCCATTTCTCCCATCTCTTTGGTAGATGCCACCCTCATCTGTTCCAACTCATCCCTCTGGGCATCCAATTTGGTTTCTAACCCGATTTTCACCTCCTCTATCTGGTTCCCCATCCGTTTGATTTCCCGGGCGGATTGCTCCCCTATCTCCCGCAATTTGCCTTCCATCCTATCTTCTAGCCCCGTTAACCCATTCTTTACCTCTTTTATCCCGTTGTCTAACCCCTCAATTTTATTGTCTAAACCCTCAAATTTATTGTCTAAACCCTCAAATTTATTTCCCATATTGTTTAACCCGTCTCTTAATTGCTCACCAGTACCCCTCGCTTCGTCCCTCATTGCTCCCAATTGCTCACTAGTACCCCTCGCTTCGTCCCTCATTGCCCCAATTTGGTCTCCCAGCCCCCTGTTCTCTTCCATGAGGGCCCGCATTTGCAGCATGAATAGGCCCCAGTCCATTTGCGGCGCTGCTACGGTCATGGGCGCCGCTAAATTTGGTGCCGCTGTAACCACGTGCGCGAGGGCGCCATTTTGTGCACCTGACACCTCCTCAACCACCTCACCATTGCTCTCCTCCATTTCCTCCCTCTGGTCCTGGGTTACCCTGAACCCCTCTTCTAGTTCCCCCACCGGCATCCCGCCGCCTTGACTAGCCATGGCACGATTTCCAAATTTAAGTTTTTAAATAAAACAAAATTTTGGGCCACCCGTAATTTTGAGCGCGCTATTCGCACTTCAGGTCCGAATCCCACTCCTGGCACCAATTGTTACGGACTGCGGATAAGATGTTAATTTGCCGAGCGGATGGCGCCGCGGCCCGGACCGTTTACCAAGACTAGACCCGATCCTGAAATGTTGGCCAAATCGTGCCACAGATATTCAATGAGGGAAAAGACAAAGGCGACACGGATGTGAAGAAGAGGAAGACAGAAGTAGGGAATACGAATATAATTTATTTGCTATTTACAACCAAAAGTAACCAAGGAGAAGGAAGGATAATAAAATAATTTACAGAAGAAATCAAGGAGACACAGTGAAAATTGCTAGCTTATCTAAACAGGCTTAACTTATACCCTGGACAGAACAAACAAAAGACGGACTCACACGAATGGGGAATTTGCAGGCAGGAATGGAAGGACTGGAATGGTTTGGGACGGCAGAGAAGGGGAGGAAGGCACGGAGCTGGCTGGAGCTTGATCCCTCACGGGACGTCGGGCTGGACCTCGATGGCCGCCGATGCCACCGATCCTGTGGTGTGCGCGGGGTAACGGGTCGGAGCTGCCTGGTGGAGCCAACGCTGCTGGTAGGGGGGTCTGGCGTGACGGGTTCTCTCTCCCTCTCTCACAAACTCGCAGGACTCTCTTCAGGCTTGTCTGTCATCTGATCTCCTCCCTCCTCCACTCTCCTGGGGGCGTCTCCCGTGGGTTATATAAGCCCCACCCTTGACCCTTTTGCGAACCTCCCCCAAACGTTCTCTCTCCGCCCTCTAAAGCCAACCCCTCGTTCTGGGTTGGTCGGCAAGGGCTGGTTCACTCCTCCCCTCTATGACGAGGTGGAGACACGCCTTTCTTCCCCGACCTTACCTCGTGGCTAATGGTGGTTTTGGGGCGATTCGAGCTAGCCCCAGCCAAAGGGCAGCAATGGCGAATGAAGAAAACCGCCCAAATGCAGTTGGCAATTGCAGCAAACCTGGCAAACCTGGCACTTTGAAGATGCCATGTCGGAGGGATCTACCTTATTTAATGCAGTGCAATGGAGTGTCAAATTAATGGAAGACAAGGCCTTACCCTACTACACAGAATAAGGAAATAACTGTCAACAAGGAGGAAATCTATTATTGGCTACGTGGGTGCTTGTGAAATAACTACGGGCACGACCTTTGACCTTTATACACAACTGGAGGAAGGAGGGTCCACAATAAAACAATTTAAAAAAACACAATCCTCATATCCACAACAATATATATATATATATATATATATATAGATATATATAGATATATATACACACACACAGACTCTCCTCAGGTTACGACATAGGCGACTTACGACGACTCGCACTCACGACCGTCACAAAAATCTCAGTTGCTCCTTGTGTCTCGCGCTGACAACATCCCTTGCGCTCCATTGCCTATAAGTGTGTGTGTACCGTACTGCCATCATCATGTCAATCAAGAGGAATAGTGCATCAACTGATATATATATATATATAGATATATATATATATATGTAGATATATATATATATATATATATATATATATATAATCAACGACATAACAGCGTGACAAGCGCTGTCCCGATCTCCTGTGGACCAAGGTCCAAGACAAAAGCGTCACCTCCGTCCCGTAGGCCTCAGCCCGGCCACTCTGTCAACAGACAGATTTATTCTTTGGTCCCCATTGGCTAAACATCAAGCAGAGCCGCCAATCCAGATTTCGGGCTTATTAACCTGTTTTGGGGCCACAGGAAAGGCCTGCCTTTTTTGCTTGTGAAAAAAGGTAAAAAGTCAAACATTTGAACAGCCTTGGACGTGCACCTTGACCCAATGGCCAAGGCACAACGTCAAGGCTGTCCCAATAACATTACACATGTGCCTCAACCCCAAGGGGGAAGCACATGGTCATTCAAACGCATGCATCATGCCCCCGAAGGGCCACAATGCATGGTCATACAATTGGGACCACTCCTCTTAATAGGATTAAGACCCCTTAATCCACCAGCAGGGCATTACTCCTGCCAGGTCCGATTTGCATGCAGGTCTACCGCCCCTCGTCAGGACGGCATACTGCAAAAAATCTAACCAATGAAGACCAAACTCGTCTATTAAGTTGATCAAGGCACCTCCTAGCTTTAATGGTGAGCACCAGCCACGGATTATGTCTCGCACGGTAAAAACCGCATAACCCGCAAGGAACCAACAGCCTGTCTGCCACACAGACCATCGTTCCCGCCAGTGCAAACCAAAACGTTTGGGTACGCCGAGCGGATATATATATATATATATATATATATATATATATATATATATATATATATATATATATATATATATATATATATTGTTGCGAATATGGAATTTGGCCTCCATATCCGCTTGTAAATATTCCCCTATTTTCTCCAATACTCCCCAACTTTCCCCAATCCCCCATTCCCTAGTCCCATTGCATGTAAATAACAATCAGTAGAGCCGACCTTCCCCTTATTCCCCCATTAAATGTCGTGCCCAGGTCCACCGCACCACACGTAGACAACTTTCGGACATCTTCCTAGTTATTCTTATTCTATGTCAGTTAAGGCCTCGTCTCCATTAATTATGACTCTTCGTTGCACCAGAATGTGATTATATGGCATCAGTAGTGAGTTTAGGACCTTTCCCATACCTCCTTCCATCTTCTTCCCCAACAATTACAACAACAACAGAGGAGATGGCGGCGGAGCGGGGGAGGATGCGTCCTCACACCGGCTCGATTAGCGCCATTGACCACGCGCTCCACGGGGTTACCACGGAGGGGCTGGCTGTCAGCTCCTCGTCAAGGGCGGAGCCTGGAAAACCCCCCGCACGCACCCAATGAGAAGCAACGTGCCGATTCCACGAGGCGGAGCTAACGAGCCGAGGGCGTGTCACTCCCCGCCGGATATACGCGGCCCCGCGCCGGACGTCACGACAGATGCGCCTCAGCTTGGAGAGAGAAGCCACCGCCACCCCCAGCGCGACGAGACCTCCCCGCATCTTTGGACCGGACCGGACCGTACTGTACCCTGCCCCGAGCCCAGGAGGACCTGGAGCCATCGACCCTGCCTTTCCTAGCCATCAAACCCCCGTGTGAGTCAGCCGTTGTCCCGTTTGTCTGTCGTCTGTCCGGGGTTAATATAAGAGTGTGTCTAAGTGCCTGTCTTCCTGTAATATACCTCTAGCCCCTGTAATCTAACCTTTCCGTACGAATATAATTGAGAATCGAAACATTGGTGTCGTATTGTGTTATTGTAATCCAGCCGGGTGTCTTCTTTTTCTTATTGAGCCAGCATCGCGCGACTAGTCAACGTTCGGGCACAATCGGGTAACTTGTGCAGACGTGGTCATACCATAAAACCGCTCGGTAAATAACATCCAAGCCACGTCTGTAACAATTGGTGTCAGGAGTGGGATTCGAACCCGGGACTAAATTTATTAGGCCCAAATTGGTAACAAGTAGAATCGATTCGGAGCGCGTTTCCCGCGCGAAATTATAACGGCGAAATTTGAATTTGTTTTACGAAAATAAAAATAAAAACCGAATTTTGAAAGTCGCGCTATGGCGGATCAAGACGGCTGGGGTCCGGTAGGGGAGAGTGAAGCAGGGTCGGTCCAGGACCAAATTGAGACACGTGAGGAGAGCGAAACAGCGAGGGTAGCAAGCACGCAAAATGGCGCCTCGCTGGTCACCGCGCCGGCGACCGTGGCAGCGCCCCCGATGGATTGGAACTCGTTTTGTATACAAATGACGGCCCTTGTGGTCCAGTATAATGAAGACATGAAAAACAGGATGGAGCGATTGGGGAACCGGATGGATGCTCGGAGTGAGCGATTGGGGGTAATGGGAAACCAGATGGGGGTAATGAGGGACGAAGCGAGGGGTACCGGTGAGAAGTTAGACAATAATTTTGAGGAGTTAGACAAGAAAATTGGGAAGTTAGACAATAATTTTGAGGGGTTAGACAACGGGATAAAAGAGGTGAAACATGGGTTAACGGGGGTAGAAAATAGAATGGCTGCCCAGGAGAATCAGATAGAGGGAGTGAAAAATGGGTTAGAGGGGTTAGAAAACAGTATGGAAGGCAAATTGAGGGACATGAGGGACCAAGCGGAAAGGGAAGTTAACCAAATGGGGCAGCAGATAGAGGGGGTCAGAATGGGGGTAGAAGCCAAACTGGATGCTCACAGGGAGGAAATGGAGCAGATGAGGGTGGCATCTGGGCAGGAGATGCAAGTGATGGGAGAAGAGATCAGAAGAGGAGTGAGTGAGGAGGTCGGAGGAGTGCGCGAGGAGGTGAGGCACTGTAAGGAGCACATGGAGAAGGAGGTGAGAAAGGGGACTGTAAAGTTACAAGGGGGCATAGAGGTCCTGACGCAGGAGGTGGAACAGCTGACGGAGGGACAAAAAGAAGTAAAGGAGCAGGTTCAAAGGAACACTGCGGTATTAGGAGGATTAAAAGCGACACAAAACGACATAAAAAACGACTTGATAGCGACAAAGAGGGAATGTCAGATGGTACGTGAGGGACTGACAACGAGGTTGGACGAGGTGGTAGAGGTAATGGAGACGAAGGACCGGCAGGTGAGGACGCACCTGGAAACGGTCAAGGTAGCCTTAGAGGATGAGCTTGAGGAGACGTACCGGGGAATAAAAGAGGTGAAGCACAAATTAGAAGAAGTGGAAGAAGGGATGAGCGAAATTAAGAAGCGACGGAGAGGGGATAAGAAAGAAATAAAAGAGGAGATAAAAGAATTGGTCCAAAGTCTGTGTTCAAATCGTGATGATGTGCCCATTAACCGGATGAGGGATTCGCAGGTGATGGAGGAGAAGCGAAGAGGAAGAGGACCCGGTGTAAGTGGTGACCAATATGGTCGTGCGTATGATGCGCCAGGGGATTTAAGGAGCTTGGGGGTCGAGATGGACCCGGGTGTTCGTGAGAGGCCGTTGGTGAAGTGTGCGCAGGAGTGTGCGCGAGAAAGGTGTGTGACGGACAGGTGCATGAGGAAAGAGTGCGCTGTCAGAAGTAAGGAAGAGTGTCCACCTGTGGTGAGTGTTACAGAGGGTGTAACGGGAGAGTGTGCGCGAGAAAGGTGTGTGACCGACAGGTGCATGAGGAAAAAGTGCGCTGTCAGAAGTAAGGAAGAGTGTCCACCTGTGGTGAGTGTTACAGAGGGTGTAACGGGAGAGTGTGCGCGAGAAAGGTGTGTGACCGACAGGTGCATGAGGAAAGAGTGCGCTGTCAGAAGTAAGGAAGAGTGTCCACCTGTGGTGAGTGTTACAGAGGGTGTAACGGGAGAGTGTGCGCGAGAAAGGTGTGTGACGGACAGGTGCATGGAGAAAGAGTGTGCTGTCAAGAGTAAGGGTGAGTGCGTTGTCACGAGTGGAGGTGAGAGTAGTGAGAGTAGTGAGAGTGACATGGAGCGTGAGTTAGTTGTGACAGGTGAGCGAGGATGTACACCTGGGATGGAAGGATGCACACCTGGAATGGTAGAGCGTGAGTGGGAATGCACGCTGGAGTTGGTGGTGAGGCACGTGGATGGGTGTGCGAATGAGGGCACACCTGTGATTGTCACAGAGGAGGTGACAGAGGAGGGGGCGCGAAGAGGTGTGTTGGTGTGGTGTGCTACCAACGGATGTGTGCCAAAGTGTTCGGTGGTCAGGTGTGTGACCAAGGCTGTGAGTGGAATGGGTGTACCTGGGTGTGTAAGGAAGGGTACGAGGAGCATGGGCACAGCTGGATGTGTGAGCAAGGAACGGGCTGCGGGGTGTAAGCGTCCAGGTGAAGCATCGACGTTACACGGGTTAGAGGTTAGAGCGACTTTTAGCCGAAGCAGGCCCTCGGTGCGTGCCGGGCCTCGCTTTGAACGGCCGCGTCCAGGCTCCACTAGGCGGAGCTGGCAGCCCGATGGGAAGGGTCGTTATGGCGACCACGTTTTGTTGAGACGTGCCGGCAGGTCGAGATCGGGACATTGGATGGCTCCGTGCCGAGATGGTGCGTGGGATCTCGGCCCGGGTAAACCTCCTTCCCTGCACCGAGTGCTGGACGCATCCAGCCGCTGGCACAAAACAACCAGCATCCATTGCTTGGCTTTACGAAGCCGGGCTTTGGACAGGGATTGGCGCACCGAGAGGTATTAGTGAGTCGACTGGGTGATGAGGTTAGTGTTTTGGACCCAAAATTAGAGAAAAACAAAATTAGATGATTGGCAAGGGATTGGCAGTAGTGATTGGCAGATGATGGGCAGTGATTGGCAAATTTTTAATTTGTGAAATTTGATGTGCAAAATTGGTAGTGAGAGACCCCCGATGTGGTGGGATGGCAAAACCACCATCCTTCCCATAGTGGGGCAAATGAGCAATAGCTTATGGGGTGTATGGCAGTGAAAACTAGCCCGGGTGGGTTAGGATATATTGTAGGGATCTAGAGAAGATGACATTAGGTGACGTTAAGTTTAGTTAGTGACTGATACCTGTAGTGGGGACGCAGGTAGATTAGTATGGATGATAATGACGAGGGAGCGCAATAGTTTAAAGGGACGACTGGGAAGCGCAAGTTTCAGAAGGGAGTAGTTAGCTGAGATGATGCCGTGTGTGTGTGAGAATTGAACAGGTGTGATTGCACAGGTGTGCAACTGGACAGGTGTGTGGAGCAGTGTATGAGTAGTGAGTGTGTGGATCAGCGCGAATGCGCTTGGGGAGAGAAGGGTGCAGGTGGCACCAGGTGTGAGAGCACAGGTGTGCAAATACAGGTGTGTGGAGAGAGTTGGAGTAAGTGGTACGGAGTGGTGTGCATGGTGTGAAGGTGTGAATGGGGGAAGAGTGGACCCCCATCACGGATACCCGGGGCGGGTAGTGTAAGTGTTAGGTAGAGGGTGCAGGTAAATTGTGGTTGGATATTGGCATTTGTGGTGCGGTGGCAGAATGGTGTTGTGGATGGGTGCATTAGTGTTGTGGAAATGGCTGGGCGTGTAGCCTGTTAGTGTGTGTAGTTGGTTGGGCACTCCACCACTGTGAGGATGTCGGCCAGGTGAGGCCGCAGGTGGGCTCTGGGAGCCGGTAGTTGTGAGTGGGTGCCTGAGGATCCCGGGTGTGGATCGGGCAGCCCAGTGCCAGAGAGGGCACGGAGTGGGGAGAGCGCCAGAGGGCCTTCCCCAGGTAGATAGGTTAGGGTAAGGAGCAGGTAAGCTCGGAGGCAACTGCAGTGGTGGAGGGGTGCAGGTGGGTAGACCCACTGGGAGAGGTACACGCCACAGCCCAGAAATTGTACGAGGGCACCGGGAGATGAATCGGGGGAGTGAGACCCCAAATTGAAGAGCACCACAGTTTGGCCAATGGGAATTGGTTTTTAGAACCCATAGTGTAAGAGGGCCAATGGTTTGGCCGGAGAAAGACCCCGGGTAGTGTAAAGTTGTTAAAGTCATTTAGGAAATAGTTAGGATTGATGAACCTGTCGCACCATACGCAGCCACTTACCTGTGGTGATGATGATGACTCCACACCTGTGTTTTCTTTGTTTTGTTGCAGGAAATGAGATTGCTGTGGATTTGTGAGACGCATCACGACGTGGATGAGACATTGGGGTGATTCCATCTCTCCCTCCCTAGGAGGGACTGATGATGAATTGGTAATGGCAAATTTTGATGTGCAGTTGGAGATGGCAAATTTTGATGAGAGTTGAAAATGGCAAATTTGATTGGTTAGGAGGGAGAGAAGACGAATTTGGTATATGGGAGGAACGGGGAAGACAGTAGGGATGTTTGTTGATTTGTAAAGTAGATGTTTATGGGTAGTGTTGTGTTTTGTGGATACAGTAAGGGGTAAGGGAGGGGCCATGTAGGTTACCTGGTGGGGGGGGGGGCGTACGATAGGAACGTACCTGTCTCACCTGGTTCCCATGTGCCCCCAGTGTGCATCACCTTACATTGCGTGCACTTTTGCGCCCTTACCACCTTACTCACTTGTCTGCTTCTTTTGTCTCCCACCTCCGAGGATCTGGCTTTGGGGTAGAGAGAGAGGAGAGAGAGGTGCTGGCTGCGCAGTTGTGGGCCTGCACTTTCGCTGTTTGCTGCCGGGATCGATACACCATATGGACCGCAATGTTTGTGGCCACCCACAATGGACCGCAGTTCGTTTGCGGCCAAGCACCACCCGGGGATGGACCTATGGGTCAACGTGGCACCTATGCCATACAGGTGAACCACTTTTAGTTAACACCAAGTGCACCACAAGAAGAGCAAGAGACACCTGCAGGGTTAGGGGTTGTCGAATTTATTTTTATTCCAATGAACAATGGTGACTGCACCGATTGGTGGTGGGGTGGTGCTTTTGATGCTCGGGAAGGGTGCTCTGCACGTCATTAAAGGCCGTAGGCCACAGAGCACTCGTGGGTTGGTGTATCGATGTTGGCAAGCGCGCTCTCTCTATGCATAACATCTGCATGTGTTCCTCCAAAAACAGGTCCTGGATCGTAGTGTAGATATCAGCGTAATCTTGTAAATAATGCTCCCTACCGGCTGTATGTTTAGTTTGAGAATTCTTTCCGGATTCGGTTATCCTGTGGGTGTGTTTCTGTGAGGAGAAGGGTGCAACGTCGCAGGGGGACATATTTACTCATTTGTGAATATCTGTAAAACTGTCGCACTCAGGGTAGAGTTAATAGTAGAGGGAACTACATTGCGTGCCACACTAAAGTAGGTAAAAATTTATCGGGTCGGGACGCCCCGAGGGTAGAGAAGGGTGCAATGTTGCGAATATGGAATTTGGCCTCCATATCCGCTTGTAAATATTCCCCTATTTTCTCCAATACTCCCCAACTTTCCCCAATCCCCCATTCCCTAGTCCCATTGCATGTAAATAACAATCAGTAGAGCCGACCTGCCCCTTATTCCCCCATTAAATGTCGTGCCCAGGTCCACCGCACCACACGTAGACAACTTTCGGACATCTTCCTAGTTATTCTTATTCTATGTCAGTTAAGGCCTCGTCTCCATTAATTATGACTCTTCGTTGCACCAGAATGTGATTATATGGCATCAGTAGTGAGTTTAGGACCTTTCCCATACCTCCTTCCATCTTCTTCCCCAACAATTACAACAACAACAGAGGAGATGGCGGCGGAGCGGGGGAGGATGCGTCCTCACACCGGCTCGATTAGCGCCATTGACCACGCGCTCCACGGGGTTACCACGGAGGGGCTGGCTGTCAGCTCCTCGTCAAGGGCGGAGCCTGGAAAACCCCCCGCACGCACCCAATGAGAAGCAACGTGCCGATTCCACGAGGCGGAGCTAACGAGCCGAGGGCGTGTCACTCCCCGCCGGATATACGCGGCCCCGCGCCGGACGTCACGACAGATGCGCCTCAGCTTGGAGAGAGAAGCCACCGCCACCCCCAGCGCGACGAGACCTCCCCGCATCTTTGGACCGGACCGGACCGTACTGTACCCTGCCCCGAGCCCAGGAGGACCTGGAGCCATCGACCCTGCCTTTCCTAGCCATCAAACCCCCGTGTGAGTCAGCCGTTGTCCCGTTTGTCTGTCGTCTGTCCGGGGTTAATATAAGAGTGTGTCTAAGTGCCTGTCTTCCTGTAATATACCTCTAGCCCCTGTAATCTAACCTTTCCGTACGAATATAATTGAGAATCGAAACATTGGTGTCGTATTGTGTTATTGTAATCCAGCCAGGTGTCTTCTTTTTCTTATTGAGCCAGCATCGCGCGACTAGTCAACGTTCGGGCACAATCGGGTAACTTGTGCAGACGTGGTCATACCATAAAACCGCTCGGTAAATAACATCCAAGCCACGTCTGTAACAATATATATATATATATATATATATGTATATATACTGTGTTCAAAAAGTATCCGACCTTTATTTTTCGTGCGTAAAAAAAAGAAGAAGCTAGGGAGGCGTTGATTGGTGCACGTATGTAGGCGATCCTAATGCGCACGCGTGAATTTTTTCCCACCTGCAGAAACTGTCATTCGACGGCAGACCGCCGATGAGTGAGGACATGTAAGTGAGCGCCGGGAGGGGGGAGGGTGAAAAGGGTGGGGGAGGGGGAAAAGGGTGGGGGAGGGGGAAAAGGGAGGGGGAGGGGGAGGGGGAAAAGGGAGGGGGAGGCAGAAAAGGGAGGGGGAGGTGGAAAAGGGAGGGGGAGGGGGTTGGGTGGAGGGAGGGAGGGGGAGGGGAGGGGGAAGGGGAGGGCCAGTCAACAATGACGTTGCAGTTCTCATGGTCGGAGAGCAGCACAACAATCGCAACATCGTCCTGAATCTTCGCAACCGCACGAAGTGGATTTTGGGGACTCACCGATCCTGTGACGCCCTCCAGTACCGGCGTTGCCGGGTGGGGGAAGGGAGACCCGTACATTCCCAACCTGTACATTCGCCCTCTCGACTCAAGCTCACTCGGACAAAAGCCTCGCACAAATTACACCGTGAAGGCCCAATGGCCATGTCGATGCCACAAATCAAGTACGTGAGCGAGTCGGGCGCACTGAATTGAAAATATATAGAACGCTCCTACTCGTATATATGTTCAAATATATAGAACATAGAACGCTCAAAATGAAAAGTGAAGCCCAACTGGCGGCGGGGATGGAACATCACGTGATCGCTCTGAGCGAATCAGCGCGCTGCTCTGCCACCGGTCAGAATCCGTGTATAATATTCCTCGCTGAAAAAAAATCTATGTGAAACATGCTACTATCTATGCTAAATCATGCTAAATGCAAATCATGCTAAAATCTATGCTACTTGCTGTGAGTTTATGGTGGCAAGGAACATCATGTGATCGTCATCAATGAGCGCGAATCAGCGCGCTGGAAATTTTCCTTCCTTACTCATGGCGTAAATAAATATACTGCCGTAAATATGGTACATTATTAAAAAATAAATGTACTGCAATATTTTTGAAAAATTTCATTGGTTGCTAGGAGACGGCAGCATGTAAAAACGGTTTGAATATTTGAAATACAGTTTGATCCAGAGGTAAGTGGTATGGTCTTGCTGGTTGGTGGACACGATATGTGTAAGGGAAATTATTTTGGTGTCCTGTATCTGGTCGTGCTAGTTGGTGAACACGGTAAATTTAAGGGAAATGATTTTCTGTCATTCTTCTGAGTGGTTGCTTCTCCTTCCCCGTATTTTTGTTCATTTTATTGTTTTTTTCCCACTCTCTTGAGTTGTGGGCCTTCCTTGAGTGGTATTACATTTATCATCATCATCATTGGAATGTCTGTTGTAAAGATACGGACATCAAGTCCGTATCTTGACGCAGAGAGCATCAAGCATCATCTTTTTATACCAGGCAACGCACTAACGCAGACCTCGCTCGGCCCCGCCCACAGCGACCTCTCTCGGCCCCGCCCATAGCTGCCTCGCTCGGCCCCGCCCACAGCGACCTCGCTCGGCCCCGCCCACAGCGACCTCGCTCGGCCCCGCCCACAGCGACCTCTCTCGGCCCCGCCCATAGCTGCCTCGCTCGGCCCCGCCCACAGTGACCTCGCTCGGCCCTGCCCACAGCGACCTCGCCCGGCCCCGGCCCCCACCCACAGCGACCTCGCTCGGTCCCGCCCACAGTGACCTTGCTCGGTCCCTCCCACAGCGGCATCACTCCGCCCTACACGGCACTATCTATATATTATTCGTACAATGCCGGGTACTTCTGCTCGCTGACAAAAAAATCGATGTGAAACATGCTACTATCTATGCTAAATCATGCTAAATCATGCTAAATCATGCTAAATGCTAATCATGCAGAAGTACCTGGCAAAAACGCAATCGCTTTTCGCTCTGAAATACGTGCGAACGCGTAACTGAGTTAATGGCGGCAACGAACATCACGTGATCGCTCTGAGCGAATCAGAGCGCTGCTCTGCTACCGGTCAGATTCCGGTCATAATATTCCGCGCTGAGGTAAAAATATGGTAAAAAAATATTATGAAATAAATTTTTAGGTCGGCCATGTTCTTCCCAGGCTCAATGGCCATGTCTGTGCCAAATATCAAGTACGTAAGCCTCTCCGTTTAGGAGTCTATCGGTAACATTACACACACACACACACACACACACACACACACACACACACACACACACACACACACACACACACACACACACACACACACACACACACACACACACACACACACACACACACACATATATATATATGTATGTATGTATATATGTATATATATATATATATGTATGTATATGTATGTATATATATATGTATATATATATGTATATGTATAATTATATATATATATATATATATACACACACACACACAGACTTGGCATTTAATATGGAATATTTGTTTACTTTCTTAACTCAGTATATCAATCTGGTGAGTTTCTTTTACACTTTGGTGATTTATTTGTTAAAAGAACCATGTCACTGATTGTCTGTCGCAGCAAGAAGTCAACAACAGGATTATATCACAGGTGGCGTGGCAAAATGTATGGACAGGTGCATTTGATGATTGGCTTCACAGTCGGGTATACAAGGGTTGTTGCGTGCTGTATTAGTGGAAAACAACTGCTGCACGTCTCCAAAAGTTATTGCCACTTCCTCTGGAGATGGTCCATCAACTCGACAATGCTGTTTGTCATGGGGTGGTGGCTTTACGAAATTACGGCATGAAACAGCGTGCTATTGCTCGGCAGTATGGCATCACTCAAGGTCAGGTGTCAACGATCCTGAAACGAAATGCTCAGAGGGGTGTCCCTACTCCAATACCGAGGCCATTACGTCCCCGCAGAACCACAAGGAGGGATGATCGCCAGCTGCACCGGTTAGTCCGCAATGGCCGTACCAAGTCAGCTAATCGGCTTAGGGCTGAGTGGCAGCAACTGACAAATGTGCCTATCCAGAAGGCTAGTCAACCAACGACTGGTTCAAGCAGGCTATCGTGCCAGGCGTCCCCTGAGAAAGCCACGCCTGACCAGACAACACCGCCAGTGCCGATTGCATTGGGCCAGAGAGCACCGTCAATGGCAGCCAGGACACTGGAATCACGTGATCTTCAGTGACGAGTCTAGATTTCTGGTCTATCGTCAAGATGGCCGCGTCCGAGTGCGCAGACAAGTGCATGAGGCCTACAACAAAGATTGTATAGTGCCAAGAGTCCAAGCTGGAGGTGGTGGGGTGACCGTTTGGGCTGCTTTTCATGCAGGGGGCTAAACTGACCTGGTTGTTCTGAATGGAAACCTGAACCAGTTCAAGTACAGGGCCATTCTGGAAGAAACATTGCTTCCATTTGCTCGTGCAGCCTTTCGAGGAAACTTTGTCTTCCAAGATGACAATGCACGGCCTCATCGTGCTCGCATGATCGAACACTTTCTTGCTGACCGTGGTGTAGAGCATATGGAGTGGCCTGCCATGCCCCCGGATATGAATCCGATAGAGAACTTGTGGGCAGAATTAACGCGTCAAATCGACCACTTGGACCAGCAGCCGACCTCTGTTTGTGAATTGCAGCAGGCTATTGTCACTGCATGGCAAGCGATTCCTGTCCAAACCTTGGCAAATCTCGTGAACAGCATGCCTCAACGTGTACGTTCTCTCCTGAATGCTCGTCGGGGTTACACGAAGTACTGAACTGTAATTTTACTGTCCGTAATCTCAGTTGTAATTTAACTTTTGTTTTGGTTCAAAAAAAATTCGGCTAATGTGCAAAATAAAGAGATACTTCTGGAAAACGTACAGAAGTTTAACACAGTACTGTCCATGAATTGAGTTCGATATCAGTTTACATCACTTTCAAGGATCAATTTATTTGTTTCGAAATGTCAAATGTGGTTTTTGTTTCTTTTAAAGGTCACATTAACAAAATCTAGAATACTTTCAGCATAATTCCAATGAACTTTTGGTTCTAAGACATCTTTAAAAGTAAGTTCACCCCCACAAAAAAAAAATTCCATATTAAATGCGAAGTCTGTACATATATATATGTATATATATATATATATATATATATATATATATATGTATATATATATACACATAACATAAGTTCAAAACACACCTGGTCACAAGTGTGCCGCACTGACCGGGTCCTCAGTCAAGGTCCTCAGCATCATCCCGTTTCGGCCCTTCAACCTCGATACGGTTCGCTAAGGTGGGCCAGCAGGGGCATGTACACATCCACATGCAGCAACTGCATCTGGATGCGTACATACCCCCACCCCCCAGCCAGTGCGAACAAAAACAACAACAACAACAACACCACCTCCACATCCAGAATACACAGCACCAAACAAACATGGTGGAACACTCAAACACCCACCTTTATACCCTTCACCACTCACCAACAAAACACACCAGATCATTCACACACATACACACCCATACACACACGTACATACAGAACACCAACCAAACAACCACCTACACTTACATCTTACACCACTCAACACACAAAAACACACACTCATGCAAAAATTAATTCATGCAAAAACACACACCCTCACCCACTCACTCATATACACAAAATAAGAAGTAATAATGGTAACAACAACAAAACAAAAAAACACACACACACACAACCAGCCGACACCGTTCGACGTGTCTCCATAAACTTCCTCCATATCCAAAATGAGCCTTTCAAGGCAACCTGGGCCACCTTGTCACATATCCTCCTCCTTTCTGTCCCACACACTCCCAGCCTAGCAAGAAATGCAGAAAAGGAATTGCCAATATACCCTCGACACCCCACCTCAAATGGCTGACACGAAACGCGCCAACCCTTCTCCCGGCACTCTGCCTCCAGCTCACTGTACCTTCCTCTCTTCCTCTCGTGCACCTCCTCCATGTTCTCTTCCCAAGGTACCGACAACTCCCCTAAGATGACCTGTCTTGTTGCACTTGACCAAATGACAATGTCAGGCCGCAACCTTGTCACACAGATCTCCTCTGGGAATACCAATTGTGGATTTAGGTCTGCCACCACCTGCCAATCACAAGCATCTGACAGCCCTCTTGCTTTCCACCTCTTCCTCCTCTTTCCACTTCTTTCCACTTGGCCCTCTTTGACAAACCACACCTCTCCCCCATCAGTCTCCTTCTCCACTCTTCTCTCTCTCGATCTCAGCATCTCTTGTTGCACCATCTGCTCCACCACCGCCAGCACCTGATCATGTTGCCACCTGTATCTTCCTGCTGCCAATGCTACTGAGCATGCACTCAGTGCATGCTGCACCGTTCCCACACCTCCACACAAATAACATCTCTCCTGCAACAACCCCCACAATCTCAAGTTTACTGGTGACGGAAGCACATCATACGTTGCCTGCAACAGGAAATTCAACCATATTGGCTCCATCCTCCAAATCTCTTGCCACTTCAATATCCTCACCCGCACACCTTCCCACTTAGTCCAAGCACCTTGCTGTGCCTGACCGACTGCTTTCACATATCTCCCCTCCTCTTCCTTTCTTCTCAACTCTTTCCCTCGTGGTCCCCCTGTGCTGTCTTTCCCTCGTGGTCCCCCTGTGCTGTCTTTCCCTCGCGGTCCCCCTGTGCTGTCTTTCCCTCGTGGTCCCCCTGTGCTGTCTTTCCCTCGTGGTCCCCCTGTGCTGTCTTTCCCTCGCGGTCCCCCTGTGCTGTCTTTCCCTCGCGGTCCCCCTGTGCTGTCTTTCCCTCGCGGTCCCCCTGTGCTGTCTTTCCCTCGCGGTCCCCCTGTACTGTCTTTCCCTCGTGGTCCCCCTGTGCTGTCTTTCCCTCGTGGTCCCCCTGTACTGTCTTTCCCTCGTGGTCCCCCTGTACTGTCTTTCCCTCGCGGGCCCCCCTGTGCTGTCTTTCCCTCGCGGTCCCTCTGTGCTGTCTTTCCCTTGCGGTCCCTCTGTGCTATATATTCCCTCGCGGTCCCCCTGTGCTGTCTTTCCCTCGTGGTCCCCCTGTACTGTCTTTCCCTCACTGTCCCCCTGTGCTGTCTTTCCCTCGTGGTCCCCCTGTGCTGTCTTTCCCTCGTGGTCCCCCTGTACTGTCTTTCTCTCGTGGTCCCCCTGTACTGTCTTTCTCTTGTGGTCCCCCTGTACTGTCTTTCTCTCGTGGTCCCCCTGTGCTGTCTTTCCCTCGCGGTCCCCCTGTACTGTCTTTCCCTCGCGGGCCCCCTGTGCTGTCTTTCCCTCGTGGTCCCCCTGTGCTGTCTTTCCCTCGTGGTCCCCCTGTGCTGTCTTTCCCTCGTGGTCCCCCTGTGCTGTCTTTCCCTCGTGGTCCCCCTGTACTGTCCCTCGCGGTCCCCCTGTGCTGTCTTTCCCTCGTGGTCCCCCTGTACTGTCCCTCGCGGTCCCCCTGTGCTGTCTTTCCCTCGTGGTCCCCCTGTGCTGTCTTTCCCTCGCGGTCCCCCTGTGCTGTCTTTCCCTCGCGGTCCCGCTGTACTGTCTTTCCCTCGTGGTCCCCTTGTACTGTCTTTCCCTCGTGGTCCCCCTGTGCTGTCTTTCCCTCGCGGTCCCCCTGTGCTGTCTTTCCCTCGCGGTCCCCCTGTGCTGTCTTTCCCTCGCGGTCCCCCTGTGCTGTCTTTCCCTCGCGGTCCCCCTGTGCTGTCTTTCCCTCGCGGTCCCCCTGTACTGTCTTTCCCTCGTGGTCCCCTTGTACTGTCTTTCCCTCGTGGTCCCCCTGTGCTGTCTTTCCCTCGCGGTCCCCCTGTGCTGTCTTTCCCTCGCGGTCCCCCTGTGCTGTCTTTCCCTCGCGGTCCCCCTGTGCTGTCTTTCCCTCGCGGTCCCCCTGTGCTGTCTTTCCCTCGCGGGCCCCCTGTGCTGTCTTTCCCTCGCGGTCCCCCTGTGCTGTCTTTCCCTCGTGGTCCCCCTGTGCTGTCTTTCCCTCGCGGTCCCCCTGTGCTGTCTTTCCCTCGCGGTCCCCCTGTGCTGTCTTTCCCTCGCGGTCCCCCTGTGCTGTCTTTCCCTCGCGGTCCCCCTGTGCTGTCTTTCCCTCGCGGTCCCCCTGTGCTGTCTTTCCCTCGCAGTTGTCAGCCCTTTCACGAGCCTCGATTCAGTATACAAGAAAAAAAAAAAAAAAAACAACTCTCTCTCAACCATCTTCCTCCTCTCTTTCACACATGCCTTTCCCCATCGCTCATGCTCCATCCACCCCAAGCCATGCTTCCCATGCTGTACCATCCCCATGACCTCCTCCTGTTGCAACTGCTCCTCCATCTCGTCCACCTCTGCTCTTGCAATCCACTTCTGACTTCCTTTCTTTTCTGGGAGAGCATTCTTTACCACTGCATCACTTGAATCCTGCAACATCACGAACTCCCGCACCCTCACCACCTTAAACTCCTCGGTTAATGATGTCGAGGGAAACTGGAGTTTTCCACCCTGACCATAAAAGGCAATGTTCGTCAAACAGCGTGGCACTCCCAACCACCTCCCCACAAATCCACTCACCACAACCTCCATCCTCTCTACATGCCCAATTGCAATATCATACATCATCAATGGCCACAATACTCGTGGCATCAACCCAAACTTCAAACACCATACCTTCAACTTACCTGGCAAACCACATCCATCAATCCTCTTCAAACCTCTCAAAAGCTTGTTTCTGACCTCCTCCACTTTTCCCACATCATTCAACTCCACTGTATACCATCTTCCCAAACTCTTCACAGGGGCCTCTACCAATAATGGAATCACCTCCCCTCCCAGCTCAAACCTGTGCATGTTATCCACCACTCCTCGTCTCACTATCACACTCCTCGACTTTCTTGCTTTAAATCCCATTCTTGCCCACCGCATCAACCTTTCCAGTCGTCCCAGTACCTCTACTGCTGCATCAGCGGACTGGTGGACAACTGTCAGGTCATCCATGAAAGCAAACATTGCTGGCAACCTCTGACCAGGGGCTAGCTCCACTTCTTTCCCATGTCCACTCACTGCATGTATCAACAACTCCATAACCAGCACAAACAAAATCGGGGAGATGGTACATCCCATCGGTATCCCCACTTCCAACTTCTGCCACTCTGTTACATAGGACTGTGTCGCAAACCGCATCCAAAACTGATCATAATATGCCATCAAAAAATCCCTAAATCTCCGTGGCACCCAAAAGAAATCCATGGCATACCTGATCAAGGCATGCGGCACTGACCCATATGCATGCTCCAAATCCAGCCATACCACCGCCACATCCTTCCTTTGCCTCTTTGCCTCCTGTAACACTTGCCAGACCATTGCCGAGTGTTCAATGCATCCTGGTGATCCTGGTATTCCTGCCTTCTGCACAGAACCATCCACAAAACCATTCCCTCTGATGAAGCCTGAGAGCCGTGCCGCAAAGACACTCATCAATATCTTCCCATCTACATCGAGCAATGATATTGGTCTAAACTGCTCCAGTGTCACAGCCTCCTCCTGCTTTGGAATATAAACTCCTTCTGCCCTAGTCCATTGACTGGGCACCACTCCTTGCCTCCATACCACCTTCAGAGCCTTCCACAGATACTGCCTGATGCCTACACAACTCTTAAACACCTTGGATGGCACTCCACTTGGTCCTGGAGCCGATGCCGCCCGTGCCTTCCTCAAAACTGCCTCAATCTCAGACATCTTTGGCTCTGACAAATCAAATGGAACACCTGGCTCTGTCGGTCTCACCAATCCTTCGATGTCCTCCACCACTTCGTTCCTCCTTGTGTCTGCATACGTGACACGCAGGTGACCTTCCAACTCTTCCTTTGGTACCTTCAGTACACCACCTCGAGACAGCTCCAACAGATCCTTCATAAACTGAAAAGGCTTCTCAATGAACCTCTTTCTCTTCCTCTGCCTCTCCTTTCTTCACCTCCTCATCCTCTCCACTCTCTTCAACTTCACCAACCTCATCCTCACCTGCTTCGTCAACACCTCAAGCCCATTCCTCTCCCCTTCCACAGCCCTCTTCCATCTTCCATTCAAACTCCTCAACTCCACTCTCAACTCATGGATCTCCCTCTGCCTCCTGCTCAAACATGCCTCCTTCTCACCCTTCTCTACACACTCTTTCACTCCAAACGTGACACATGCATACTCAAACACAATCTCATTCATCTTTCTCAATCTATCTTCCACCCTTCCTTTCAACCTATGAAGCGCCCCACACATCACTCCATCCATTCTCTCCCATACTTCCCTTTCTCCCATACCTGGCCATTTCACTCTCCTCCGCACATCCTTTCCCTGCTGAAGTACAACCCCAGGACATACAACACTGTGGCTTGCTACCTGGCTGTTTCTCCCGGCCGTCTTACGTGTCCCCTTTTCAAAGGCACTGCGTTGCTGTACCTCCTCCTCACCCACCTTACGCACACACCCCATTCGGCTCTGATGGATATGCAATCCTCTCACCGACTCAAAGTGGTGCGCTTCACAGTCGTGTACATAATATATATATATAACCGATTAAAGTTGGACTGTACTCTATACAACCCCCAAACCTTGAGTAGCTTTCACTCTTGTTTAGAATTAGAGCGAATTTCAATGATCAACAACAACATGCATTTTAAGGCCATTTTCCCTGCGAGAGCGGGGGTTAGCCTTGCGGTCCCCATGACAATCTTCTCCATTTTGCCCTATTTTCTGCATCTCTCCTTGTTAACCCCCTTGCCCACATTTCTTCTTCCACCATCTTTAGCCAAGTCTTTCTCGGTCTTCCCCGTCCTCGACTTCCTTCTACATTCATTTCCATCACTCTTCTCAACCAGTCACTTTCATCCTTCCTCAACACATGACCAAACCATCTCAACCTGTTCCTCTTCACAGCATCAATCACAGGCTCTATTCCCATCATCTTTCGCAATTCATCATTTGTCTTCCTCTCTCTCAACGATACTCCGCACATCCACCGAACCATTCACATTTCCACCCTTTCCAGCCTTCGTTGCTGCTCTACATTCATTACCCATGTCTCGCTCCCATAAATCATAACACTTCTCACACATGCAGCATACACCTTTCCCTTCAGTTTCAATGACACTCCCCTCCTCATCAGCATGCCACTCAGTTCAGAAACTTCTTCCATGCACATCTTACTCCAGCAACCGTTGCCGAGTCTGATCCACCTTCTCCATTCAGCATGTCTCCGAGGTCGCAAAATGTTTTCACACCTTCGAGCTTCACGCTGTCTCCAAGATCCAACTCAACATTTCCTCCATCTGCAGCTCCCTCTGTGCACACCTTACATTTGAATGTAGCTGCCACATTGGTTAATGACCCTCTCAGACCACTACATTTTTGATGAACCCACTCAGCGCACATTGTACATTGAATGGAGTTCATTCCGACACCCTTCCTGCACACAGCACATGGCCACTTCCCAGTTTTTTCCACCTCACCTTACCACTTGCCATCACCTTCGTCTTTCCTATATTCACCTTCAGACCTTTTGTCTCCATACATTCCTTCCACTTGTTCATCTTTTCCTTCAGTCCATCCATACTTTCCGCAATCAACACTAGATCATCTGCATACAACAACTCCCACGGTAAACCCTCCTCTACGTTCTGAGCCAGCACCTCCATCACAGCTACAAATAGTAGTGGACTTAGTACCGACCCCTGATGCGCTCCCACCTTCACCTCAAACTCACCACTGTTCCCATCCTTCGTCCTTACAGCTGTGCATGCTCTTTTGTACATTGCCATCACGACTCTGATCAACCATTCCTCCACTCTGAACTTCCTCAATGCCCATGTCAATACTTCGCGTGGAACCCTATCGAATGCTTTCTCCAGATCAACAAACCCAAGAAACAACTTCTTCCTCTTCTCCATGTACTTCTCCTGCAACTGCCTCACAATAAAGAGCACGTCTGTCGTTCCTCTTCCTGGCATAAATCCAAACTGCATTTCGTCGATCTTCACCTTCTTCCTTATCCTCCTCTCCAACACCCTTTCCAATACCTTCATTCCATGCTCCAATAACTTTATCGTTCGGTACGAGCCACACTCCAGAGGGTCAGCTTTCCCCTTGTATAGAGGGACGAGGGTACTCTGTTCCCAATCCACTGGAATGCGGCCTTCTTTCACCACCAGGTTACAGATCTCTGTCATTCTCTTCACACCCCAACTTCCTGCTGCCTTCAATATATCTCCCACAACTCCCGTCGGCCCTACCGCTTTTCTACTCTTCATTGCTTTTATCGCTTCCTCAACTTCCTTCTCAGTTATATTCTCTGCCGGTCCTAAAACTGGGTTACTCTCAATGTTGCCATCCCATTCATTCTCTGTATTAAACAGCATTTCCATATATCTTTTCCATCTTCCTTTAATTCCATCTGGGTCCACAACGATTTGTCCCACTTCATCCTTCAAGCAACTCACCCCCATCACATCACACCTCTCTTTCGCTATCTGCTTTGCAATCCTGAATACTGCTCTGACCCTTTTCCAAATCCAAGCGTTCTCCGAACATTTTCCTACATGCCTCCTGCGCCTTTGCTACCTCTTTCTTTTCAGCCTTCTTGGCTGCCTTATAACTTTCATGCCCTGCTTTTCCTGCTCCCGTACCCTTTGCCTTCTGCCACTCCTTGAACTTCTTCCTCTTCTCGTCAAGCCTCTTTCCAACTTCATCATCCCACCACCATGTTTCCGAGTGCCTCGGTGGTCCTTTTGTCCATCCACATACCTCACCAACGGCTCCCAACAGACTATCTTTCATTGACATCCAACCACTTTCAAGCTCAACCACATCATCCTCGACCCTACTCAGCCTCTCTTTTAATGCCTCCCTTACTGTCACCTCTTTCAACCTCCACACCTTCATTCTCGGTTGGTACTTCACCCGCCGAGCTCTCCTCGCACCTTTCACCCTTATGTTGCAGACAACCAAGTGGTGCTGTGAAACAGCCCCCACCCCCGGGATCACCTTTGTGTCCTGAAGGTGCCCCCTATCTCGCCTACGCACCATGAGGTAGTCAACGGTTGTCGTCGACCCACCTGACGTGTATGTATCAAGCTTATTATCCTCTTTCTGAAACTGAGTATTACAAATCAACAAATCAGCTCCATCAGCAAAATCCACAAATCCAAAATCAAAATCCAAAATCCAAAATCAAAATCCAAAATCCAAAATCCAAAATCCAAAATCCAAAATCAAAAAATCCAAAATCCAAACTCCAAAATCCACTCGTACCTTCTCCATTTCTCACACCATATCCGTAACCCCCATGAACTCCCTCAAAACCGTCCATACTCCTTCCCACATGTCCATTTAGGTCTCCTCCTACCACAACAACTTCCTCATCTTTCACGTTTTCCGTCAGCTTCTCTATCGCACACCAGCACTTGGCCTGCTCTTCATCGCTCCGACCAACCTGCGGTGCATATCCCAAGATGACGTTCACCAAGAGATTTCCAATCATCATTTTCACCATCATCAACCTATCACTCACTCTAGTCACACTCACCACACTGTCTACAAACTCCTCAGAAAACAGGACACCAACACCATTCACGCCCTCCGGGCACCCTTGCCACATAAACTTGTATTTCTGTCCCTGCCTACCCTTCACCATTCTCACACCACTTCCCTTCCATCTCGTCTCTTGGACACAACATATGTCCACTCTTCTTCTGACCAATACTTCCACCACTTCTCCTGATCTTGTCATTGTCCCTACATTCCATGTCCCAAACCTCAGAAACCGATCTCCACTTCGGGCTGTCCCCTGCCCTGCCCATATGTCGTAATTGTCATGGTTCTCTTTTTGAGGCAATGTTTTTATGGCTGGATACCCTTCCTGGCGCCAACCCTCTTAGTCGCCTCCTACGACACGCAGGGATACAGTGTACCTATTCTAAACCAGGGTACACACCGGGTAAGAATTGTAAGTAATTAAAGTTGGAGTAAGTAAGTAAGAATGTAAGTTGTAATGTAAGTAAGTTGGAGTAAGAATGGAAAAAGTTGATGTAAAACTTCTTTCAACTGAAAGACCATCCCAAAGTTTTTTAATCCCACAATATTGGACAAAAAATCCTATTGCCCAATCCCAGAATGTATGCTTTTGGAGAAGATCCTTTCCATGCACAGTACCGACTAGCATTGCATGCCAATACTTTAGATGTCATGAAAGTTTATCTCCAGAAAGCAACACACGGCCAGAGAGAGAGAGGTGCAACTGCTGTTGAAGGAGTTAAAACGAGACGAGAAGCAGAATCAAGCAAGACCTGTTGGAGTCATTCCTTCACAACTCCATAAATGGACCAAAAGTCAAGGAATCTGGTAGGCTTATTGCAAAGGCAGTACAATGGTAGAGGTACCATTGTACAGGAGGAAGTTAATTCAATCTAGAAGAGGCTCAGTCACCCAAACTAGTGGTACTGGAGCAAGAGGCAATTCTACAGAGACATACTTTTCTTCAGAACCAGAATAATGTGAGGGTGGCAGTGAGACTGCAGAAGATTCCACTGAGTGTGAGCAGGTCTGAGTGGCACTCGGACAGAGATTTATCAAATTCGATTATCCAATCCCATTTCACTTTTATTGTGCCAAGCCTTTAAGCTGTTAAATCAGAACATTTTACTCTTTGACTGTGTTTGTTGCTATGATTTCCATACCAGCAACAACTCGAAAGGCTTTTTTCGAAGTCGCAACATTGACCAATATGCTTCCACACACATTACATCATTCTCCATACTTGTACCGAGTTTGATTTAAATATCTTCAGCTCTTCTGAAGCATCACATTTTTACCTATCATTTTTCCCTCTGACATTTGATGCAGAAAGCTAATCAGGTTGGCCTGACCATCGAGGCACTCGGAAACATGGTGGTGGGATGATGAAGTTTTAAAGAGGATTGACGAGAAGAGGAAGAAGTTCAAGGAGTGGCAGAAGGCAAAGGGTACGGGAGCAGAAAAAGCAGAGCATGAAAGTTATAAGGCAACCAAGAAGGCTGCAAAGAAAGAGGCAGCAAAGGCGCAGGAGGCATGTAGGAAAATGTTCGGAGAACGCTTCGATTCAGAAGAGGGTCAGAGAGCGGTACAGTCATCCCTCGCTATATCGCGGTTCACTTTTCGCGGCTTCGGTACATCGCGGGTTTTTCTCGCTAGTATATGTAAAATTATATCGCCGATTTTTCGCTATATCGCGGGATTTTGCGGTATAAATGTATTTTTATATACTATTATTTTAAATATTTTTGTGGTAAAATAAGCATTTTCTAGCCTAAAAAATTAAAAAACGTAAAGAAATAAGGAAAATACAGTAGTTAAAACATATTACAAGAAATAAAATACTGTACATAGTGTACAGTAGAAGGGTAGACAAAGAGTCGTGCGTATGGAAAACGCAGATGTGGCAGCTTCCATTTGCACTAGTTACCCACGTAATGGGTAACTGTAATGCTCTTTCTGGCTGTGCAGTACATTCATCATCGTCATCACCTTCATCGTCATCAGTACTGCACAGCTAATTCATCATCATCTTCATCACGCAAGTTGTAGTATTGAAGAGCCGGGGCTCTTGCTTGATACGGACGAAATGACGGGCAAGACACAAACTCGTCCGAGAAGATATTTATTCTCAAAACCAACTCGGGAACACTGAAAACCCGTTTATCGGGCTGCATTATAAAGCACAACCAGAAACCGAAAGCCACGCCTCTCAAGCGTGGCGTGCTTCGGTGGTCACGTGATCCACAGGTGTAGCTCATTATACCCGCAAAGCGCGGCACGCTTTAGCGGTCACGTGACCAGCCACTCTCGCGCCGGGGATCCCCGCCGGTGACGTCACCGGCTGGAGCAAGGAGATTCTGATGCTGGTCTTGCTTGGGGGACCCATGGGTAGCTACAGTATCTTCAATGGTGAGTACCCATTAGAATTTTATATGTTGTTAAAATTACGTATGTTTAAGAGTGTAAAAAGTGTTTAAGAGTATAGGAAGTGTTTATAAGAGTATGGGAAAGGTTAATAAGAGTGTGGGGAGGGTCATAAAGCTTTAAAATATATATAAATAATAAAATAAAAATATGGTCGCTACTTCGCGGATTTTCGTCTATCGCGGGGGGTTCTGGAACGTAACCCCCGCGATAAACGAGGGATCACTGTATTCAGGATTGCAAAGCAGATAGCGAAAGAGGTGTGATGTGATGGGGGTGAGTTGCTTGAAGGATGAAGTGGGACAAATCGTTGTGGACCCAGATGGAATTAAAGGAAGATGGAAAAGATATATGGAAATGCTGTTGAATGCAGAGAATGAATGGGATGGCAACATAGAGAGTAACCCAGTTTTAGGACCGGCAGAGAAGATAACTGAGAAGGAAGTTGAGGAAGCGATAAAAGCAATGAAGAGTAGAAAAGCGGGAGGGCCGACGGGAGTTGTGGGAGATATGTTGAAGGCAGCAGGAAGTTGGGGTGTGAAGAGAATGCCAGAGATCTGTAATCTGGTGGTGAAAGAAGGCCGCATTCCAGTGGATTTGGAACTGAGTACCCTCGTCCCTCTATACAAGGGGAAAGGTGACCCTCTGGAGTGTGGCTCGTACCGAGCGATAAAGTTATTGGAGCATGGAATGAAGGTATTCGAAAGGGTGTTGGAGAGGAGGATAAGGAAGAAAGTGAAGATTGACGAAATGCAGTTTGGATTTATGCCAGGAAGAGGAACGACAGACACGCTTTTTATTGTGAGGCAGTTGCAGGAGAAGTAGATGGAGAAGAGGAAGAAGTTGTTTCTTGGGTTTGTTGATCTGGAGAAAGCATTCAATAGGGTTCCACGCGAAGTATTGACATGGGCATTGAGGAAGTTAGGAGTGGAGGAATGGTTGATCAGAGTAGTGATGGCAATGTACAAAAGAGCGCGCACAGCTGTAAGGACGAAGGACGGGAACAGTGGTTGGTGCATGGAAGAAATAAGAATGCTAACGTCTGTCAGGCCATGTTCTTTGAATACTTCTGTGGCTCTGTTGGACAGCTTGAGCAAATATGTAAGTGGGATCAAAAATCTGAAAAGCAGGCAACACAGTTTGAGGTGAAGGTGGGAGTGCATGAGGGGTCGGTACTAAGTCCACTACTATTTGTAGCTGTGATGGAGGTGCTGGCTCAGAATGTCAAGGAGGGTTTACCGTGGGAGTTGTTATATGCAGATGATCTGGTGTTGATTGCAGAAAGTATGGATGGACTGAAGGAAAAGATGAACAAGTGGAAGGAATGTATGGAGACAAAAGGTCTGAAGGTGAATATCGGAAAGACGAAGGTGATGGCAAGTGGTAAAGCATGTGGTGAAGTGGAAAGAACTGGGAAGTGGCCATGTGCTGTGTGTAGGAAGGGTGTCGGAATGAACTCCATTCAATGTACAATGTGCGCTGAGTGGGTTCATCAAAAATGTAGTGGTCTGTGTGGCAGCTACATTCAAATGTAAGGTGTGCACAGAGGGAGCTGCAGATGGAGGAAATGTTGAGTTGGATCTTGGAGACGGCGTGAAGCTGGAAGGTGTGAAAACATTTTACTACCTCGGCGACATGCTGAATGAAGAAGGTGGATCAGACTCGACAACGGCTGCTGGAGTGAGATGTGCATGGAAGAAGTTTCGGGAACTGAGTGGCGTGCTGATGAGGAGGGGAGTGTCGAAGCTGAAGGGAAAGGCGTATGCTGCATGTGTGAGAAGTGTTATGATTTATGGGAGCGAGACATGGGTAATGAAGGTAGAGCAGCAACAAAGGCTGGAAAGGGTGGAAATGTGAATGGTTCGGTGGATGTGCGGAGTTTCTTTGAGAGAGAGGAAGACAAATGATGAATTGCGAAAGATGATGGGAATAGAGCCTGTGATTGATGCTGTGAAGAGGAACAGGTTGAGATGGTTTGGTCATGTGTTGAGGAAGGATGAAAGTGACTGGTTGAGAAGAGTGATGGAAATGAATGTAGAAGGAAGTAGAGGATGGGGTAGACCGAGAAAGACTTGGCTAAAGATGGTGGAAGAAGAAGTGCGGGCAAGGGGGTTAACAAGGAGAGATGCAGAAAATAGGGCAAAATGGAGAAGATTGTCATGGGGACCGCAAGGCTAACCCCCGCTCTAGCCGGGAAAATGGCCTTAAAATGCATGTTGTTGTGTTGTACTCCAACTCTTCTGTTTTTGATCAGACATTGGAAAGAAGTGGCAAATAAGAATGCTAACGTCTGTCAGGCCATGTTCTTTGAATACTTCTGTGGCTCTGTGTTGGACAGCTTGAGCAAATATGCAAGTGGGATCAAAAATCTGAAAAGCAGGCAACACTGAACAAGGCTATTATGAAAGTTTTTTTTTTTTATATTCATATTGGTGGTTTATTGGACTTTGCTAAACGTTTTCAGCATATTTTAACTGTACTAAAATGTTACTTTGAATTTAAAAGGGTCAAATATAAATACAGTATGTACATATAATGGAGGGAAAGTCTGTTGTATGTACATTGCCTTCAGAAAGTATTCACACCCCTTGACTTTTTTCACATTTTGTTGTATTACAGCCTGAATTTAAAAAGGATTAAATTTTAATATATATATATTTTTCTTTTCTTTTTTTTTGTCACTCATCTACACATTATAGCCCATAATGTCAAAATGGGGATTATTTTTCTCAGAAATTTTTACAAAATAAAACTACTGTGAAGCCTACACACGTACCATCCCTACCGTGAAGCATGGTTGTGTTGGCATCATGCTGTGGGGATGCTATTCAGTGGCAGGGACTGGGAGACTTTTAACCCTTTGAGTAAGGAATTTTTTTATTGGATGAAAATACCCCCTGTACGGGATTAATTTGGCATTTTGGTAGGGGAATAATGCAACCACGTACTGACTATTTATACTTTATAGGTATAGTCGATGACGTGCAGTAACGTCATCCGTACACAAAACTTTTTTGCGGGTTGCGGCACTGGCCGTCATCCGTACTCAAAGGGTTAAGGATAGAGGGAACAATGGATGGAGCCAAATACAGGAATTTTTTTGAGGAGAACCTGCTTCAGGGTGCAAAAGACATTATACTGCGGTAAAGATTTACATTCCAGCAGGGCAAATGACACCAAGCATACAGCCAAAGAAACACTCACTGTGATGGCTGCAGACCAAGAACGTGAAAGTCCTTGAGTGACCCAGCCAAAGTCCAGACTTTAATCCCATTGAGAGACTTGTGGAAAGACTTGAAGATTGCTGTTCGCCGACACTCCCCATCCAACTTAACAGCTTGAGCAAATATGCAAGGAAGAATGGCAGAAACTCCCCAAATCCAGATGTGCAAAGCTGATACAGACATACCCAAGAAGACAAAGCTGTAATCACTGCCAAAGGTGCTTCTATGAAGTATTGACTTGGCGTTGCATACTTATGTAAATTAGATATTTCTTCATTCCATTTTCAAAAAAAAACAACAAAAAAAACTTTCTTGTAAAAGAAACTTAAAATAAACTTTATTGTGAAAAAAAAAAACTTAAAACTTGTGAAAAAAAAAAATCAATTTTTTTTCACTTTGGCATTATGGGATATTATGTGTAGATCAGTGACAAAAAATCTCAATTTAACCCATTTTAAATTCAGGCTGTAACATAACAAAATGTGAAACAAGTACAGATACATTCAAAGTACACTGCCCCCATGCCAAATAATTAAATATCCTCCAGCGCGGCATTGCCGGGGCGCCTCTGGCGCCCGGCAATACCGCCGTGCAGCTCATCGAGACAGTGTTTTGAGGGAGAGGTGCACAATATTTGATTGATTAATTGCATAATTAAAATCAATAAAACATTGTCACAAAATATTTTCTTAATCAATTGGCTAATAGCATAACTAAACCACTCGTGCTTCCTCCGAAGATGTAACTTTTAGAAATGTAACTAAATAAGTCATTAATAAAAAATTAAATAATTAATTTATTAATCAATAAATAATTAATCGATTAATTGATTAATCCAAAAATCAAAAATACCCTTTTCAGACAAATCACTTGGTCATTGTCATGTCCAAATATCAGCTTCCTAGCTCAAAAGGTACCTGAGATATTGGCCAGCTGAGAAAGAAAATAAATAAATGATTAATAATGAAAATAAATAAATAATAATCATAAAAATTTAAATAATTAATCAATTGGCTAATAGAACACATAAACCACCATCATTTCATGCGAATCTGTAACTAAAAAAAAAATTTTTTTTTAGCCATTAATCGAATAATGAAATAATTAATCGATTAATTGATTGATTGATTTATCAATAAATCAAAAATAGCCTTTGCAGCCAAATCACTTGGTCATTGGCATGTCCAAATATCAGCTTCCTAACTCAAAAGGTGCCTGAGATAATGGCCAGAAGAGAAAAGAAATAAATAAGAACTTAATTAATCGCTAATAATTTAATAACTCATCAATTAATTGATTAATCCAAAAACCAAAAATTCCGTTTTTGACAAAGGACTTGCTCACTATTGTGCCGAAATTTCAGCTTCCTAGCTCAAAGGATGGCTGAGATATCGCCCGGACAAGCAAGAAAACAAGAAACAACCAGAGTGAAAACTGAGTACTCTCTTTCAGCGTGCGTCATTGCCGAGCCCCCTTCGGTGCCCGGCAATGACGTTATGCAGCGCCTGGAGATGGCATAGGAAAGGAGCAGTGTACAAAAGTCAAGGGTGTGTGAATACTTTCAGAAGGGGCTGTATGTTGTATGGTTCATCTACTCCTCTGAGAGGAGTTCACTTAGGAAGCTGAAACCTTTAGAGATTAATGAGGGCACGCTGGAGTTGTTGGTGTGCAAGTTTCGTTTGATTCCACCTAAGTTTTTTTTTAAATGTTTTTTTTCACCCATTTTGGCATTGCTTCCTTTTTGGGAGTGAGGGGGAGTGGGAGGTGTGGGGGGGGGGGGGGGGATGAGGGGGATAGAAAGGGATGCAATTCGAATTATCCGAGCTATACAACCACGATGCATCGGATAACCTGCTGGTTTTTGTGAAACCCTGTCC
Source organism: Myxine glutinosa (assembly GCF_964187855.1). Lineage (NCBI taxonomy): Eukaryota > Metazoa > Chordata > Myxini > Myxiniformes > Myxinidae > Myxine > Myxine glutinosa. The sequence continues at coordinate 42,664,082 of NC_136274.1, forward strand.
CAATAATCACTGATCATTGAATCGCCTGCAGTAATTTTCATATACAGTACAGTACTGACCAATATGTCGTCGGAATACTTTAATTTCACGACAGCATGCAATAGCATTTATTATGAATAGCGGGCACGTCCTGTCCATTGGGGTGTCATACTGACTTTTGGCACCGTAGACCTATCTGTCGTCGTACTGCCAAAACAAGTGACACAGACAGGCTTATCACATTCTCAACGAAGTCCTGATTGTGACTATTGATGAGTCGTTTGATAAAGGCTTAGCTGTCATCCTCAATCACTGTAGAAAGTTTTGTAGGGATCAGCACAAAGTATTTGATTCCCAAATTGTGTTTGATTCACATTAAGGGTGAAGTTTGGGTTTGCTTTTATTTTTAATGGTCCTCGCTCCACAAACGAGCATGCCTACAGCATGTGTTACTGTCTGTTAGGCAATACGTCTGTATTTGATTATGAGAACAGAAGAAGGTCAATCCGCATCCTTGGTTTGTCCAATGGAATGTGCTTCCTAAGGACAATATCACAAAATTGTTTTCACTGTAATTGGGTTGAAGAATAGAACAGTGCAGAAGCAATATTGTATTATCCTGTGCAGTCACACAGATTGTTGTTGTTGGTATTGTTGTTGTGTTCAAGAAATGCAAGAACGGAACGAATCATAAAACTTGAATTATTTATATACATTACCGGTCAAAAGTTTTAGAACACCTCAATTTTTCCAGTTTTTATTGAAATTTACGCAGTTTAATGTCTCGATGTATTCTGAAATTAAGCATATGACAAATAAACAATTGGAGATAAAAAAGAAATCATAGAATCATTTTGTTTAACAAAATTTAATTTTAATTTTTGACTCAGTAAAGTAACCACCTTTTGCAGATATAACCGCCGAACACACTCGTGGCATTCTTTCTACAATGGAAATCAAATATTGTTCAGGAAGTTCTTCCCAACACTGTTGCAGAAGTTCGCACAAATGTGTTGCACTTGTAGGTTGCTTTGCTTTCACCCTTCTGTCCAGTTCATCCCAAACCAGCTCGATGGGGTTTAAGTCTGGAGACTGTGCTGGCCATTCCATGATTTGAAGCCTACCGTCTTATTTTCCTCGAAGGTACATAGCCTGGAGGTGTGTTTCGGGTCATTATCTTGCTGTAGGATGAACCCCTGACCAACTAGGCGTATACCAGAGGGTATTGCATGGCGCTGCAAAATGCTGTGGCAGCCCTTTTGGTTCAGGGTGCCAGTCACTCTGTGCAAGTCGCCGACTCTGGATCCAGCAAAATAGCCCCAGACCATCACGCTTCCTCCTCCATGTTTGACAGTTGGTATCACACACTGAGGAACCATCCTTTTGCCGACTCGACGGCGTACAAAAATCCTGCGTGATGAACAAAAGATTTCAAATTTTGATTCATCGGTCCAGAAGACCTTCTTCCAGTCTTCAGTAGTCCACTGGCGGTGCTTCATGGCCCAGGCTAGCCTCTTTTTCTTATTTTGCCATCTTAGCAATGGCTTTCTTACTGCCACTCGACCTGTCAAACCTGCAGCTCAAAGTCTTCTCTTCACAGTTGAAACTGAGACTTGCTTACTTCGACCAGTGTTAAGCTGTGCTTGAAGCTGTTGTATTGTGAGCCGCCTATCACGCAAGCTGTTGACTCTCAGAAACTTGTCTTCTGATTCTGTTGTGGCTTTGGGTCTGCCAGACCTCTTCCTGTCAGAGTTTCCTCCAGTTTCCAATATACTACTTCCTGCAGTGCAATATTGTCCAAATAATGCTTCAGAGGGTGTAATAACAGTCTGTTCCAATACTACTTTTATACAGACGGGGTTTGTAATCAAGTAATCAGCAGAGGTTGGGACACCTGTAGGAATTGTTTGCATCAACTTTCAAGGCTTAATTTACTTACATTGCTGCAAACAACTGTAAGTATTTAACCTATTACTTCACTGAAGAAGGCCTTTTTATACAATATAACTATACAATTGGCATTATTTTCCCGTTTTTGCTAACCTAAACTTTTTTTTAACCTCGAGCAGTTTACTGCTTACCTTTGTACCATTTCAGGTTACTCACTGGACATTAAACTGCGTAAATTTAAATAAAAACTGGAAAAATTGAGGTGTTCTAAATCTTTTGACCGGAAGTGTATGTTAATTATGTCATGGGAGCCTCCATTATGACGTCATAATTCGACAAGTACAAACCGTCATCCATCAAGATGAAATTTCTTGAGCGTCATCTAGGGATAAATTGGTGGAGAAAAAAAAGACGTCATTGGTCACGTGGTTCGGCAGCTATATTTATTTTTAACACAAAAGCCTTAAAAACCACTGAAAACACATCCTGGCGAGGTCTGCAATCTCTGATTGCTCTTATTTATGTATTGTGGAATACCTGTTTATTACATGTTTAGTCTGAAGGAATTAGTGCACAGGTTTGCTTGTGATGCTCTGTTTGTATATTACCGCATATTATTTTGGGTGTTCCGACATTCCCATCTGAACACCATTCCTCATTGTGATGGTAGACCATTGTAGAATGCAAAACTATACATTTTGGTGGGGAAAATGAATGATCGGTGGAAAGAGTGAGGGTGCTGCCTCGCAACGGTTTTGGCTGGCAATGCGAGCAGGCCATCTGGTGGGCTGGCTTTTGTGCTTGAACTGGATTTGCCTTGCATGATTGCTTATGCAGCTGCGTGGTGTTTAGCCAGGCAGTTAGCTGGCCAAAGCGTGCCGTGCTAGCCTATACATGATGTCCAAATGTCAGAGGTAGACTGTGCCAAATGCGCATCTTGCATAGCATTGTCCTTTGTGTGAAAATACTGCAGGTTTGGAACAAAAAAAAGTCGTAAATCCCAACTGGACGTCGACCATTTCAAATGTTGTCGTCTTCGTTTGTGGCTTTTTATAAACTAGAAATGCCCTTGCGGAAAAGTTTGATGTGGTTTCAACCGTTGTATCTTTATTATAACGAAAATCCTTTTTTGAACAGCGAAGTGTGAAGGTCACAAAAGTTTGGTATATTGCTGCCATTTGGCAGTTAGTTGTGAATGTTAAGACTTTTGTGGCCTTGCGGATGATGCTGAAGATTGTCCTGAAACCAGCACTCACTGTTTGCTGCCAGTTTTTGAATCGAAGAACACTTCTGATGATTTGTGCTTTTCAGTTTAAATTCAAGGTACCTGCACTGTGCGCTCTCGAGTCATCGGCGACTGGCCTTTTGCAGATGCATTTTGGATATTTATCATTGAGAGCTATGCCACACGTGTTAAAGGTTTTGGCCTGTAAAGTGGAACAGGCGGAGGGGGAGGGGTCAGCTCATGATTTTCGAAAACCACCCTTTTATCATCTCGATAATTTGTCTTGCATCCTGGAAAACCTTTTGGAAGCACCTAATCAGATAAGGTTATCGAAGAGTGAATGAGTGCAGTCCCTAATCAAGAAGTGAAGGAAAGGATAGAAAAAAACAAAAACATTTTGCGCACTCCTCAACAGCAAAGGACCTTGTGAGGTAAACGCTGACCAGCCCAGTGGGCCTTGGCCATCGTGAGTGACACAAGTGTCATCGTTCTGCTCAGGGGCAGTTGATTTACACCTTGCTCTGCACGGCTGAACGTTTGCCGGCTGCGTTGAACGCTGCCATTATCGGCGTCGTGATTTGTTGCTTGGGCGTGGAGTTCAGAGCCAGACAAGGTCGTGCGATTGGTGTTACTGCTTGCTTTGTGTTCTTTGTTTCCTCGTACGCTTTTCTTCTGACTACCATTCAACATCCGTATGACTTGTTCGGTGTAATTGGAGGCAATGGAATGCATTCTTTCTCTGTGCCGATTTTTGTATTCTGTTTGGTTTAGGAAGCCGTATTTCAATTTTGGTTGCTCTCTATTAGGTCATTTTCTGCTGTAATCTGCTTATTTCCTGGCAGAATAATATCTGACTCAAAACTCTCACCTCTTTGCTTTACAGACATCATAAAGCTCGTTGTCTTTATTTTATTTTTAGAAGGCAATGGTAGGCCAGCTGTCCTGTCTTCTCACACTTGGTATCATGTGTTGGCTTACAACAACAAGAAGAAGAAGGCCGTTGTGTGACTACTCTGGCCAGATTCGGTATTCCTTGCCACCTGCTTCGAATGTGATGTCAGATCTATTGCAAATTACATTATGTAATCCTTTTTTTTTTTTTTTTTTTTGCAATCCAGAAATTGAATGCCACTGCCCACACACGATCACATTTCTTTGTTTATTACTTTTACCCTATTACAAATGCATACGTTACATGCATCTAAGCAATAACCGTGTCTGTAACAGGTGTTGACTTTGTGGTCATTCGAATTGCAAAAAGTGTTGTATGGACGCTCCCATTTGTAATCTTGCCACATCCAAAAAGAAAAAAAAGAGCTTGGTTATTTTGGTATTCACGATGGCAAATTGCTGAGGCAGCAACTTCCTGTCATGCTAATGGGCGGGGTCCATAACTGACACTCTTCTTCACTGTCATACTCATTGTATGACTGCCTGGAAGCATCATGACCACATCCTTTCCACAGGGTGAAACTAGTGCAGTGGTGTTGGCCCAAACTGAAAAACGGACTGCATGTTGCTGGGTTTATTATTATAATTATTATTATTATTTTTTATTTTGTAAGTAGTCTGTGGCTGCTGGTTGCATCATTGCTGTCAACGTGACTGCCACTGGTGCAGTTTCGCCTGTTTCCAGTAAGCTGATACTCATTTTGCCGACCTCAGAAGGACTACAGGCTGAGTCAACCCACCTGGTGTTATTTAACAACACGACAGGGGCTCAAACTCAAGACCATAAGATCTTAAGGATCTTACCTTAACCATTAAGCCAACACGAGGATGCTGGTTATGTTAGATTATTCCTGTTGTTGGGGTTGTTTTAAGTCAGAAATGTCAGCATTGGTAGAGCGGATGGTAGGGATGGGAGAGCTGTTGGCTATAGCACGATGTACGGCAGTGAAGACGGTTGCTCTTTCTAATTGTGCTTCAAGGTGAAAATTGGACAACAGGAATAAAGGATGAGCGAACAAATATGGTCTTCTTGTGCTACCGTTGGTGCATTTTTGATGATATTACATATGATTATGTGGGATCCAAAATGTGTGTGCAAGATTGCTGGATTTGTTATTTCTATCTGACTGACCCCATGGTTCTTGATCCTGAGATCCCAAGTTCAATCCCACTTAAATTAATTTCTGGCCACTGACCTGTGTATGGTGTGAGATGAACAGACCTTGTACTTCAATCATCACTGCAGATTTCAATAATGTTGGGAGCTCGAGATTCCAAAGAATCCAGGAGAAAGAGATGTGATGCTTGGCCCTCAGCCCAGACCAGCCCATGACTTGGATCAACGTCTGCGTGTGCGTGTTTTTTTTTTGTTTGTTTAAAAAAAAAAAAAAAAAAATTATATGTATATATATACAGTGGAACCTTGACTTACGAGTTTAATTCGTTCCGTGACCGAGCTCGTGACTCAAATTGCTCGTATCTCAAATCAAATTTCCCCATTGAAATGCATTGAAATGCTATTAATCCGTTCCAGCCCGCCAAAAACCACACCAATTTTTTTTTAAATATACAGTATATATAAAAATATCTCGCGCTTTATATTTCACCTGTATGCAGCATACAAGTTGGCAGGATGGCCTGGACTGGAGGTACGCACACTTGACTCTAAAGTCTAAACTGTCCAGCCTGGGTTTGAATCCCGACCCAGCTATAACCTGTCATGGGTGAATCACAGGCAGGGTGATTCATCAATGTGTGTACCGCTAAACTGGGCGCCCCGTTTGCGTCCCATTAGTTGTTGGATGTTAAGGATCTCACCGTGTTTTCCACAAAGAGAAGGCGAGCTATCGCCGGCATTCTGAACAAGTTGTGGCCTGGCATGCTCTTCTCCTCTGCCGTTATATACGTCCTCCTCGACACCTCGCTCATGTTTTTCGACGATTGCGTGTTTTATATCCAAGCACATCATCCTCTTCTTCTTCTCAGCACTGCACTTGCCACTCACTTTCTTAGGCCCCATGGTTAAAACTAAGAAATTTTCCGAAATAACCAAAATGCGAAAAAAAAAATGCAGCGCTGTACGACAGAGATACGTACTGTACTTGCACGGCAAGATAACCACGTGACCAGAACCCACCTGGCGGCGTGAACTCGAAATAACCAAAATGCGAAAAAAAAAATGCAGCGCTATACGACAGAGATACTGTACTTGAACGGCAAGATAACCACATGACCGGGTGGCGAAAGCTCGTAACTCGGATCTCGGCTCGCATCTAAAAGCAATAAACCGCCGGAGCGACGGCTCGTATCTCGAAAAACTCGTAAGTTGGGGCACTCGTAAGTCAAGGTTCCACTGTATATATAAAAATATCTCGCGCTTTATATTTCACCTGTATGCAGCATACAAGTTGGCAGGATGGCCTGGACTGGAGGTACGCACACTTGACTCTAAAGTCTAAACTGTCCAGCCTGGGTTTGAATCCCGACCCAGCTATAACCTGTCATGGGTGAATCACAGGCAGGGTGATTCATCAATGTGTGTACCGCTAAACTGGGCGCCCCGTTTGCGTCCCATTAGTTGTTGGATGTTAAGGATCTCACCGTGTTTTCCACAAAGAGAAGGCGAGCTATCGCCGGCATTCTGAACAAGTTGTGGCCTGGCATGCTCTTCTCCTCTGCCGTTATATACGTCCTCCTCGGCACCTCGCTCATGTTTTTCGACGATTGCGTGTTTTATATCCAAGCACAAGTTTTATATAAAACACGACGATTGCGTGTTTTATATCCACAAGTTGTGGCCTGGCATGCTCTTCTCCTCTGCCGTTATATACGTCCTCCTCGACACCTCGCTCATGTTTTTCGACGATTGCGTGTTTTATATCCAAGCACATCATCCTCTTCTTCTTCTCAGCACTGCACTTGCCACTCACTTTCTTAGGCCCCATGGTTAAAACTAAGAAATTTTCCGAAATAACCAAAATGCGAAAACAAAAATGCAGCGCTATACGACAGAGATACTGTTCGTGCACGGCAAGATAACCACGTGACCGGAACCCACCTGGCGGCGTAAACTCAAAATAACCGAAATGCGAAAACTAAAATGCAGCGCTATACGACAGAGATACTGTACGTGCACGGCAAGATAACCACGTGACCGGAATCCACCTGGCGGCGTAAACTCAAAATAACCGAAATGCGAAAACTAAAATGCAGCGCTATACGACAGAGATACTGTACTTGAACGGCAGGATAACCACGTGACCGGGTGGCGAAAGCTCGTAACTCGGATCTCGGCTCGCATCTCAAAGCAATAAACCGCCCGAGCGACGGCTCGTATCTCGAAAAACGCGTAAGTTGGGGCACTCGTAAGTCAAGGTTCCACTGTATATTGTTACGGTCCGCGGTTAAGGATGTTATGTTTGCCGAGCGGAGGCACCGCGGCCTAACAGTTTCCCCGATTCACCCAAACGTTGGCCCGATCGCGCCACAGCTATTCAATGTGGAAAACTCTAAAGCGACCGAATGTAAAGAGGAAGAAGAAGACGTACAGAAGAGTAACGGGATTTATTATTTACACACAAGCGAAAAGGAGCAGTCACGGTTATGTACAGGGACATGAAAAAGCAGGTGACACAGTGAAAATTACTAGCTTATACAGACTTAATTGCCTACCCAGGACAAAACAAACAGAACAAACTCACGTACACGAATGGGGAACTTGTAGGCAGGAATGGCTGGAAGGAGAGGAAAGTCCAATGGGTCCGGCAGCACGATCGGCTCGTTGGGCAGCTGCCGTCCCTTCGCGGCCCTGCTCAAAACCGCCGTCCAGGCCCCAAACGGCTGTCGAGGGTTGTTGCTGCTGTGGACGCTGCTGCTGGCGAGCAAGGCGACGAATAGCAGGCTTTGTGCTTCCCTGGATGATCTCCTTTCTCTCTCTTGGACCTCACAACCCAGCTCTCTCTTTTGCACCTCACCATGCAGCTCAGCCTTGGACCTCACAACTCAGCTCTTGTCATAGCTCATCTCTCATCTCCTTGGGGAACGTCCCGTGGCGGGTTATATAGGCCCCGCCCCTCAACCTTCGCGAACCTCCTTGATGTTTCTCTCCACACCCTCTCCAAGTCAAACCCCTTGTTCGTGGTTGGTTGAGTGGGGCTGACTCACTCCTCCCCTCTATGACGAGGTGGGGACCCGCCTTTCTTCCCCAACCCTGCCTCGTGGTCAATGGCGGCAATTGTTGGTTGGCAATGCGAATGGCAATTGTTGAAAGGGGAAATGGAGGTTTTTGGGAATGGGAATGAAGGGAATCTATCTTTTTCACTTGGTGCAATGGAGTGTCATGTTAATGGACGACAAAGCCTTAATCTAAAACACATAATAAAGATATAAGCTACTGAACAAGGGTTTTATCGTGTCCTTCAATGTGTGCTTTTATGGAATTAACTACCGGGACGCCCTTTTAACCTTTACACAACACTGGAGGCAGGAGGGGCCAGACTCGAGCAATAATTCATAACAATTTCCCATACAATACAACACAATCAAAAAAACATAATCCTCATATCCGCAACACTGCACCCTCCTCCTCTTAGGCACGTCCCGGGCCTACAACTTTTATTTAGTGTGACACGTAGGTGTAGTTCCCTCTACTTTTAATCTGCCCCTCAGTGCGACAGTTTTAAAACATAGATAAATATGTCCCGCTGCTCCATTGCACCCTGCCTAACAGACTCACGCCCACAGTTAACCGAATTGCGGAATGGTCTTCAAACTATACACTGACGGTGGGGAGCATTATTTACAATTGACGCTACTTTATTTACAATACGCAACCCAGGACCTGTGATTGTTCTTTCTGGGGGGGGGGGGGAGACAGTCTGCTCTGCATCAATGCACCATGAAACACCCACAACGCACCAAAGCACCCTCAAGCACCAATCGGTGCACAGTCATCATTGTTCAATAATAAAAATAACCACAACAACCCCTAACCCTGCAGGTGGTCTCTTGCTTTCGGCTCCCTTTGCTGGCTGTTATTATTTCTTCCAGATGTCATTTTCTTTTGCTGGCGGCCTATTTGCAATAAAATGCACCTAACGTGTCCGTTTTTATTTTCTTTATTTATGGCCCACAGGGCCGATTACGTGTGGTTCACCTGTGGGGCATCGGTGCCCTGTGGCCAAGGTCCGCCAGCAAGATTTCGGGCCTTCATGGCCGGTTCCAGCAGAGGGGCCATGCCCCAACCCATGGGATCCATAAGTGGTGCTCGGCCACAGACCTGTGGTCCATAATGTGGTGCATCGATGCAGACAGCTGGTTCTGGGAGTTCCGGGCGCACAATGGCGGACTCACGCACGCTCCCCTCGGCGCCCAGTGGCGCTCAGGTCCTCATGTGGAAGACAAAAGGGGGAAGACAGATGAGCGAGGGGTAAGGTCTCAAGGGTACACATCAATCAAGGCAATGCAAGGTGAAGTGCGTACGGAGAGCGAAGTGAGAAAAGCTTGTCCCTACCGCACGTCACCCCCCCTGTCACCTACACTACCCTTGCCCTCACCCCATATTTACAAAATCTACACATTTACAAATTCGTCACTACTGTCATGTCTTCCCCATATTTCCCCTAAACCAAATTCGTTCCCACAATCCCTCTAACCAAAATTTGCCATCACCCAATTCATCATCAATCCTCATAAGGAGGAAGAGATGGAACATCAAAGCACAATGTCACACCCACGTCATGATGAGTCTCACATTCCAAACATTTGCATCACAAATAATTAAACATGGCATGGTGTGGAGTTACGTCACCTCAGGTGAGTGGATGCAGATGGTGCGAGGAGATCTTCATCCTAACTACTTTCTAAATGACCTTAACACACGTTACACTACCCGGGGTTTTTCCCTGCCAATCCATTGGCCAACTTACACTATGGGTTCTAAAAACCAATTCCCATTGACCAAACTGTGGTGCTTCTCAATTTGGGGTCTCACTCCCCCGATTCATCTCCCGGTGCCCTTGCACAGTTTCTGGGCTGGGGCGTGTAGCTCTCCCAGCAGGTCTACCCACCTGCACACCTCCACCACTGTAGTTGCCACCCGAGCTTACCTAGCTCCTCACCCTAACCTATCTAACTGGGGAAGGCCCCTCCTGGCTCTGTCACCCCTCGGTGCCCTCTGGCACTGGGCTCCCCGGGTCCGTCCTCCGGATCCTCGGGCCCCATCCACAACAACTCTACCGGCTCCCAGAGCCCACCTGCGGCCTCACCTGGCCGACATCCTCACAGTGGTGGAGTGCCCAAACCAACTACACACACTAACAGGCTACACGCCCAGCCATTTCCACAACACTAATGCACCCATCCAAACATCATTCTTCCACCCGCACCACAGATGCCAATATCCAACCACAATTTACCTGTACCCTCTACCTAACACTTACACTACCCTCCCCGGGTATTCATGATGGGGGTCCATCCTTCCCCCATTCACACCTTCGCACCATCCACTCCACTCCATAGTTTCCACCATACTCACTCCACGACCATCCATTCCAATACTCCATATACTCCATACCATTTAATCCACACAACCATTCTCCATACACCTGTCGTTGCACACCTGTGCACTCACACCTGGTGCCACCTGCACCCCCCTTCCTTCCTGGACCATTCGGTCAATACAACACTCGTCACTATCACTCTCATACTCTGCTCCATACACCTGTTCAGTTGCACACCTGTGCAATCACACCTGTGCAATCACACCCTGGAGGGGCCAGACTCAAGCAATAATTAATAACAATTTCCAATACAATACAACACAATCAAAAAAAACATAATCCTCATATCCGCAACACTATATATATATATATATATATATATATATATATATATATATATATATATATATATATATATATATATATATATATATATATATATATATATATATGTGTATATATATATATGTATATATATATATATATATATATATGTGTATATATATATATGTGTATATATATATATGTATATATATATATATATATATATATGTGTATATATATATATGTGTATATATATATATGTATATATATATATATATATATATATATATATGTGTATATATATATATATATATATATATATATATATATATGTGTATATATATATATATATATATATATGTGTATGTATATATATATATATATATATATATGTGTATATATATATATGTGTATATATATATATGTGTATATATATATATATATATATATATATGTGTATATATATATATATATATATATGTGTATATATATATATGTGTATATATATATATGTGTATATATATATATGTGTATATATATATATGTGTATATATATATATGTGTATATATATATATATATATATATGTGTATATATATATATGTGTATATATGTGTATATATATATATGTGTATATATGTGTATATATATATATGTGTGTATATATATATATATATATATATGTGTATATATATATATATATGTGTATATATATATGTGTGTATATATATAATATATATGTATATATATGTATATATATATATATATATATATAGTTACGGATCGCGGATTAGATGTTATTTACCGAGCGGTGGTATTGCCGCGACCTAACAGTTCCCCCGATTCTTCCCCAACTCACCCGATTCCACCCGACGTTGACCAAATCGCGCTATGCTAAATCAATGATTGGAAAGGACACAACAACTGGGATAAATGAAACGACGCAAGGGGTACAGTTCTCAAGACCTCCGGAGGAGGATATAATTAGTGGTGGAGAAAAGGGGTAGATTACAAGGTAATGAGGTAAAGACACAGAAGAGATAGGCACTTAGACACAATCTTATCTAGCCCAGACAGACCACAGACAAACGGAACAAGACTGACTTACACAGGGATTGATGGCAGGGAAGGACAGGCAGTCGATAGCACAAGGTGCACCTTGGCTCAGGGACAGGATAAAGCACGGTCCAGTCCAAAGATGCGGGGAGGTGTCACAGCGCTCGGAGGTGGCGTCCTTCTCTCTCCAAGCTCAGGGCGCATCTGACGTCACCTCCCTCTTCCTGCGCATGCTCAGCGGGGAGTGACACGCCCTCGGCTCGTTGGCTCCGCCCCAGATGGGATCGGTCCGCCGCTTCTATTGGGTGCGGGGGTTACCGGGCTCCGCCCTTGACGAGGAGCTGACAGCGAGCCCCTACTTGGTAACCCCGTCGAGCACATGCTCGATGGCGGCTCGTTGGAAAGGCATGGTGCACTCCCAACACCCCCTACCAACCAAGCCGGAGTGAGGACGCACACTCCCCGCGCCGCCGCCGTTGTTGTTGTTGTTGTTGTTGCTGAACCGTGAGGAAGAGCTGCGGGGAGGTATTGGGAGGTCCTAAACTTCCTAACGGTGCAATACAATCACATTCTGGTGCAACGAAGAGTCAGAATTAATGGAAACGAGTCCTTAACTGACATAGACTAAGAATAACTAGCAAGATGTCCTATAGTTGTCTACGTGAGATGTGGTGGTCCTGGATGCGACATTTAATGGGGGAAATAGGGGGAGGTCGGGTCTACAGAGTGGTGTTTACAGAAAATGGGACTAGGGAATGGGGGGATTTGGGATAGTTGGGAAGTATTGAGGAAATAGGGGAATATTTACAAGCGGATATGGATGGATGTAAATCCCATATCCGCAACAATATATATATATATATATATATATATTTATATATATATATATATATATATATATATATATATATATATACATATACATATATATATATATATATATATATATATATATATATATATATATATATATATATATATATATATATATATATATATATATATATATATATATATATATATATATATATATATATATATATATATAAAAATATAACACACACACACACAGACTTGGCATTTAATATGGAATATTTTTTTGTGGGAGTGAACTTACTTTTCCAGATGTCTTAGAACCAAAAGTTCATTGGAATTATGTTGAAATTATTCTAGATTTTGTTAATGTGACCTTTAAAAGAAACCAAATCCACATTTGACATTTCGAAACAAATAAATTGATCCTTGAGAGTGATGTAAACTGATACAACATGCATTTTAAAGGCCATTTTCCCTGCTAGAGCGGGGGTTAGCCTTGCGGTCCCCATGACAATCTTCTCCATTTTGCCCTATTTTCTGCATCTCTCCTTGTTAACCCCCTTGCCCGCATTTCTTCTTCCACCATCTTTAGCCAAGTCTTTCTCGGTCTTCCCCGTCCTCTGCTTCCTTCTACATTCATTTCCATCACTCTTCTCAACCAGTCACTTTCATCCTTCCTCAACACATGACCAAACCATCTCAACCTGTTCGTCTTCACATCATCAATCACAGGCTCTATTCCCATCATCTTTCGCAATTCATCATTTGTCTTCCTCTCTCTCAACGATACTCCGCACATCCGTCGAACCATTCGCATTTCCACCCTTTCCAACCTTCGTTGCTGCTCTACGTTCATTACCCATGTCTCGCTCCCATAAATCATAACACTTCTCACACATGCAGCATACACCTTTCCCTTCAGCTTCAACGACACTCCCCTCATCATCAGCACGCCACTCAGTTCCCGAAACTTCTTCCATGCACATCTCACTCGAGCAACCGTTGCCGAGTCTGATCCACCTTCTCCATTCAGCATGTCCCCGAGGTAGCAAAATGTTTTCACACCTTCCAGCTTCACGCCGTCTCCAAGATCCAACTCAACATTTCCTCCATCTGCAGCTCCCTCTGTGCACACCTTACATTTGAATGTAGCTGCCACACTGGTTAATGACCCTCTCAGACCACTACATTTTTGATGAACCCACTCAGCGCACATTGTACATTGAATGGAGTTCACTCCGACACCCTTCCTACACACAGCACAGGGCCACTTCCCAGTTCTTTCCACCTCACCACATGCTTTACCACTTGCCATCACCTTCGTCTTTCCAATATTCACCTTCAGACCTTTTGTCTCCATACATTCCTTCCACGTGTTCATCTTTTCCTTCAGTCCATCCATACTTTCCGCAATCAACACCAGATCATCTGCATACAACAACTCCCACGGGAAACCCTCCTTTACGTTCTGAGCCAGCACCTCCATCACAGCTACAAATAGTAGTGGACTTAGTACCGACCCCTGATGCACTCCCACCTTCACCTCAAACTCACCACTTGTTCCCGTCCTTCGTCCTTACAGCTGTGCGCGCTCTTTTGTACATTGCCATCACTACTCTGATCAACCATTCCTCCACTCCTAACTTCCTCAATGCCCATGTCAATACTTTGCGTGGAACCCGATCGAATGCTTTCTCCAGATCAACAAACCCAAGAAACAACTTCTTCCTCTTCTCCATGTACTTCTCCTGCAACTGCCTCACAATGAAAAGCGCGTCTGTCGTTCCTCTTCCTGGCATGAATCCAAACTGCATTTCGTCGATCTTCACTTTCTTCCTTATCCTCCTCTCCAACACCCTTTCCAATACCTTCATTCCATGCTCCAATAACTTTATCGCTTGGTACGAGCCACACTCCAGAGGGTCACTTTTCCCCTTGTATAGAGGGACGAGGGTACTCGGTTCCCAATCCACTGGAATGTGGCCTTCTTTCACCACCAGATTACAGATCTCTGTCATTCTCTTCACACCCCAACTTCCTACTGCCTTCAACATATCTCCCACAACTCCCGTCGGCCCTCCCGCTTTTCTACCCTTCATTGCTTCATTGCTTCCCTGGTGTCTGGTGTTGGGCTAGCGGCTAGGCTAGGCTAGCGGTTGGGCTAGCTAGCTAGGCTACCTAATCCCTGGTGTTGGGCTAGCGGCTAGGGTGCCGGCTTAGGATCCTAGGATCCTGGGTTCGAATCTCGGTCGATCGCCGAATTAATGCCAGGGGGGTTGACTCAGCCTGTCATCCTTCCGAGGTCGGCTAATTGAGTACCAGCTCACTGGTAATTCCCTGTTTGTCGTTGAAGGCGGCAAAAAGGGTTGGCGTCAGGAAGGGCATCCGGCCGTAAAACATTGCTTCAAAAAGGGGACCAAAAAACAACAACTACCGCGGTCCCCGAAAAGGCCAACCCCCGCTTTGCGGGGAAAAATGGCCTCTAAACGGTGGTTTTATTGCTTCATTGCTTCATTGCTTTGATCCTTGGTGTTGGGCTAGCGGCTAAGGTGCCGGCTTAGGATCATAGGATCCTGGGTTCGAATCCCGGTCTAATCGCTGAATTAACGCCAGGGGGGTTGACTCAGCCTGTCATCCTTCCGAGGTCGGCAAATTGAGAACCAGCTTGCTGGTAATTCCCTGCTTGTCGTTGAAGGCGGCAAAAAGGGTTGGCGTCAGGAAGGGCATCCGGCCGTAAAACATTGCTTCAAAAAGGGGACCGAAAAACAACAACAACCACAGTTCCCGAAAAAGGCCAACCCCCGCTTGCGGGGAAAAATGGCCTCTAAAGGTGGTTTTTATTGCTTTTATCGCTTCCTCAACTTCCTTCTCAGTTATCTTCTCTGCCTGTCCTAAAACTGGGTTACTCTCTATGTTGCCATCCCATTCATTCTCTGTATTCAACAGCATTTCCATATATCTTTTCCATCTTCCTTTAATTCCATCTGGGTCGACCTGTCTGTATAAGGTCTCACAGCTGACAATGCATGTCAGAGCAAAAACCAAGCCATGAGGTCGAAGGAACTGCCTGCAGAGCTCAGAGACAGGATTGTGTCGAGGCACAGATCTGGGGAAGCCTACAAAAAATTTCCGCTGCATTGAAGGTTCGCAAGAGCGTAGTGGCCTCCATAATTCTTAAATGGAAGAAGTTTGGAACAACCAGGACTCTTCCTAGAGCTGGCCGCCCGGCCAAGCTGAGCAATCGGGGGAGAAGGGCCTTCGTAATAGAGGTGACCAAGAACCCGACCAAGAACCCGAGGCCCTTCTTGTGGTGGACTCCAATCAAGGTGTAGAAACATCTCAGATGATCAAGAGAAATGGGAGGCACCTGAGCTAAATTTCAAGTGTCATAGCAAAAGGTATGAATACTTAGGTCAATGTGATATTTCAGTTTTTTCTTTTTAATAAATTTGCAAAACTTTCTAAAATCCTGTTTTCTCTTTGTCATTATGGGGTATTGAGTGTAGATTGATGAGGGAAAAAATGAATTTAAACGATTTCAGTATAAGGCTGCAACGTAACAAAATGTGAAAATAGTGAAGGGGTCTGAATACTTTCTGAATGCACTGTATACAGAATCGAGGCTCGTATACGAGCTAACACATTGAACATGAAAACATGCACAGACCCATAAAACATACAATGAAGGGAGTGGGAGACAAGAGGAGGAGAGAGGGAAGCACACAAACACAACTCCAGTAGAGAACAGGGTCGTCGGTAGATCTGTGGAAGGGGGAGGGCTGAAGGACACGGTATAAAGCAAATGAACACTATGAGGAATTTCAGAAAAGAACTTGGGGATTGAAATAGGCGGATTTGGGGTGTTTTAATGGGGGTAGAAAAGATCAAGGTTTTGTATGGGGGAAGATAAGAGATGGTGGTGAACAGCTCTTTCAAATACCTGGAGGGAAGAGAGGGATTGAAGAGTTTGGGAGTTTGTTCCAGAGGAGAAAAGAGGAATGACCGAGTGAAGGTGAGCAGAGAGTATTGATTTTGGCAGTTTCACCAGAAGAGGGTTGCTGGCAGATCTTGTGCATCCTGCAGGAATATTTGTGGGACAAAGCACAGACAAAGCAGGGGGAGGAAGGCTGGAGATGTTGGTGGAAGATAAAAAGACCAC
Organism: Myxine glutinosa; assembly: GCF_964187855.1. Taxonomy (NCBI): domain Eukaryota; kingdom Metazoa; phylum Chordata; class Myxini; order Myxiniformes; family Myxinidae; genus Myxine; species Myxine glutinosa. The sequence continues at coordinate 42,680,981 of NC_136274.1, forward strand.
CTACCTGTTTGCGGTGAGAGAGAGGCCCTCAGAATCGGCTTAATCACGGGATATACCAATGATTCTGAATACTTTGGTTTCAACAGCGTGAAGCCGAGCTAGGTGTGAGGCAGGATCACCAGCCCAGAGGGGAGGGCAGTATGCCATTGAACTGCGGATGAAAGCTTTGTATGTGGTGAAGAGCTCAGAAATGCCCAGAATGATGACTTGTGATTGTGGTGAACAGCTGTCTTGAAGATCTGGAGGGCAGAATGAGATTGAAGAGAATATGGAAGGTGGTTCCACAGGTGGGGAAAAAAGGAATAAATGAGTGGAGGTGAGCAGTGGTTCTGGATTTAGGCAATTTCAAGAGGAATCACAGATGTCTGTTGGGATAATTGGGACTTACATTTTTGGGAGCGATTGAGGGAGCTCAATCACTCTTCACCACCCAAATTGCCTCTACACCGCCGAAATAAAGGTATGTGTCAGAAGAACGTGTTGCATGCTTAGAACAAGATCGCCGTAGGGCGGATACTCTGCCAGTAATAAACAAAGTACTGAATTATTCAAATTTACTGTCAAAGAATCCAATGTGAGATTATTAATCCATGTAATGAATGCTGCACTCTCCTCTTTTCCCAACACAAGTTGAATTATTGTGTCTGAATGGAGTAAACATCGTAACCACAGCACATATAATGCTGAATGATACCTCATTATAGAGCTCTTGGGTCTAGACATTGCTTGAAATGTTTCCTCTGGAGTTGGGAGGGGGTGGGGGGGGGGGAAACGGATGCGGAGTGGAGTACGGATGCGGAGTGTGGTAGGGATGCGGAGTGGGGTAGGGATGCGGAGTGGGGTAGGGATGCGGAGTTGGGAGGGGGGGGGGTAGGTATGCGGAGTTGGGAGGGGGGGAGGTAGGGATGTGGAGTTGGGAGGGGGGGTGGTAGGGATGCAGAGTGGGGTAGGGATGCGGAGTTGGGAGGGGGGGGGTAGGGATGCGGAGTTTTGCGGAGTTGGGAGGGGGTTAGGGATGCGGAGTTGGGAGGGGGTTAGGGATGCGGAGTTGGGAGGGGGGGGTAGAGATGCGGAGTTGGGAGGGGGGGGGGGGTAGGAATGCGGAGTTGGGAGGGGGGTAGGAATGCGGAGTTGGGAGGGGGGTATGGATGTGGAGTTGGGAGGGGGGTAGGGATGCGGAGTTGGGAGGGGGGTAGGGATGCGGAGTTGGGAGGGGGGGAAGGGATGCGGACCTATTCGTGCATTTTTGTTGTGCACACTGGTGGTGTTCAAGCTAAGAGTTGGTGGTCAGGCGAAAGACCAGACTTGGGATTGAAACAGAATGACATTAAAGCCATTACATTCGGAGATTGTGAGAGTGTTGAGGGAGAGGCTTAGAATTGAATGTCAATGAAAATGATACAAGTGAAGCAAAAGTATTCAGACACAGAAATAGCACATTCATCCAACTTTCGTGCAGGTTATTGCCGATCTGTGCCTTGGTCATGACTTGTGTGTGTATGGGAGTAATTGGATGCACCATCTGTAGAAATATCAATTTGCTCTATCTTGTACCTGGCTAATGGAGACGTTTGACCTGTTTCATGCTTGGAGGGCTGCCTCGTGGAAAGAAGACGTGATCAGACCTGGTTAGGTTTACTTGGCTGCTCCACCTGTCAATCGTTCATATTATTCATCGATATAAACAAACCAAACTTTTAATACTTTTTATTCAGAAATAAAAAGATTCCAAACAAATTTCGGATCAACCTTCCCCCGCACCCCCACCCCCCACCCCAATCACCCCTCCTTTCTTCTCGAAGCTTTTAACATAATTTGGCTTTGCTGCTTTTTTCTTTGCATAGAGTCGCCCAATGCCAGCAAATGTGACTCGAAGCAGCAACGCAAATGGAAACCAACGATGGTTATTTGGTTTGTTTGTTCATTTCATACTTATTGTAAACTGATGCATTTAAAGTAGAATTTCCATTTGTGTTACAAAGGCAGAAAGGATGGCAACCAGGGCCAGACCTTTGTGAGATCCATTAACGAAGAGGGCCAGTGCCAAAGTGGAAAGTTGGCAAAAAATGAAAGAAATACTTATTGAGATAGGGAAGAAAAAGTCGTGTTTTCCAGCGTCTGCAGCTGCACTGCTTCTCTATGGCCTTGAGAGTCTGTCCTGCTGCCAAGCGACACTGGGCAGGGCAGCTTGGCCTCAAACAGTTTTCAACTTGGCCCACGTTACAGGTGCTTTTCGTGCCTCTCGCATTCGCCTTGCGCTATGTTCGTGAACGTTGTTTTGTATTCGTCATCTGAGCTATTTCCCATTCAGCCACAATGTCTAAAATTTCTTTGGACAGTTTTTGTGGGGGGGCATTTTCTTGCCTTATGGCAGGTGTTTTTGCACGTTTTGTAAAGATATTAGCACTCTGTCGACAAATAAGACGGAACATGCGCATTTTAATACGAGTTAATTTTATTAAGGCTCAGATGGGAACATCGAACAGACCAACACTTAATTCCTGCTGTCGCTTTTGCCCGGACAGCCTTTGTTTGTCTTGGTGTTGATGAATCGTACTGGGCTGTGAGACATGTGATGCCACCCGGGATTCTAAATTTATGAAAGTACTTTTGCGTATCAACTTCCTATTCCTATTAACTCACATCAAAGCTTGAAGAATCCCCTGAAATCTCTTGGCATTGCACAAATTAAGCCATCGACCAAAAAACACATCCGCCGAAAGTTGGAGAGTACTTTCACTGGATCACTCCACTTTGTCTCTGATGAGAAGGGCAAGGTTCTTGTCTATCCAGGCAGTATATCAATTGGAGCTCTTGTCAAACAAGCCCACAAGTTAAAACAGGATCTCCAGACAGCAAGTCTGTCTTTGACTGTCTTTCCCTCGTGGTCCCCGTGTGCTGTCTTTCCCTCGCTACGGGCCCTGTACTGTCTTTCCCTCATGGTCCCCGTGTGCTGTCTTTCCCTCGCGGTCCCCGTGTGCTGTCTTTCCCTCGTGGTCCCCGTGTGCTGTCTTTCCCTCGTGGTCCCCGTGTGCTGTCTTTCCCTCGTGGTCCCCGTGTGCTGTCTTTCCCTCGTGGTCCCCGTGTGCTGTCTTTCCCTCGCGGTCCCCCTGTACTGTCTTTCCCTCATGGTCCCCGTGTGCTGTCTTTCCCTCGCGGTCCCCGTGTGCTGTCTTTCCCTCGCGGTCCCCGTGTGCTGTCTTTCCCTCGTGGTCCCCGTGTGCTGTCTTTCCCTCGTGGTCCCCCTGTACTGTCTTTCCCTCGCGGTTCCCGTGTGCTGTCTTTCCCTCGTGGTCCCCCTGTACTGTCTTTCCCTCGTGGTCCCTGTACTGTCTTTCCCTCGCGGTCCCCCTGTACTGTCTTTCCCTCGTGGTCCCCGTGTGCTGTCTTTCCCTCGTGGTCCCCGTGTGCTGTCTTTCCCTCGTGGTCCCCCTGTGCTGTCTTTCCCTCGCGGTTGTCAGCTCTTTCACGAGCCTCGATTCAGTATACAAAAAAAAAAAAAAAAAAAAAACTCCTATTAGCAGGCACGTGCAATATCCATAATTGTCCTTTTAAAAGTTGGGCAAAGGTTACACTTACCCGTGATAATGGCTTTGTTGGAGTCGATAGGCCCATGTTGTAGGTGACGTCGGTCCTCACTCCCACATCGGTTTACTTGACCTTTGGATGGCCATTGAGGCACAAATGTCAGTTTAAATGTCATTTGGGTACACATGTACACCATTGGTCAACCAAAAATTAATTGTTGTTGATGTTATTGTTGCTGCTTTGTTTCTGTCCTGAAGCCTTTTGGATTTGACATTGTGTATTCATTTTGATTTATGAACCAGGGCAGAGCAGGCCTGACCTGGGTCTCACAGTCCAGGATGCTCTTGTTCCATTTTCCTGCTTGATGTCATTTTCTTGTATTGTAATTGTTTTTTTTTTTTTAAAGTCTTTTGTCATAAAAGTCTTACAACTTATGTAAAGTTCTCAAAGTTTTCAAAACACATTTGTAAACAAAATACGTGAAATGAGCCGTTGATGCAAATGCTCACGAAACGTTGGAAAACCGAGTGGAGGAATTGCATCAGAAATGAAGTGTGCAATTCCCTAATGGATTCCTTACTTGTTAAAAGACCGACACGGGAGTTGTAGGATGACAGCAGGCAGTGTAAACGGGCACAACCAGTATGGACATGGCAACAGCAACAGATTAACAGTCATTTCGGGGACAGCTGTAATCCTTGCCTGATATCTTGTCTTTAATTTATTGCTCTGTTTCATATCGGGATGACTCGTTGAATATAAAAGAATGCATAACAAAAACCATGCTTTTGTTTTTTAGTGGGTGAGGTGGGGACCGGGCTTTGTACATGCAAAGTCAAGGCTCATGGAAGAGCGCGAATGCAGAATGCAACACAACAAAAGGAACAGCAGAAAGAGAGGGTGAAGTGTCAACAATAGGACTGAAGGACAAAATAAATAGACATAGACAAACAAGGGATGCGGTAAGAATGAGGTGCATGGGAGGACGCAGGGAGAGTCGACAAGATGGATTCGGGCGAAAACTCTCAGGAAGGAAAAATTGGAAATTTTGACGAATTGAGCTTGGGACTTAACGGGGGTAAAAATATCAATGTTTTGTATTGGGGATGATCTGAGATGGTGGTGAACAACCGTCTTGAAAACCTGGAGAAAGGGATGATATTGAAGAGAATGTGGAAGTGTGTTCCACAGGTGGGGAAAAAGAGGAATTGACGAGTGGAGGTGTGCAGTATTCCTGGATTTTGGGAGTTTCACGAGAAGGGGGTTGATGGTGGACCATGCGAGCCCTGCAGAAACCTGGGGAGGGTTAGGACAAATCACGGAAAGACCAGAGGGTGCAAGAACAGGAAGGAGATGGAAGGAGACAGATACCACCGACCCGTCTGCAATGGAAGAGTGATAGATCGGCCCGTAACGTGTGTGTTTGCAGCAAGTATTGTTAAAGGCTTTACAACGGTGAGAAACACCATAAATGTATGACTTTATGAGGTAAGTGTGAATGAGGAGAGGACAACATGACTATGAAAAGATTAACATGACCTCGGACCTTTCATTGTCATGTGCAAGTCAATTGTTAAATGCCCAGAGCTCTTGATACTAAATTCGTGCGTTTGAGGTCACTCGGTAGTTGTGTATGCTAACTGCTGTTGCATCTCCTATTGCCATGAATTCGGATTGCAATTCATTTCGTATTTGTGAGCAGCGGCTTGATGGACAGGTTGGCCCATCGATTGAACCGTTGTTGAAATCTGCATTTTAGGAGCAAACATGGAGTTTTTTGGCAAGCTGCTCTTGAGCAGAGAGACGGGGCTGTGAAGGCTTTTCGTCAAGGCGGACCTAGCAGCTCGTTCTGAAAGTGCGAGGGCACAGCCTTGGTGTGCGATCCAGGGAAAATGGGCTCTGTGGGATTAACGGCGGGTGTCCTGCATCCTGCCGTGGCTGTGTCCTTGGGCCTTTGTCTCATTGTACCAGCCAATCTCATGCGCTTTGTCACCATGAGCCACTGAAACGTCCCGAGCCATTAGACACACTTGATCACGCAGTTGCGCCACAAGTTGAGTGATAAGGTCCTCGGTTCGTAACAGTATAAATGTGCTTTTCTTCCGCGCACATGGACAACCTGTCTCTTGAACTGGGAGAGCCTTTACTGGGAGAACTGGGAGAACTGGGAGAACTGGGAGAACTGGGAGAGGTGGTTTACGTTTGAAAAGGGAGGCTTGACAAGGGGCTTTGTGCTTTTGTTGAGGCGAACTGGTCCGATTAGACCTTTCAGCAGGTTTCATTGACTGGCCTTTTGCACATATAATGTTGATGTATTATCAGATGAAATAATAATTTTAAAAAGGACAAATGTCATTTGCTTTGGAAATGGACCGAAATGTCGGCCTCTGATTGCATTTCATGGTCAAAACGATTTAATTGATCCTGAAAGAAGACTACTTATTTTGCAAGCCACCTTGAGCTATTGTGAAGCGACCATCTTTTAGCATAGGATGGTTGACCCAGGAAAGAGTGCGGGTGAGGTTAGATTTTTATCTGTCGTTCACATACCGGCAAATAATAAAACGAACCGATACGACTCTAAAAATGCAGAATTCCGCTGCATGTCTGGGGAAGAGGGTCGACATTTCACAACCAGCGGCCGACACTTTTGGCCATGAAATGCAACCAGCGGCCGACACTTTTGATCCCATAGATAGTCGTGTATCGTAAAATAATAATAAATTGCTTAATTGTAGTTGCACAAGATCGACGCGCGTGCGTGCGTGCGTACATGCACGTTTTTGTTCGACGTTATTTTGTGAGGCCCAAACGTCATCGTAATGGTGCATTTGCACAATGTACTCGTCTTTCCTTCAGGATGTACTTTTGTCCTGTCGACTGTCTCTCAGTTTCGTCTCAATTTTTAAATGTCAAAGACCAAGGCTTATTACAAATTTTATTCGCAGACGCTGCGTTTTTAAATGTTTAAATGGCGGCGTGGGTGATCGATTGTTCATCAGGAAATGTCAGGGTGAAGGGGAGTGGGAGGTGGCGGACGTGCGGAAGGAGTCCGAAAAGTTATTTAAATTCAGGAACTGCTTTGCTTGTATTGAAAAGTTTAAAAGTCCATCTTCTACCGACTTCTCTCTGGCCTTGCTCCCCCAGCTCTCTCTGGGCTCTGTCCCCCCAAATATTCCTGCAGGTCGCACAAGATCTGCCTGCAACCCTCTTATGGTTAAACTGCCACAATCAAGACTCTCTGCTCACCTTCACTCCTTCATTCCTCTTTTCTCCCGCCTCTGGAACAAACTCCCTCACTCTCTTCAATCCCACTCCTCCCTCCAGGTCTTTAAAACGGCTGTTCACCACCATCTCTTATCTTCCCCAATCCAAAACCTTGATCTTTTCTACCCCCGCTAATTTCACCCCAAATCCACTTTTTTGAGGTGCCGACTTCTTTCCTGGAAGTCCTTGGTGTCCTTGCGTTTTATACCTATCCTGCCTCCCCCCAGGCCCTCTCCCTCCCACACATCTCCCGATGTCCCTGCTCTCAAATGTTGTGTTTGTGTGCTTCCTCCCCTTCTCTCCCCATCTTGTCGACCGCTCCCCTTTTTATATACTTTGTTTGCTTGTTTGTTTGATTTGTTTGTTTGATAAATGTTAGCTCTTTCACGAGCCTCGACTCTGTATACAAAAAAAAAAAAAACCAAAAAAAAAAAAACCTTTCACTTCAAGAAAAGCAAATGTATAGCATGACCTAATAACTTGAGAATATGTTTCTCACGACTGATTGTGCCTCGTGTGAAGATCATTTTATTTTCTTTAATCGATAAAGTGGGCAAAAAAAATTAAAAAATCCAAGGTTGGATGGGTTGGGCGACAATCCGTTATTGGAGAATCTTGAAGGCAGAGCTCAACGTTAACTTTTGTCCAGCCTGTTCATGGGACAGGTAGGCTTTTGTTATTTTACCTGTCTCGTCAAACATTGCGCCTCTTCCAATTAAGTAGTCCAGGAAAACTTGTGGGGCGATGCCGTTATGTTTGAAGTCCTTTCTGGTGTGGAGGGGGTTGTTCTGTCTGAACATGATCTCTAGTTTCTGCTTATCACCGTAGCTTTATGAAGAATCGCAACTACATTCAAAGTTAAGATGTGCCAACTTTACTAACTTCCAGGTACTAAAACGGATTAAATGTCTTATTTCCCTCCGATGGAAAAAGTAGATAATGCCAGATTTCCAGCTTCTTATTTACCATCGAGTCATTATAAACTGGTTTTCCATTAGGAAAGATAAGTTAGTAGGGTTCAGATTACATGGCCAAAGACATTTGTTGGGGGTTGCAATTCTTTTGTTTGTAAACTAGTAGATTTCTATGGTAAGTAATGTATTTGCATGGAATTGTTTTTGGGGGGTGGGGGTAACGGGAGGAGGTGCATGTGTGTGTGCAGCACTCATTCATTCGAGTTTGATAAAACGAATCGATAGTTGCGCTCAGTAAGACTACGCTGACTCAGCGACAAGCTGGATAGACTTGGTCTCGGGCTGAGATTCATTGAACATGTTTACCTCCGCCACCGAAGGTGGATGGAGGTTATGTTTTCACACCTGTCTGTCTGTCTGTCTGTTTGTCTGTGAACAAGATATCCCAAAAAGTTGTGGACAGGTTCGGACTAAATTTGGCAGAGAGGTAGCTTATGTGACAAGGACGAAATGATTCGATTTTTGGTGAAGATCCGGATTTGGCTAGTATAATTTTCAGTTGATTCTTCACCATTAGGAGATGGGGCTAAAACCGATATGTAGCATGGTCTCAAAAAAATAAAACAATATTATGGACGGATTAGGATAAAACTTGTTGGTGTGTGTGTGTGTGTATGTGTGTGTGTGTGTGTGTGTGTGTGTGTGTGTGTGTGTGTGGTGTGTGTGGGGGGGGGGGGGGGGATATATAAAAGACAGAATCGCTTTGATTTTGGTGAAGATCTGAATATGGATTCGCATATGAGGATTATTTAATTTTTTAAAGTGATTTTTCACCATTGAGAGATCGGGCAAAAAGCGATAAATAACATGATATTTAAAAAACGGTGTGGACAAGTTATGACTAAACTTGGCAGATTTGGTTCGGTGACGAGAACAAGCCGATTAGATTTTGGTTCAGGTCCGAATCCAGATCCGGCCTATCAGTGGGATACAAAACAAACTGTTCAGCCCGGCGGAGGTATACACTCTACCGAGTGCTTTTCTAGTTCAATATTATTTTATTTGTAATATTATTTTTCACAAATGAAGCTTTATGAACCCTTCCCGCTCCCCTCCTCCCCCCCCCCCCTCCTCCCCCCAAAAGGACCTCTTCTAATTTTTTGGTCCAAATTCGGAGACAACTTTTGAGTTTCTTCTTTCCCCCACTTTGCCGATTCCTGACGATATTGTCTTTATAAATTGTATTGATAAAGATGAATCTCAACCAAGTTGAAGTTTTATTTTCTTCACTTTGTAAGCTTCTTGAATCCCGACAGGTGATCATTAATTATGTCGTGCTTCAAAGTACCAACTAAACCAAATGTATGTACCTGATGTTCTTTTACTTGTAATTATTTCATGATAGTTAATCTTCGTTTTCAATAACGGGAACTTTCCAATTTCCGACTTTAGCGTTTTGCATTTCCTTTTACCTAGCTTAAACGTTGAATTTGATTCCTTAAACGTTCAAATCTCTTGCTTCCTTCAACACCAAATCACCATTTGCTCATCGAAAATGCCTCTTTATCATGTGAAACACTTATTCTCTTAATTACAGACCTATTTCCCTGACCCTTTGCTTTGTCAGCTCGTCCTCGAGAAGTTTCGCCAGCATAAAAACATTTCTCGGGGAGAGGAACGAGAGCGAGAGGCGAGAAGAGCTGCCGAGCGATTGGAGAGGGAACAGCGGGCACAACGGAAATGCGAGGAGGAAGCCGCGGCAAAGAAACAAGCCGATGAGCCACGCATCACGGAGTTGACTGCCGAGGAAGCAGAAAAACTTCAACAAGAAATTGACCAGGTTACGAGAGCAAACGTGCCAATTGTATCCCCCATTTTGCTTTGGTTGGTGTGCGTAATGCGCACATCAATTCCACATAAACCTGGGATTGATCGGCCTTGCACGAGGTCAAATCCAAGCTTATGGTGGCTTTCTGAAGGTGCAGGGAATCTTTCCTTTATTTTTCGTTCACAAGACCTTGAGTTGGTTGTTTTGTACATTTTCTGCAATTCAGTTCTCACAACTTTAAGATTGGAGTGAATAACCTCAATAATGTTGTTGTTTCCCCCACCCTCTGACCATCCACCTCCCGATCATTCTGTAAAGCAGCAACACAACAAAGAGAATGTGAAAAATGATGCGGAGAAATGTGTGGATGTCGACAAGTCCGGAGCTAAGAAGGTGATTAAAGTTGTTAGAGCACATTTAAACTTTGATCATTCATTGGGAAAGATAACACTGAGCTTCTGGAGTTTAAAAAAAAATTGTGGTGGGTAGGGTTGGGGGAGTGGGGGGGGGGGGGGTTATTAAAGATCTTGCTTTACCGACCAAACATGATTTGATCAGACGTGGAAAATTGATTACGATGAGATTAGAATAATGAATGGAGCATTGTTGGTTTTTCAATGATGCCCTCGTTTTGTGCTTTTCATTGATGCACAGGAGTCAGAAAAGGATGTGGATGAAGAAGAGGATGAGAGTGACAAAGGCAAGCTTATGCCAAACTCTGGCAACGGCACAGACCTTCCACACTACCGATGGACCCAAACTCTGTCTGAGGTTGATGTACGTATCATCGATGCTTTGCACGTGGAGAAATAAAACTACAAGGGTAGTTGATAAAGGCTTCCTTTTTTTCTATTTTTCCACTTTGCAATAAAAGACGAAATGAGTAACTTGAAGCTTTTGTCAAACGCTACAAAATGAGTATGATTCTTCCCAGTGATATAAAAATGGCAGTGCTCCACTTCCCGCACCAAAACACGTCGGTGCTAATTTGTTCTACTTTTTTGTGTTAAATTTGGCTCGATCCATGCCAAGTCTGCTGACTGGGTGACTGGTCCATAAACTGTGAAGTGCACCAAGTGGGTAGGAAATGCTGGTAAAACGAGCGTCATTGAGGAACTGTAAAAAGGTCAAATGGAAGGCATGACTGGTGGGAACATTGCACTTTTGGAAAGTTGATTGTGGTGAAGTGTGGGTGTGTTTATGTTCTAAAAAATTCAGGCCAATTAGAACTGAACGTGGAAATGGGAGGTCCTTTTGGCTTCTTGATTTGACCTCCCAATTCAAAGATGTCGTCATCTAGTCAAGCAGGAAACTGCAAATGATGTGTTGAACTATAATCTAATTTTCACGCACTTTTACCTCAAGACTATAATATTGAAAATTGCAAAAAGTATATTATGCCAGATTTCAGCTTATCATTGGATGTTTGCTTTTTGAAATTCAAAGTGGGTCAATTATGTGAAATAAATAAATAATTTGTCCTGCTATCACGTAACAGTGACCAGGGCTGTTTCACCATGGCATTGGATGAATGCTCAATGTAAAAATTATATATATTTAATGTTTTTGATTATTTTACATGTGCACAACGAGTCGGATTCTTTTTCATTTTTTTTTTCCTTCAATCCCCAGCAATGTTTCCATGGAAGGCATATTCTAACACTTCAAAAACTTGCCAGAGAAGCGGAAGCCATGTGGCTGTGACCGCAAGTTTCCTCCAAGCTCAGCATATTTCAACTGCAATGCATTGAACCAGAAACCATAATGCTCTCGCTCACATCGTTGGTTCCAGCTGCTCTTCAAGCTCAAAGCTGTTTGTTGAGAAATTACTCTGACCTAGCTGGTGTAGCTTAGAGGTTTTGTTCTCTTGTCTGGGTTCAATTCCCGACCCATAGACTCGCTGCCCTTAGAGGCAGGGGCGTCACACGGAGTGTGTCATCCTTTGGAGGGATGTGATCTAGCATTTGCTGGTGGACGTTTATTTATTTATTTATTTATTTATTTTATTTTTTTGTATACTGAATCGAGGCTCGTGAAAGAGCTAACATTTACTTCACAAACAAATCAACCAGACAAACAAAATACCCAAAAAGAGGGAGCGGAAGACAAGACGGGGAGAGAAGGGGAAGCACACAAACACAACATCCGAGAGCAGGGAGATGTGTGGAAGGGAGAGGGCCCGGGGGGAGGAGGCATGGGAAGGGGTTGGGGGGGGGGGGGGGAGGGAGAAGTATAAAACACAAGGACACCAAGGACTTCCTGGACAGAAGTTGGTATTTCAAAAAAGTGGAATTGGGGTGACATTAGCGGGGGTAGAAAAGATCAAGGTTTTGGATGGGGGAAGATAAGAGATGGTGGTGAACAGCTGTTTTAAAGACTTGGAGGGTGGAGTGGGATTGAAGAGAGTGAGGGAGTTTGTTCCAGAGGCGGGAGAAAAGAGGAATGAAGGAGTGAAGGTGAGCAGAGAGTCTTGATTTTGGCAGTTTAACCATAAGAGGGTTGCAGGCAGATCTTGTGCGACCTGTAGGGATATTTGCAGGACAGAGCCCAGAGAGAGCTGGGGGGGCAAGGCCAGAGAGGAGTCGGTAGAAGACGGAAAGACCACCAACCTGCCTGCGGTGAGTGAGTGAGAGGCCCTTGGAGTTAGCTTCATCGCGGGAGATTCCAATGATTCTGAATGCTTTGGTTTCAACAGCGTGAAGGCGAGCTAGGTGTGAGGCAGGAACACCAGCCCAGAGGGGAGACGTTAAAGTTCCCACGAAAATTTTTGATACTTTCTGAAAAGAGTAGGTCGCTGTTTGCTGTAATCTAAAACGTATCTACAATTCTAATTCTAATAATCTACAATTATTTGGACGGTGAGGGAAGACGTGGGGTTACTAATTCGCAACGGTTTGCAACATCTGCCTTTGGAAGTGATCACAGCTTGGACTCTGCACTCATTTTGCTCGACATATTGTTCTATATCAGGAGGAATATTGGCACCATGCCTCCATTTTCAAGATTCTTCTGTGGACGTGTTTTGATTAAATGTTTGCAGGCAGTTTTGATGGTGCCAAGTAACGCATGTGCTAAACTTAGTTATAAACAGCTTGGTTAGATGCACAATTCACACTGCGCTAGTGTGCTTGGGCCTTGGGTGCTGGTCAATCAATATCAGACTGATCAACATCCAAAGATAAAACAGACTTGTGCGGTTGAATAACTGTCAGAGCTTTGTGTAGGCACGTATTCTGAACAAGGCAGGCCATGATGAAGAATATTCTCGTCTCCTCATCTTGATTGCCATTGGACGTTAAAGATCCCACTGTGTCTTGGCATGAAAAGTAGGCAAGTTATTTCCAGTACCCTACCAAGGTCCACATTCTTGCCTTAACCTAACTTGCACTCCAAGCAATGATGCAGCCAGCAGCAACGTGGTGCACCCCAAGTTTATGGATGGACCACACCACGAGAAGACTGGTAAGTCAGAGGTTCATTGCCGAAAAGAAAAATATTCATTGCTGGGATATTTCAGTAGGATTGCAAGACGTCCCATGATATTTCTTCAAACAATTATTGAGGAGCACCATAGGTATTGGGACGCCTCTTGTTGTTTGAGGAGGCCATTCCTGTCGGATCGACTTCCACGCCTTTCTGTCAGCCATTTCCATTTTAATCTTATTTCATATGTTAATCCTGGTTCTCCCATTCATTTCTGACATATTGTAGGTTGATTTGAAACCTTTGAAACCTTTGAAATGGAACACTGTTCACGTGTCAATACAAGCTACATGCACTCTTCTCTAAGCTGTCTCGCCTGGGTTCAAATCCTGACCTAGCTATAAACCGTCATTTTGGTGTTTCACGGGCAGTGTGATTCAACAATGTGTTCGTCCAGCTATCATCTAACAGTTACCCTTGGATGGACGTTAAACTGGGCGTCCCGTCTACCGACATTAGTTGATGGACGTTGAACATCTCCACGGTTTCCTCCACGAAGAGTAGGCAAGCCTTTGCCAGCACCATTGTCAAATTGCAAATTCATGCCCTAACTGCCGCCGGGAAGGCAATGGCAAACCACCCCAGCCAGCACAGTATAGCCCACGTCAAGAAACTGCCTCGGCAGAACCTCGCTCTGAAACAGGCTGTGGTACATCAGAAAGAATGGATCTCAACTTGTTTGGAATGTCCTTTTTTTATTTCCTCCAAATCAGCCCTGCATTTAGCGCAGTAACCAGGAGTCCTTTCTTCAGCAAACTTTCATTTAAATCGTAATCAAATTCGATTCTGGGGTTTGCTCGGAGTGAGGTGGTGTCAGGTCGTCTATTTTCTGCTTTAACGAGCAAACAATATGTCGTCGTCACTTTTCACCCCATTTTCTGAGACCACAGATATTTGCTATTTGGACTTACTCTTTCGTTCTCTGACGAGGTATAAATTTAAACCAACGGTTTGGCTCACTTGTGCTGGAAACGCTTCTTTTTTTTTTTTCATTCTGCCAAGGAAAATTAGCCCCACCGATTTCTGGCCACGTCGTTCCCTATGAAATTGCTTTATAGCCCATAAATGCACAGCAAACGGAAAGCAAGAGTGTCTCGGCAGGACTCCTTGGCTTTTGCAGAGAAGTTTAGCGTGATTTGTCTCCCGGTGTGCACGTCCACCCGGCTCCATTTAAATGTAGGCCTTTTTGTCTCGACGGTCCGATTCTAAGCCGGCAGCTCCCCCATTGCTCCGAACATACGTGACAGGGATTTGCCAACGTGGGTGGAGGTGCCTTTTGCTGTATAAAGAGCTTTTTGTGGAATGCCCAAAATGTTTTTCTGCTACTGCAGCTGCAGTCTTTTTGTTGACCCTTGAGAGTGTATCTTTATTTTTCTGGCCATTTGTATTGTTGAAGAAAAGTGATTTGGTGGTGATACAATGATGTTGCCCTCCAGCTGTACATCCCACTGAATGTGGGACATCGGGTGAAAGGGCGCGACGTGTCGTGCAGTATCGAGAGGAGACGCCTCTCTGTGGGGCTGCGTGGCCACGCACCGACCGTCGAGGGTGACACCTACAATGAGGTCAAGGTTGAGGAAAGCTCGTGGCTTCTGGAAGACGGCAAAGCGGTGGTGGTACATCTCGAGAAGGTATGCGTACCTTTGTGCATTTGCCGACGGAGTATGGCTTGTTGATAACGCCGTGGCTGTTACTGACGTGTACCCATTGTGATGAAGGGTTTGCGGAACCTCATGCTTCATTGTCATGATCCTCTGGATGAAGTGTTAGCTGCAATTCATGTCCTCGAGTGTTATATCCCTTTCAAACGACAATTTGTTCTCACAGACATTACTATTGCTTTGGCGAGTTGGGCCGTGGGCTTTGTAGGGCATTATCCTCTCATCCGTGCTTCGGGGTTACACAATTGCACATCGACGTGGTACTTGAACTACTTGGCACCGTGTGTACGGTCCCTGTGTCGTGTGTGCAAGTCTCGCAGTTGGGAGGGGTGTGGAAGGAGGGGGATACAAGGCTGTGTTTGTATTGTCGGAGAAGGTTGAAATAAAAAGACTTCTGAATAACGAGCAATAATAACAGAAGCAACAGTAACATGCCTGTACACTCATTTATTAATATATTGCATTAACCCATATGGTGTTTATATCATAAAAGTTTATTATAAAACCTAGTTCGTGTGAAGTGTGCTACAACATAAATAACTTGTAAAACAAATGCTCGATTATCCCATGCATGCTTGTTTGACTGTGACGTGGGCCAGCATTTTCCCCACAGGCCAAATCTTTGTTTTGTCTACCATGTATGAAGGCAGAGGAATGTGACGTATGTGGCCGGTCCAACCTTCGTTCCGTACCCTTAACAGAGTGCTGGAGGGCATGGCACTCTTCCCAATTAAGGAATGCTTTGCATCGACACGTAGAGCACGAGAACGTTGTCTGCGCGATGTGGGTTGATATGAATAGGCCATCGGACGGTGTATAAAAATGGGGTTGGTGGTGGAGTGGTTAAGTCCAGCGGGTCTGCCTACAAACAGAGGAACAGGAACTTGATGAAATTGCAGCCTTTACACTGCAATAAAACAAATGAAATCACCTACCGTTTCTAGGATTTGAATGCAGAGCACACGAGAGACGTGGCGGGATGACGGTTCATTTGTGTATTCATTCTGTCCATCTGCAGATAAACAAAATGGAATGGTGGAACAGAGTCGTTACAACAGACCCAGAAATGAACACCCGCAAAGTCAATCCAGAGAATTCAAAGGTAGGGTCGTGCACGTACACGCACGGCTAATCCGTGCACACCTTGCTTTGTCACATGTATCTGATAACTCGTGTTGTGCGTGTGGTCTGCCTGTTGTACAAGGAACTTGCATACACGACAGGCCATTTGACCGACCCATCATGCCTATCCTTTAATATATCAAATTATTTACTTAATTTATCTGGCGGGTCGGGAGGGAAGGAGGATGAGTGGGTGGAAGAACAATGGGACATCGCTACGGTGTTGTATTTTCGTGGTGTTTGAGGATGGGGGGTTTGTAGGGACGAGACCCGTTCACACACATCACTGTCGCAACATAAGTACGGTACACACAACCATCCGTCCCTACATAAGCTACCTCTACCTCACATTCGTGTCGATATCCATGTCATGTCCTCCTATATCCCTAATGGTTTGAGGTACCTATCTAATTAAACCTATGTCGTGTTTCCCTTCGTAATCGCCTACTTTCCCATGTAAAAAAAACAAAAGAAAATGGCTACGAGCTGCTCCTCGTAGCTTAGTCTAGCTAGGCCCGGATTTGATTCACTCGACGCTGAACCCTCTCGATGGTAGCTATATCTTTCCTGAGCTGTGGTGACAAAAACTGCATATAATATAATATTCTTGACGAGACTTCACTGAAAACTTCCTCTTTTGATTTATAATTTAATCCTCGGCTACTAATAAAACATAAACCCTGTTGGCTTTACCTATAGCTACCTGGAACTGCCTTGTCTACTTGACCCCTTTATCGGTTATCACTCTCAGACCCTTATCCTGTGTGACGTGCTCTAAGATTGACCCCTTGAATCGTGCAATCCCCAATTTCATTATTCTTACCCATCCCCAACACCTTACATTTATTTATGGTAAATTGCATCTGCCAATATTTTACCCAATCTACTAAAGTATCGAGACTCTCCTGAATCTGGTCATCCCCCCCTCCCCCCCCTCTATTACCTACCTTACCCCCAAACAGTGTTGTCTGCAAATTTGGAAATCCTATTCTTCACCCCACTATTCCCTCCCTCTCTCGCCTTCTCTCTCTCTCTCCTTCCCTCTCTCTCCTTCCCTCTGTCTTTCCCTCTCTCTCCTTCCCTCCCTCTCACCATCCCACCCCCCACCCCCAACTTCCTCTCCCTTTCCCTTTCCCTCTTCCTCTCCCTCCCTCCACATTTCTGTCTTTCTCTCTCTCCACATTTCTGTCTTTCTCTGTCTCCCACCCCTCTCTCCCTCTCTCTCCCACCCCTCTCCCTCTCTCTCCCACCCCTCTCTCCCTCTCTCTCCCTCTGTCTCCCACCCCTCTCTCCCTCTCTCTCCCTCTCTCTCCCACCCCTCTCTCCCACCCCTCTCTCCCTCTCTCTCCCACCCCTCTCTCCCTCTCTCTCCCACCCCTCTCTCCCTCTCTCTCCCACCCCTCGCTCCCTCTCTCTCCCACCCCTCGCTCCCTCTCTCTCCCACCCTCGCTCCCTCTCTCTCCCACTTCTCTCTCCCTCTCTCTCCCACCCCTCTCTCCCTCTCTCTCCCACCCCTCTCTCCCTCTCTCCCACCCCTCTCTCCCTCTCTCCCACCCCTCTTTCCCTCTCTCCCACCCCTCTCTCCCTCTCTCTCCACCCCTCTCTCCCTCTCCCACCCCTCTCTCCCTCTCCCACCCCTCTCTCCCTCTCTCTCCCACCACTCTCTCCCTCTCTCCCATCCCTTTCCCTCTTTCCCATCCCTTTCCCTCTTTCCCATCCCTCTCCCTCTCTCCCATCCCTTTCCCTTGGGCACACCCCGCTGCCTAAGCCCCTCTCCCTCTCTCCCACCCCTCCTCATAGTCCCATCAGTGAAGCGACCGGTGGTATTTGCTAGTTATGAATAACTAGCGGAGTTACGTGGCATTGCCCGGAAAATAGTCAGTCACGTGTGTGTAATGGGCTTTTTATAGTCGGAGGAAGCCACGCCCCTTGGGCACACCCCACTGCCACGCCCCTTGGGCACACCCCATGTCTAAATCTGATGCACCCATGTTTTTTGTCGTGAAAAGTTACCCCCCTCTTCCCTCTCCAAGTGACTTCCTCAGGCTGTACATGAGGCACAACCGAACAGACGTTCACATTTATATGTATAGATAATGGTCCCAGTACTGATCCTTGAGGTACCCCACTACTTGCATCCTCCCAGCTGGACATCCTCCGACTCACGGCCACTTCCTGTCCCTAATGCAGTTTCCAATCTAGTTAGTTACTCGACCAGCCTGTTATCTATTTAATTTGCATATTGTTATGTCAGAAGTATTTCATAATTGCCTGTGAGCAAGCCACAATTGTATTCATATATATTACTGAGAAATGCATAGAAGTTGCTTTTCCTGCCTCTGTTTTGCATTTTCTTCCAAAACGATATCAATTCAAGAAGTCTCAATTAAACGAACCAAAGTAGCAAGTCTGAATTTATGGAACTTGTGTTTTTTATTTATTTCATTCTCCTGGCCATGACATATTCAACTGGGACTGTTCAGTGGCGGTTTTGGGTGAATGATTCGTTTTTAAAAAATCACCTGGTTTAGCTTTTTTTCATTTTTTTTATTTTGTAAAATCCTCCTTCCAGGATTGGATGCCGATTATTTTTGTTCAGATTTTGTTATTATTCCGTATGATTTTCGTGGGTCCTTTTAAATTCATTTTCTTGGCAACCGTTGGTCTGATTGACACAAAAATTTCACTGTAATATGCATCTACTCGTGTAGAATTTTAAATGATAATTATGACATCATTGGTCATGTGGTATGGGCGCCATCTTGGAAAAACAAAAGCTTTGGACCTCTATTTCCGAAACCGCCATAAGGAAAAAAAAAAATTCAAACATGGCTCATTGTAAAGTACCCCGCATGGGGAACTAGAATGGCACTTGGTGGAGCGCATACCTCCACCAGGCTGAACAGTTTACGTTTTGTATCCCACTGAAAGGTCATAACTGGATCTGGACCTGAACCAACATCAAATTGCTTGTTCTTGTCACTTACTCAACTCGTCCACCAGGTTTTGTATAAGGCGTCCATAACTTTTTGAGACTTACTGCTATATATCAGTTTTAGCCCTATCATTCGATGATGAAGAATTACTTAAATGAGAGCTGCACTCTTCGACGTCACGACGTCAACCGAAATGCCTCCGCCCACAATATTACATCATTATTACATATTACATCATCATCATCTCCGCCCACATTATGAATGAATGAATGATCGTTTTAAGGCCATTTTTCCCCGCTGAAGCGGGGGTTAGCCTTGCGGGCCCCATGACAATCATGGTTCCCTGTTTGAGGCAATGTTTTTATGGCCGGATGCCCTTCCTGGCGCCAACCCTTAGTCGCCTCTTACGATGTGCAGGGATACGGTGCACCTATTCAAAGCCGGGGTGCACACCGGGATCATTCATCCCAGCAAGCTGGTACTCAATTTGCCGACCTCGGAAGGGTGACAGGCTGAGTCAACCCCCCTGGTGTTAATTCAGCGGTCGACCGGGATTCGAACCCAGGATCCTGGGATCCCAAGCCGGCACCCTAACCGCTAAGCCAACACCAGGCTTAGCCCACATTATGCTGAAGTCTAATCGGTTCATCTTTCTATCATAATATATGCTTGTACAAAGTTTGGTCAAATCCCATCACTGGTTAATAAGTTTGCGCAGTAACAGAATTTTTACCTGGAAACGAAATTTAAGAATTTTTTACCTCTCCTCTGGCATTTGACCTTTGACCTCTTGACCCCAAAATCTAGTCAGTTCATCTTTACATCATTATACATAACTGTACCAAGCTTGACTTGGATCTCTTCAGTAAATTAATTTTAAAAAACTACTAAATTATTTCAATATACCGACATAATACAGCTGAAAGGGAATGAAGATAACATTGTCGAACGGCTCCATCACATGGGAAATTGCTTTGTACAGTATGTATTGCTTCCAAATTGTGCAACAAGCTTGGTTTCATGATTGGGTACCTGAGTAGGCAAAATGTTTACGAATTTGCTTCAATAAATCAGTTACTTTTAGTTCGTATTAACCTTTTTCTGCTCGTCTTTGTGACCCGTTTTAGCTGTCTGACTTGGACGGCGAGACACGAAGTATGGTGGAGAAGATGATGTACGATCAACGTCAGAAAGCCCTCGGCTTGCCTACCTCCGAGGATCAGAAAAAGCAAGACGTGCTCAAGAAGTATGTCCTTTCAAACGTAACGCTATCGCTTCACACACTATCAGACAGGTTCAGACAGGTTTGGCAACCGTTGGTCTGATTGACACAAAAATTTCACTGTAATATGCATCTACTCATGTAGAATTTTAAATGATAATTATGACATCATTGGTCATGTGGTAGTGATGAGAAGGTAATTTGAAGCAAAGGGCTGGCCAGCCCAATGGTTTCCTCTCTCAATGCCTTACTTCAGTTTTGATGCGGCTTCTCAATTCTGAGCAGTGTTGCTCTGTGATGCTGATTAGAGTACGAGCGTAATTTTTTTTTTTTTTTTTGAAGTTGCACAATTGATCGCTACCAATTTTTTTTTTTTTTTTTTTTTTTGTCAAAAATGGCCAACTTGTTACGTCGGCGTGTGCACCATTCGA
Source organism: Myxine glutinosa (assembly GCF_964187855.1). Taxonomy (NCBI): domain Eukaryota; kingdom Metazoa; phylum Chordata; class Myxini; order Myxiniformes; family Myxinidae; genus Myxine; species Myxine glutinosa. The sequence goes on from NC_136274.1 coordinate 42,701,373, forward strand.
CTGAATAATAATGAATGAATTCGTGTGCACGTGTGCACCATTCGACTCTCAAACGTTAATCCACAATTCGATGCCACTTTCAACTACATCATCAATGTTCGACCTGAGCAGTGGAATTTCTCTATTGAAATTCCACCGACATATTTGGTCCTGAGAAGGTCCTTGTGATCATGCCAAGCAAAGGCCATTTGCCCAGCAGAAAGTTTTTAGTTTATGAAAGGCTGGAGCACGAGATACATATGGGGGGGGGGGGGGGGGGGTGTTGAAAAGGTGAGGTAGAATTGTGGCGGTGAGAATCGATTGAATAGAAGCTGTTGGTGGCCTTGAATCCAACACAATTTCTTCACCCTCGCTTTACTCATTACTCATTACTTACTACCTTCGCGAGTTGCACCTCACTGCCCGCCCATGAACTGTTCCCTCACACTCACCCTTTGGTAAACAAAATCCAAGGCTGGCAAGCTGATAAGGCTCAGACTTTTATGTGGTTATCACCCACAGGCACATTCGTGATAAGGGGCCGGGCCAAGTAGTTTTAGGTTTTGTGGTGGTTTGGCAGCAAGAGCTCATGGCTGGAAACCTTGGCGTGGGCCAGCCTATGCAAGGATAATCCCAAGAACCATTGATGGCAGGTTCAAATCCAATTTGGCTTTCATACTCCTTACCATATTGTGTGCATGTGTGTGTACGTGCAAGCGTGCACACACCTGCACACGAACATTTAATTTAACGGACATTGTCTTCTGATTATGAGCGGGCAACCGTCCCATGTGGGGCTATACCATGACGGTTAAGACGTGATTTTTTGGATATAATCCCTTCGGGCTTGCCAACTCAATCTTTGAGGGTATCCACCCTATGCTGATGTTTGTAACTAAGTCAGAAACGTGGCTGGATTGATTGATTTCCCAAGGTGGGGAGAGGGGTGTAGAAGGGTAGGCGGAGGATGGTGTTGGCTGGCATTGCTGCAAAAGCTTTTTAAACCTCTGTGGGCTGACTCACTGTCTGGAGCTGTGGGTGGATCTGTGATTCTCACAGACTACCTGCAGAGTACCCACCTTCTTGATGGTAGAGTTTGCACATTACTTGCATTACTAAAAGTCTGTGTATTGCAAGAAGACTCTTTTGATTGTGCTGTGTGCGTTTAAAGTGATCTAATGGGTCCAAAGGGTATTTTGGGTCTAAGTGGTCTTAGAGTTTGAAGGTGTCCAATGGCTGTGTAAGGGTTATATGGGTCTAAAGGGTATGTTGCAATAGTAGTTTGGGTCTCTGGGGGTAAGGGGTCTGAAGGGGCTAAATGGTCTTCAGAGGTGTACAGGTCTAAGGGGTCTCAGAGGATGAAACGGCTCAAAAAGTCTATAGGGGGTTGAAAGCGGCTATGAGGGTCTAAAGGGTAAAATCCAATAGTAAATGGTTTGAGTTTAAAAGGACGACTATAGGTTTCAAGGGGTCTGAAGGTGTAGTGGGATCAAAGGGTCGAAAGGATGTAAATTATTAAAGGGGTCTAAGCAGTCAAAAGGTTTAAAAGGTGTGTTCCAATAATACATAATTAATAGACATAGTCATGGTGCAACTAACGTTCAAAGTATGTAATTAAGAGAGGCATAAGTACGTTATGTCACTTTTTCCACACAGACATGAATGGCTTTTTTGAGGTGTGTGTGTGTGTGTGTGTGTGTGTGTGTGTGTGTGTGTGTGTGTGTGTGTGTGTGTGTGTGTGTGTGTGTGTGTGTGTGTGTGTGTGTGTGTGTGTGTGTGTGTGTGTGCGCGTGTGTGTCGGTGCATGTGTGTCGGTGCGCGTGTGTCGGTGCGCGTGTGTCGGTGCGCGTGTCGGTGCGCGTGTGTCGGTGCGCGTGTGTCGGTGCGCGTGTCGGTGCGCGTGTGTCGGTGCGCGTGTGTCGGTGCGTGTGTGTCGGTGCGTGTGTGTCGGTGCCTGTGTGTCAGTGCGTGTGTGTCAGTGTGTGTGTGTCAGTGCGTGTGTGTCAGTGCGTGTGTGTGTGTGTGTGTGTGTGTGTGTGTGTGTGTGTGTGTGTGTGTGTGTGTGTGTGTGTCGGTGCGTGTGTGTCGGTGCGTGTGTGTCAGTGCGTGTGTGTCAGTGCGTGTGTGTGTGTGTGTGTGTGTGTGTGTGTGTGTGTGTGTGTGTGTGTGTGTGTGTGTGTCGGTGCGTGTGTGTCGGTGCGTGTGTGTCGGTGCGTGTGTGTCGGTGCGTGTGTGTCGGTGCGTGTGTGTCGGTGCGTGTGTGTCGGTGCGTGTGTGTCGGTGCGTGTGTGTCGGTGCGCGTGTGTCGGTGCGCGTGTGTCGGTGCGTGTGTGTCGGTGCGTGTGTGTCGGTGCGTGTGTGTCGGTGCGTGTGTGTCAGTGCGTGTGTGTCAGTGCGTGTGTGTCGGTGCGTGTGTGTCGGTGCGTGTGTGTCAGTGCGTGTGTGTCAGTGCCTGTGTGTCAGTGCCTGTGTGTCGGTGCGTGTGTGTCGGTGCGTGTGTGTCGGTGCGCGTGTGTCGGTGCGCGTGTGTCAGTGCGCGTGTGTCAGTGCGCGTGTGTCAGTGCGTGTGTGTCAGTGCGTGTGTTAGTGTGTGTGTGTTTAACGCAATGATTGTGACTCATTCGTGACAAGTTTGCTTTGTAACCGTAATCAAGGTTATGAAGTGTTCACCTGTACTGGATCCTAATAAAAAGTCTGGACCAGGCGATGACGTGATAAGTGACATGGTCATGTCTGTTTTGCTTTGACACACGATGTACACAGTTTAGTGTGCTGGTTTGTGCTTACATTTAATTGAGCTTGCTTTTAAAGCCCTTTTAATAATCCTCCCCTTTTTTGATTGTGATCGGTTGCTTCAGTAAACAAACGTTTGTTGCGTAATGAGTTGAGCCCCTTGGTGGTAGAGTCTGTAAAACCTTGTTGCTTTGCCCTTCCAAGTGTGGTTTGATTCCCGTGGCTGTTTGGTAGAAATTTCTGCAATATGGGACAATTATAATCCGTACAACGTTCATGACTCATCGTTAAAGTCCTAATGCTTCGTTGACTATGGGCATCACCACCACCTCGTGGGCGTGGAGGTGATGTGCGCGCTCCTAACAAGATCAAGTCTCAATTTATCCTCGACTAGGGCATGCCCGTACTATATATAAGCTAGGACGTGCCCGTACGTGGGTGCCCGTTCCTTGCCAAAAAAAAAAAAAAAAAAAAATTTGTGTAGGGGTGTGTGTGTGTAAACATCCTAGGGCGTGCCCGTACGTGGGTGCAAAAAAACATGCGTGCAAACAACAACAACAAAAAAAAACTTTGAAACCACGTGGCAGTAACGACCACAGAACCCCCCCCCCTCTATTTACATGAATGGTTTGGTCCATTCGCAACGACCACAGAACCCCCCCCTCTATTTACATGCAATGGTTTGGTCCAAAGCGAACGGCTTGCAGTGTTTGGTAAAGAAATCGCCATAGCTCGGTAAGTACTTGTCCGATTAATATGAAACCTTGAAAAGGCACATCCTCGGGTCCCCAGCAATATACCTGGCAAGTTTCAAGTATATCGGACCCGTGGTTGTCGAGAAACAGCGGTCACAGACAAACATACACACATACACACATACAAACACACAGAGATTACTGGAATTATAGATAGATGATGAGGAAGAGAGCGCAAAATGAGGGCCCACCTGCCAATTGCATTCATACTTGGGAGGCGGTAGGGAAAGGAGGGGGCAGTGGCATCACAGACTATCTTGAAAATTGGTTGGTAGGTATTATTGTTTCGAACGCATTTTTGATGCCTGTCTGTTTGGGGGTGCCAGTTCTACCTTCGGGTGGCATCCTGATGAAATCCTCCATTTTCTAGTTCAATGAAGTATCGAGATGACCTTTCAGACTTCTCTTGGTTTGTTACCGCCTCATTGCCCACTTGAGTCCCTATAGTAAACGGCCTTAATTTTATAATGTGATCGTTATGTGCAAACATCTACCGTTTCGGGCAGGGCTGTCACTAGTTGGTTTTGGCCTCGAGTTCTCTGGAGTTTAAAAATTTTATTTTGACCAACAAAGCACCTGCGGATTTTCGTTCGGTCCATGAGAAATTTAAGTTGACCTTTGTATCGTGATGGCATTGTGCCTGGTGCGATGAAAGCAGTTATAAAAACCCTTGTGCCCTTGATGGTCTGTATTCACAAAATCACTCAAAATGACGTCATTGCTTCGAGCCACCTTGGCCCATGCCCTTGTGCCGCACCAGCTCGATCAAGGACTGAGCTGTGTCTGCAAAGCTCAAGGAGCTCCCTTTTCATGAATTTGTCGATGAACGGTATACGAGCCAATGCATGCGAGCCCGCTGTTAGTGTTAACGTTGCCTTGTTTGCCTGAAAGTAACACTCTTTTTCCTCGTGATTAAGTGACGGTAGATCACTTCAGTTTTAAGAGGTACTGAAAATCGTCATGGGTCAGGGTTGGGGTTAGATTCTACATGAGTGAAGGCCTCCGGGCTCTTTGACAATCGGTCGAGGTATCGATTCGACGCGTGTAATTTGCTACGCCTGTTTGTGACTCTTGATGATGGTCTTGTGGGGGAACGAAGGACGGCACGTTTATCGACGGAGTATTGTGCCGCAGGGATACGGATGCGGAAGCATTTGTCACCGTGTGTCGAATGTGTGAGCGGTACATTTGTGACGATGGGACGCCATTTGGTGAATTGATCAAAAAAAACAAATTGAAATCCTCCATTTTCACCGATTCCATGCATTTATAACTGATTGTAATTTACCGGGAAAACAAAAGAAGCAAGGCTGTGCATTCCTCGTCGCTGCATCCTTTTAGTTATCTCCACCACCAAAGGTGGATGGAGGTTATGTTGTCACCCTTGTCTGTATGTTTGTCTGTGAACAAGCTATCTCAAAAAGTTATGGACAGATTCAGATGAAACTTGGGGGAGAGGTTGGGTGTGTGACAAGGAAGAATTGATTTAATTTTGGTGAAGATTCGAATTCGAATCCACATCCGGATTAGAGAGTTATTAAATTTTTCCTTAAAGTTAATCTTCACCATTGAGATGAGGCGAAAAGCGATATATAACATGATATTTAAAAAAGTTATGGACGAGTTATGACTAAACTTTGTGCACGAGTTGGTTTGGTGACGAGAACAAGCAGATTAGATTTTGGTTCAGGTCCGAATCCAGATCCGGCCTGTCAGTGGGATACAAAACAAACTGTTCAGCCTGGCAGAAGTATGCGCTCTACGGAGTGCCCTTCTCGTTTTCTCATGACTTTGTCAGTGAATCTTACTATAATTCACCAAATGTCTGTCCGTCTGTTCCCAGGTACCGCAAAAACGGCTGAACCGATCGCAACGAAATTTTGGGTGGGTAATCCTGGGACCCCTGGAGTAAAATAGGCTATATTGTTTTTCCAATTTCAGCTTAAATGGTCTCCAGCATTTTCAGGTTTGGACTCCCGCATAACGTTATTGTCCTGGGTACCGCAAAAACGGCTGCACCGATCGCAACGATTTCCTGGAACCCCTGCAGTAAAATCCTCCGATAATTATTCACCAAAAGAACATGACTTGAAAATTAAAAACGGCTGAACAGTATTTCATGAACATTTCATTGTGGAATTGAGGAAAATCCTGATGCATTATGAACCCGCCGAATGCGGAAGTGGACAGATTATGGCAATTGAGCTGGTTTGATAATATCCCAATAAAACCGTCATTTAAAACAGAATTTTGTAAAAGTATCAATTGATGATTGGAATTGAGTGAATACAATTATGATTTTGAAATCGTAATTGTATTCACCCAACCATACGGAACTTCACAACAGGATTTAAATATTTGTTTATGTCACGAATGTTGTTAAATTTTTTAAAATTATATTAATGCTATTTAATTTGTGATTGGAGTTATGCTGTTTGGAATGAAAAAAAAGAGATATCGAGTTCAAGTGAATGAAGAAATGCAGTGAGGGTTTCTACTTTCTAAACGTGAAATTCGCGGATCGCCATATGCAGATTCGCCATTGACTGGGCATGGAACAAACGTACCCGTTTGTTTGCGAATGGGTACGTTTTTCATGGAAGTCCTTCACGAACTTGCTGTCCATGTCTGACGTGTGACTGAAGGTGCTACAGGAATGTGGAATTTATTTGTTTCATGCTTTAGCATTCGCCGTTTCTGCATTGTCTGTTTGCTTCTGGCCACCCACCGGTGCGTAGCACGGGTACCTCACTTGTAACTTTAATATTAAGAGCATAATAATGCATTTGGGAGTAAAGCATGAATTGCGCACATTGAGAGGAAAAAAACCCCAAAAGTTTGGTGCACACTCGAGTAATGTTATTTTAAAACCTCTTCATTTTTGCAATGTGATGTTGGGCTGATTTTTGTGAACTTTTATAGTTCACAGGACGGGCGTCCGGGCGTCCGTCAACTTTTGGTTTCCATCAATTTCAAGGAGAACGCCTTGTCTGCTTAAATCCATTTTTGCAGTGTGTGTTGGGGTTGAGTAGAGGAAGGTTCCTTTGGAAAATGGGCGTGCTGCGATTTTCAATATGGCCGCTATGGCAGGCATCTTGAAATTGGTTTCCGTCAATTTCGAGCAGAACGGCTTGTCCGATTAAATCCATTTTTGCAGTGTGTGTTGGGGTTGAGTAGAGGAAGGTTCCTTTCGAAAATTGGTGTGCTGCGATTTCCAATATGGCCGCTATGGCAGCCATCTTGAAATTGGTTTCCATCATGCATGGGCTGAGGGGTTATGCCCGCTTTGCGGTGCTATTTATTATTCTCTGTCTGTGGCTACAAAATTGCATAAGAATGTATTATGTCCAGCATTTTCATGGCTCGCTATTCTTTATTGGAAGGCTTTCTTTAATCTGTCTCATGTTAGTACTTGCTGCAGCAATCTGTTGTTGTTGAAGAACAGCTTGAAGAACGTCAAACTATAAAATTTAAAATAATTTCAAAAACCAAGCATCTCATTGCAAGTTCTGTGCCAGAGTGGTGGCCTGCGCAGAATTCTAACCCTGGGTCGAGACTAAGAAACTGCTTTGGTGGCAGAACCAACACAATATATTGGTGATAAAGTCACTGTACGTACAATACTTGAAGGAATTGTATTGCATGTTGCTGCATGAAATAACTAGAACAGCACTCGTTAGAGCGCATACACTACTGGTCAAAAGTTTTTGAACACCTCAATTTTTTCAGTTTTTATTGAAATTTACGCAGTTTAATGTCTCAATGTACTCTGAAATTAAGCATAGAACAAATAAACAATTGGAGATAAACAAGAAATCATAGAATCATTTTGTTTAACAAAATTTAATTTAATATTTTGACTCAGCAAAGTAGCCACCTTTTGCAGATATAACCGCCGAACACACTCGTGGCATTCTTTCTTCAATGGAAATCGAATATTGTTCGGGAAGTTCTTCCCAACACTGTGGCAGAAGTTCCCACAAATGTCTTGCACTTGCAGCTTGCTTTGCTTTCACCCTTCTGTCCAGTTCATCCCAAACCAGCTCGATGGGGTTTAAGTCTGGAGACTGTGCTGGCCATTCCATGATTTGAAGCCTACCGTCTTGTTCTTTTCCTCGAAGGTAGTTTTGACATCGCCTGGAGGTGTGTTTGGGGTCATTATCTTGCTGTAGGATGAACTCCTGACCAACTAGGCGTATACCAGAGGGTATTGCATGGCGCTGCAAAATGCTGTGGTAGCCCTTTTGGTTCAGGGTGCCAGTCACTCTGCAAGTCGCCGACTCTGGATCCAGCAAAAGAGCCCCAGACCATCATGCTTCCTCCTCCATGTTTGACAGTTGGTGTCACACACTGAGGAACCATCCTTTCGCCTACTTGACGGCATACAAAAACCCTGTGTGATGAACCAAAGATTTCAAATTTTGATTAATCGGTCCATAAGACCTTCTTCCAGTCTTCAGTAGTCCACTGGCAGTGCTTCATGGCCCAGGCAAGCCTCTTTTTTATTTTGCCATCTTAGCAATGGCTTTCTTACTGCCACTCGACCTGTCAAACCTGCAGCTCGAAGTCTTCTCTTCACAGTTGAAACTGAGACTTGCTTACTTCGACCAGTGTTAAGCTGTGCTTGAAGCTGTTGTCCTGTGAGCCGCCTATCACGCAAGCTGTTGACTCTCAGAAACTTGTCTTCTGATTCTGTTGTGGCTTTGGGTCTGCCAGACCTCTTCCTGTCAGAGTTTCCTCCCGTTTCCAAGTGCCTTTTGATGGTGTAGGAACCTGTACTCACTGACACCTTGGCTTTCTTTGCAATTTCTCTGAAGGAAAGACCTCTGAAATCTCTAAAGGAAAGACCTACACTTTTAAGGGTTATAATGGTCTGTCTGTCTTCCTTTGTTAATTGCCTTTTTCTCACCATTATGATAGCAATATACTACTTCCTGCAGTGCAATATTGTCCAAATAATGCTTCAGAGGGTGTAATAACAGTCTGTTCCAATACTGCTTTTATAAAGACAGGGGGTTTGTCATCAAGTAATCAGCAAAGGTTGGGACACCTGTAGGAATTGTTTGCATCAACTTTCAAGGCTTAATTTACTTACCTTGCTGCAAACAGCTGTCAGTGTTAACCCATTACGTGTTCCCTGAAGGCCTTTTTTTACAATATAACTGTGCAATTTGCATTATTTTCCCGTTTTTGCTAACCCAAACTTCTTCTTTTTTTTTTCTTTTTTTTTTACCTCGAGCAGTTTACTGCATACCTTTGTACCATTTCAGGTTATTCACTGGACTTGAATTGCTTAAATTTCAATAAAAATTGGAAAACATTGAGGTGTTCAAAAACTTTTGACCGGTAGTGTACCTCCTCCAGGCTGAACAGTTTACGTTTTGTATCCCACTGATAGGTTTTGTATCCCAACTCATCCACCTGGTTTCGTCATAACTCGTCCACAATTTTTTTTTTTTTGGGATACAGAATCGAGGCTCATGTAAGAGCTAACACATTGAACATGAAAACATGCACAGACACATAAAACATACAATGAAGGGAGTGGGAGAGAAGAGGGGGAGGGAGGGGAAGCACACAAGCACAACAGCAGTGGAGAACAGGGCCGTCTGTGGATCTATGGAAGGGGGACAGCTGTGGAGGAGTACATGGTATATAGCAAATGAACACTACTAGGAATTTCATTACTCGGAATTTCAGGAAAGAAGTTGGGGATTGAAAGAGGTGGATTTGGGGTGTTTTAACGGGGTTAGATAAGGTCAAGGTTTTCGATGGGGGAAGATAAGAGATGGTGGTGAACAGCTGCTTTAAAGACCTGGAGGGAGGAGAGGGATTGAAGAAAGTGGGAGTTTGTTCCAGAGGCAGGAGAAAAGAGGAATGAAAGAGTGAAGGTGAGCAGAGAGTCTTGATTTTGGCAGTTTCACCAGAAGAGGGTTGCTGGCAGATCTTGTGCGTCCTGCAGGAATATTTGGTGGACAGAGCACAGACAGAACAGGGGGAGCTAGGCCGGAGAGGAGTCGGTAGAGGACAGAAAGACCACCAACCTGCCTGCGGTGAGAGAGAGAGAGGCCTTCAGAATCAGTTTCATCACGGGATAGACCAATGATTCTGAATGCTTTGGTTTCAACCACGTGAAGCCGAGCTAGATGTGAGGCAGGAGCACCAGCCTAGAGGGCAGAGCAGTATTCCATTGAGCTGCGGATGAAAGCTTTGTATGTGGTGAGGAGTTCAGAAGTGCCCAAAAATGACTTCGCACGACAGAGGATTCCCAGTCGGCGACTGGCTTTGGAGGCCAGCTTGGAAATGTGGTTTTCCCAGGAAAGATCATGGCAAATAGTGAGACCCAAAAGCCTGAATGACAGAACTTATTCAAGAGGATTGTTCAGAAAGTAGATGGGAGGGTCGTCCAGACGGTCTTTTCGGAGAAACAAAGTGAGAGTGTGAGATTTGTCAGGATTGAAAGACATATTCCACTTGTTTGACCAGTTTGTGATATTGTGCAGGTCTGCAGAGAGTGAATAGGCTGCTGCCTGCCGATCTGAGGATTGAGATATGGAGCAGCAGAGAGTGGAGTCATCAGCAAAGAGATAGAGAGGATTTTCCAGAGAGTCGGAGAGATCATTGATGAAGACCAGAAAAAAGGACAGGGCCCAGAACACTGCCTTGAGGAACTCCAGCCTGAACAGGAAGGGGAGATGAGAGAATTCCATTCAGGGCCACACGTTGACTGCGACCAGAAAGGAAGTCTACAAGCCATGAGTGGAGATTTCCATGGATACCATAGGAGGAGAGTTTGGTGAGCAGAGCTGGGTGCCAGGCCGTATAGAAGGCACGAGATATGTCAAGGGAGACAGCTCTGATTTCCTGTTTGACATTGAGGACCATCATCCATTGTTGAGACAGCAGAAGCAGGATGTCCAAAGTCGAATGACCTGGTCTGAATCCAAATTGATGATCCGAGATCAAGCCATTGGAGAATAGGAAGGATTTGATGTCAGAAGCGATGATGGATTCCATGACCTTGCTGATTATTGGGAGCAGGCTGATTCGTTTGTAGTTGCAACAATGTTTTCAGATATCGTGCTAGCTATTATGTTTGGCTGTATCTCAATTGTGAAGTCATTCAAAAATTATTCAATCCGGTTCCGGATCTTCGCCAAAATCTAATAAATTCGTTCTTGTCACATTCCCAACCTATCCACCAAGTTTTGTCCGTATCTGTCAATATCACTGAGAATTCATGCTCACAGACAAATGTGTGTGAAAACATAATCTCCGTCCATATTCCATGGCGGAGGTAATGAATTAATTGTACGTTGTTGAAATTGACTTTCATTTGTGTGAGTGAATTGAAAAGGCCCAAACAATTTCTTGCAGAACAAATGAGGTATACTAAGGCTTTGCATCTTTGCAGCTTGATGCATTGATGTTCGTGGTTTCCTGGCACAATAATTTGTTAAAAGTTGCAGGAATCTTAGAGGAAATTGAACGATAGGCGTGTTTGGCTACCTCGCTGTGGCATGTCTGATGTCTGCAGTGAAAAAAAAAATGATAGAGGTGGAGTGTTCTATCCAGAACGGCTGTCAAGGTCATGTAAAAGCCATAGACCGAAGGCCTCTTTTATTCCAACTGTGCGATGGCTCGTAGCCATGGTGCGCCGAGTCACGGTGTTGCATATGAAGAGGCCGCTCTCCAATCGCAGATGTCTTGCGGGAGACCGAACAACCTGGGAGGCAGATGTTGCTGGAAAGAAATAGTTGCCGTGCGAGTCCATAATCCCCACTATCGACGTCGGATGAGGCAAACTCTCCGGTTCAAGGTTGCCGTGCTTGGATCATTGCTTGCTCTGATTTCTCCATCACATCTTGTTCTTTTGCAGGAATAAGCTTTATAAAAACTAATGATTTACTGTTGCTCTGAAAAAAAGACTCGGTCCCTCTTGGTGCGGCCTGCAAAAACAATGCTGGCTGAGTTTTTGGATTTGCTGTTGATGTTTTGCTTTTCCTTCGAGACGACACGTCATGTCGGCAATATGGAAAAACAAATTGTTCTAAATATTCCTATTCTTTCTACTTCGGCATCCGTTTGTGTTGCATGTTGTTGCTTTGTCAGTAATTGAACGGGACCTTTTCATTCTTGCCCTATCCCAGGAAGTTTCTGACGGATCTGAATGTGTCCACATTATGGGACGGTCCCATCACAGCAATTTGTATCGGTGTATAACATGAGACCAACTCGTAACGGCGTGATCCCACTTTCAAATCCTGTTATTGCACAATAGACGTGTCGACTACGTTGACTTGTCTATTGTGGAATCATGTCTGTAAACTTCCTAAAAGTACATTGATGTTTCCGATTTCCCGCGTCCCTTAAGATACACGTAACCCCCCTCTGTGATCCAAGTTACGGGTCCATAGCAATTGCCAAGCATTTTGATGTGGAGTACGTTTTTTGGTGTTGACCTCAAAATATTTAGCAAGAGTGAGGCAACAGGTAACTAACTTGTTGCATCATTAGATGGCAATGCTGTCGATCATGTGACTAATGTCACAGGAATTACCACGCCCGCAGGTAGCCAGTTACCCTGGATCACTTTACAATGCTTTGTTCACAGATTCAATCCCTATTTCTGATCGACTGGTCCAAAGGTTCAACAGGTACTACATTCTGTATGCTCCTGTTTTCGTTGTACAAGTGAGTTCGTTAATCATTGGCCGATTAACTTGCTCGAAGAGCAGCTAGAGGTTGTTGGATTAATTGCTGCTTAATCCCACATCCACTGTTGACGTTGATGACCATCTGGTTAATTTCACGGCCCCTTTGACTCCACGGTAAATTTGACGTTGATGAACCCCCACCCTCTCCCCCAATTTTTCTTTCAAATCACCTTATTCTTGGTAAAAAGGGAGAAAAGGCCTTTCAACCTGATGGAGCCTCCTGACCTTGTCAGCGGAGGCATTGTTTTTGTGTTGTCTGTCCGTGTGTCTGTGATAGGTTTTTGTTACCGTGATAACAGCTGAAAGGATCCAAGTCAAACTTGCTACAAGTATGTATAATGATGTAAAGATAAAATTATTAGATTATGTCGTCAAGAGATCAAAGGTCAGCGATCCTGTTGGGTAAAAATGCTGTTCCTGTGCTAACTTGTGAACCAGTGATGGGATTTTGACCAAATTTGCTTAAGATACACGTAAACCCCCTCTGTGATCCCTCGTCGAAGAGTGCCATTCTAGTTCATTCTTTGAAAGCTCCAAATCCATACTGTGGAACTTTTTGGATTACTACCCAATCTTGGTGACCTCAGTATCAGTTTAGAAGTCAACTGTGTCCTGTATTTCACATATTGTAATATCTGTGTCCATTTTCTTCCATCTGCACAATTTTGACCATGTCCACTCATGCTTAAATTGGAGGACAACCAAAGCTTTGGCTTGTGCTTTCATAACATTAGGCTTGGGTTACCAAAACTCGTGGTCTGCCGAACTGCCTTCTTCTTCCTCTTCTTTTCAAACAATTTGCAACTCATTCAGATTATGGCAATCAGGCTCATAGTTCAAGCGCGGGAAGGCCCGAGCCTTATCTAATCGGGAACACACGCAGGGGTTATCCGAACCCACAAAACAAACAAACCAGGACAGAAAGTAAAATTCAACAAATAATGATTTAATGAAAATAAATGCAAACTAGAATCCGGGCACTCGGTAGGGCGCATACCTTCGCCGCAGCTACTGTTCTGTACTTGGCATGGGAGTGTATGCGATGTGAAACTTTATGTGAAATGCGATCGATTTTTAAAAATCAGAATTTGAGCAAATCTGTTTCATTCGTCTGTTAATATGCCTCCCCGATTGACAAATCTGCAATTTGAATTTCATTTGAGGTTGAAATGATTGCGGGAGATCGCGTTATAGTGATGACGTCTTGGATGGACATCCTCTTCTTCAGTCGCTCATAACTTTGAGTGAAATACGATCGAGTTAAAAATAGTCAGAATTTGAGCAAATCTGTTTCATTCGTTTGTTAATATGCCTCATCTCTTGACAAATCTGCAATTATAATTTTTTTTGAGGTTGAAATGATCGCGGGAGATCGCGTTATAGTGATGACGTCCTGGATGGACATCTTCTTCTTCAGTCGCTCATAACTTTGAGTGAAATACGATCGAGTTAAAAATAGTCAGAATTTGAGCAAATCTGTTTCCCAAAATCTAATCAAATGTGTCCCGTATAATAACCAATCATCCCACCAAATTTCATGCAATTCGGTTGAATACTTTTTGAGTTATGCGATTAACATACACACACACAGACATACAAATAAATACACAGCGATCAAAACATAACCTTCCGCTTTTGCGAAGGTAACAAGGGTTATGACGTCAGAGTGTCATGTCGCATATCACAAGATTGGGCATTGAATTCTGAACATTTTGGCATTAGTTTCATACAAATTGGACACAAATTGACCGCGCTATGGTAAAAAGACGATTTTGACCTTTTCATGACCTTGACCTTGACCTTTGACCCGATCGATTCCAAAATCTAATCAAATGGTTCCCGGATAATAACCTATCATCCCACCAAATTTCATGCGAATCGGTTGAATACTTTTTGAGTTATGCGAATAACATACACACACACACACAGACATACAAATAAATACACAGCGATCAAAACATAACCTTCCGCTTTTGCGAAGGTAATAAATACACAGCGATCAAAACATAACCTTCCGCTTTTGCGAAGGTAATTAACCTGAAATTGCAGACAGAATTATTTATTTCATCTGAGAAGCTAAACGAATCTTCTTCTTCTTTAGTACCTCAAACTTTATGTGAAATGCGATCGATTTTTAAAAATCAGAATTTGAGCAAATCTGTTTCATTCGTCTGTTAATATGCCTCCCCGATTGACAAATCTGCAATTTGAATTTCATTTGAGGTTGAAATGATTGCGGGAGATCGCGTTATAGTGATGACGTCTTGGATGGACATCCTCTTCTTCAGTCGCTCATAACTTTGAGTGAAATACGATCGAGTTAAAAATAGTCAGAATTTGAGCAAATCTGTTTCATTCGTTTGTTAATATGCCTCATCTATTGTCAAATCTGCAATTATAATTTTTTTTGAGGTTGAAATGATCGCGGGAGATCGCGTTATAGTGATGACGTCCTGGATGGACATCTTCTTCTTCAGTCGCTCATAACTTTGAGTGAAATACGATCGAGTTAAAAATAGTCAGAATTTGAGCAAATCTGTTTCCCAAAATCTAATCAAATGTGTCCCGTATAATAACCAATCATCCCACCAAATTTCATGCAATTCGGTTGAATACTTTTTGAGTTATGCGATTAACATACACACACACAGACATACAAATAAATACACAGCGATCAAAACATAACCTTCCGCTTTTGCGAAGGTAATAACAATGAAAGGTGAGGTAAAAACTAAAATTCCTAATAGAGACGTCTCCACTCAGACTCGTATACAAACAAGGGGAAAAGATAATGAAAGAAAATAAATAATGTTTTGGTAATCGGCCAGCCCCTCAGCTTTGCGTCCCCAAATGTCTGGTAAGGCTTGCTGGTCGTCGCCTCGAACCACCGCGCCGGAAACGCACAAGATGGCGCAGAATCGCGCCCATTGCCAGCCGCCGGCGTGAGGCAAGCGGGCAGGATCTTTCTTTGCTAATACCCAGCGCAAAATTGCTTTGCTAATAAGCAGGCAGGATGGTCTCCCCGGTGCACATAGACGAGCGCCCGTCATCCACCCACGCAAAACAACAAAGCGACCGCCACAATCAAGACCAGGACCAGAAGAGAAGACTGTGACCGCCCACAACCAAACCCGGGACAAGAGAGACCAAGATGGCAAGAGCGCGTTCTCTTCCTCTAGCTCTCGAATGTTCCACGCTGAATGCTGCAGTCTCATAGCGGGAATCTCCTGCCAATTCTTTGCATGAAGATGATGAAGACTTTTTGCAATGGACTGTCATCCTTCATATTTGCTCCTCAACTGTGGATCTCTGTGTATTTTGAAAATTCGCACCTCCTCATCGATTACTGTTTTGAAGTCTTTTCAAATTTCGTCCTGTGCCATTTTTCTATTCACCATATACACCGCTCCCTTAGGAAGCAGCCTCGGAGGGGAGGAGGAGGTGACGTGGGGCAAATATAATTTGTGTTCTGGCTAATAATCTCCCCTGATGTTGGCTTAGCGGTTAGGGTGCCGGCTTGGGATCCTAGGATCCTGAGTTCCAATCGCGGTTGATCGTTGAATTAACGCCAGGTGGGTTGACTCAGCATGTCATCCTTCCGAAGTCGGCAAATTGAGTACCAGCTTGCTGGGATGAACGTGCCGGTGTGTGTCCCGGTTTAGAATAGGTACACCGTATCCCTGTGTGTTGTAAGGGGCGACTAAAGGGCGACCCAGGAAGGGCATCCGGCCATAAAAACATTGTCTCAAACTAGATCGGCACTCAGTAGAGAGCATACCTCCGCCTGGTTAGCCATATCACTCGATGGTGAAGAATCATTTAAACCTTCACCAAAATTGAATCTATTCTTCCTTGCCACATGCACAACCTGTCCAACACGTTGTGTCCAAATCCATCCATAACTTTTTGAGATATCCTGCTGCATATCGTTTTTGGCCCTATCTTGCAATGGTGGAGAATCACTTAAAAAAATTAAATAATTCTCATATCCGAATCCATATTCTGATCTTCACCAAAATTGACTCGAATCGTACTTGTCAGACACCCAGCCTCTCCATCAAGTTGAGTCCAAATTATCCGTCCACAACTTTTTGAGATATCCTGCTATGTATCGTGTTTGGCCCTATCTCCCAATGATGAAGAATCACTTTAAAAATTCTAGCAGCCAGATCCGAATCCGGATCTTCACCAAAATCTAATCATTTTCGTCCTCGTCACATACGCTACATCTCTGCCAAATTCCGTCCGAATCTGTCCACAACCTTTTGAGATATTTTGTTCACAAACAAACGGACAAACAGACAGACAGGGGTGCAAAATAACCTCCATCCACTTTTTGGTGGCGGAGGTAAAAAGGGAACCATGATGGTTGTCATGAGGCCCGCAAGGCTAACCCCCGCTCCAGCAGGGAAAAATTGCCTTGAAAAGGGTTGTTGTTTTTTTATTTTCTAATAATCCCTCCTGCATGCAGCAGGGGTCAGTAAAGTACTTGCACTGTGGTACATATACAGGTGAGTATCATAAGTCGATGAGCATTGTAAGTCTGCATGCGAGGGTAGGGGGGATTTTGTGTGCGTATGACCTGACTGAGTACTACTGACATTTTGTGGAGCTCGGACATGCCCTGTTTTTTCCTATAATTTTCAGACATACATAGAGAATTGCCTTATTTAATATAGTAGGATTAATTTTTTTATGTTTCTTACCTCTTCCTTTGTTCTGTGTTTTGGTTTTGTTTCTAAGTGAAAAGTTTGAAGTAGTGGTTGGTAGGATAGCATTTTGATGAAAAAGGTATAAATTTGGTTTTATAAAGAAACCCCATTCCAAGCATCACAAAATGTATAGACTGGTAATGGTTCGAGGAAATTTTAAAATGCTTTTTTATTACATAAAGGTGATAAAATGGCCGCCCGATACTTTGTTTCCACGTCACAGGCTTTCAGTTTAATCGGCCACTTTAAAGCGAAGCGAACGGATGTCTTCAGTCTCATCTTAAATCCATTTCTCATTTGCAGGTTCATGGAACAACATCCTGAAATGGATTTTTCAAAAGCAAAGTTCAGCTGAAGGAGGTCTGGGAGTCCTTAATCACACTGGTTTGTCCTTTCCTGCCTGGCCTGTGTACATCTTCGGTTGCTTCTCTTGCCAGCGTTGTTTTGTTCCATAAATAATAATAAAGTTCACTCTTACACCTGTTCTTCAAGTTTTATCTTTTCTCCAACCCTGACATTAAGCGTTTCAGACTGGATGTCGCTTCGCCTGCTGTGGCCTCAGCTCCTGGTGCTTCTGTTCGACACGCCAAGTGTTTGTTTTGGCTGGAACGGCGAGAGCGAGATTAAATGGCACACAACTTGAACTTGCGCGTGACTGCAAACCTTGTCTCGTGCACGACCTTTTGTGGGAGACTTGATGACAAAAGGTATTTAAATCGCGTTTTGTACTTCGTGCTCTGCGTTGTATTTGCTGTCGAAACGGAGCTGTGATTTGCAGAGGTTTCACAGAGCATCCGCACCTCGTGCCGTCACGGCTCGCACACATTGGCAGTCGGCACGGCCTTGGAGACGGCACAGCTTCCCGCAAACGTTACGGGCAGGAAATCTCGATCATGTGAAACGGTGAATGTGGGACAAACGGTATGGGGTCTTGGGCACGAAAACGCGTGCAGCGTCGACGTCTTTGAAAGCCGACGTGAAACGCAACGGGGTTTGTTATTCGTTTTCGCTGGAAAATGCAGGAGCGACCTTGGCCAAAGCCAAACACAGCGCAGAAATTGCAAATCGCACCTGGAAGGCGCATGATGACACCTTGAGCTGTGACTGCGTTCATAACGATGCTTCTTGGAAATGCTCGATGATCGGAAGAGCGGATCGCACACCTTTACGAAACGTGTAAGCGGGGCGGCTTTTACCGATTTGTGGTGCGAAGGTGAAATTAGAGTAGTCGGGGGAGTGACCTCACACCGTGTTGCATTGATTGTTCGGCCTTGATTCCTCTACTTTGATGCGTCTGGTGCCGTGCGTGTCCTCGAATACAGGTGAACCACGAGGTGAGTGAACAATTAAGGGAAATACAATACGGAAAGAGAATACCAGTGGAAGAATGGAATAAAAAAAAAATCTACAAAGGAATAATTTGAATATTCAAAAAAACTTTTTAATGCAAGTTCAAATTCATGGCAAACATTATAAAACTATACCTGGGGGGTCAAGGAGGGGAGGGCGATTATTCATCCACCACCCAAATCTGAGGAACAACGTGGAATTATTTTAAAAAAATATTTGTATACAAGATCGAGGCTCGTGAAAGAACTAACATTAATCACACAAAAAGTCAAACCGACACATAAAACACAAAATAAGGGGAGCGTTAGACAAGATGGGGAGAGAGGGGGAGGGACACAAACAACATTTGAGAGCAGGGACATCGAGAGAAATGTGGGAGGGAGAGGGCTTCGGGGGGAGGTGGGAGAGGTATCAAACACATGGACACTGCAAGGACTTCCAGGAAAGAAGTTAGAATTTCAAAAAAGTGTATCTGGGGTGAATTAGCGGGGGTAGAAAAGATCAAGGTTCTGGATGGGGGAAGATAAGAGATGGTGGAGTTGGATATCCATCTGTCTTATTCGGGCTACGGGAGTAACAGTGAACTAATTTGGCCATGTCATGTGGTGCCGTTGATGCGTGTTGCTCAATCCAACGCGACCGACAATGTGCAGGTGTAACATTCTTTTTTTTCCCTTACTTCCACAACGGGTACACCCAGAAAGGTTATTGTTTGCTCATGGATTACAAATTACCTGCTGTTTCATTTCACCGACTCCACCAGCACCTGGCGCTAAGTGGAGCCCTAAACAATCGTGCTACGTGCAAAGCACAATTTAACCGCAAGTGTCCTTGTAATCCCTGGTGTATAACATGAAAATATCGGAGTAAGATTGAAGTTCAGGTCACAGTGTCATATTTATTTATTTATTTATTTTGTTATACAAGTGCCTTGAGTAAATAACGAGTGACACAAACTCGATGTAGATTTGCGAATGTATTGCACGTATACTTTATCCTCCCTTTAACGATTAACCAGCGATGAAGGTTTCTTTTACAATTGCAAAGTAAGAAAACCACCAATCGTACTGATGTTGGTGAATGAGTTTAATTATTATCGAAGGCAAACTGTTCCCATGTCTATTAACCACATGAAAAGTAATGTTTGCTTTCGCTCGGTTAGCTTGGTGTGCATATTGACAACCACCGACGTGGACGACCCACCCTCTATCGTCTGTAATGCATTATGACCGTTTAATGTTTGTCCCACACAAAACTGCTGCATTTGGAATCCCTGTAATAATACTTGAGGGCACAGTGTGGCTATCCGCTTCACCAGGGGCACTCGTGTGTTGGTTGTGTTGAAGCCCTTTTCTGACTGACTATCCTCAGAATTGTCAACTTTACAGCTCTTGCTATTTTGGTCTCGGTTCACCAGGTGGTTTCACCAACCCTCATCGGGAAACCGTTGCCACCATCATTCTTAGCCAGGTGGTCCAGCAATTTAACCAGGACTGAATCTGGCGAGCCGTCGGGACCGTTGGCAAGGCGTGTCCAGCTAGTCAGTCTGGCATCATCGGCCCAGACGCACTGAACCGATGGCCTCATCACACCTTTACCTAGCTTGGTTTGTCAGATGTCCATTGAGCGATATGCCGGGTTCCTCCTCTCACCTAGCCACTCAATATGGCAAATTGGAGCAGTTAGTCACACTCTGGGGGAGGGGTTTGGTCTCGAATGCCAATCGTCCCACCACATCTGTCCGTTGTTGGATTTATAAACAATATGGTTTTACAATTGTGTTGACTTGAGAAACTCAAATGCGACCCAGTTGATTCATGTGTATTGCATGTATACTTTACCCTCCCTTTAACGATTAACCAACGATGGTTTCTTTTGCAATTGCAAAATTGTTTGTTTCACAAACAAGAGGAGAGTGAATGAGGAACACACATATTTTATAGACAAACTTATTCACCAATATCGAAATACGCTCCATGGGTTTCGTACGGATGAAAGAGCCTGAAGTAACTAATCTTGAATGGGCACTCATGCACACCACAGTAGATGGACCAGGAAATGCCAGCTACTGGCCAGGCCGTATGGGTACCATGAAGTTCAAGGCAGGGTAGCTCCACCTGCTAGGAAAATTGGTGCCCAAATGGTGAGCGATTGTGGAGGGGTGTGGGAGGTCATGGCGTGAGGTGGGGGTCAGACTATAAAGGCACGCGCAACATGGGGTGAAGAGGAGATGCTCGGAACCAATCACCTGGGAGGGCCGTTGCGAGTCTGCTCAAGCTATGACGCTGTGCCACACCTCTCCTCCTCCTACTCACTGGGCTGCACATGGGGCCCACCGACCTGCAGCAAGGACTCAACTGTGCCTATTTGCATCAATTCTTCCTGTGTCCCGCTGGGCACAGTCAGGATATTCCTATCTTGTCTGCCTTTATATATTGTCGATCTCTCAGGGAAAGACTGAGGCCTTAAGTAAGATAATTGAGGTTCCCGTTTGTTCATTGCTTCGTGGGTATGTATTTCGGTAGTGGGTTAAGGGGTTTGCTTGTTGATTGCTTATTGTACATTCCCTTCATGTGACCATTATTATTACTTTATTAAATACTAGGAAGTGTACCCATCTCAAGTGACGAGCAAAGGTAGCAAAAATATCCGTCCGATGCGGGAAAAGTTCAAGTTAATCTATCAATTTAAATAATCTTTCATGGACTTTAAAAAGGTCAATTGTGTTGCAGTCTACAGAGCTCTGAGCTACTTATACCACCCACCGCAAAGTGGTGGTGCAACATAAGGCTGCGGAGGTTGGATTTGTCCAAAAAGAGGGCAAAATATCCTGGTTGCGAAATAAAATTTGGCATCAACATTACTCGTGCTTGTTCTCCCATCTTTTCAAATGCAGCGCGTGAAGTGCCCGCTGTAAACGGGAGACAGACGAACGCAAGGGCAGACACCACCGTTTGCAATATTTAATAGACGAGTTCCCTTCCAAGGAACTTCAACACAGAAAGAGAGCATTCAACCCATCAAGCCTGCATAATGGTTGCCAGCCTATGACATGTTTTTGTATGCAGTCAAAGCTTGTGGAAGAGCGAGAACACTAAACGGATCAGGACGCAACAGGACTAAAGAAACAGTAGTGAGAGGTTGTTGGGGGTTGGGGGGGGGGGGCACCAACAGTGCAATTGAAGGCAATTATGGAGGGACATTTGGACAAACAATGTGGCAGGGAGCATGGGGTAGACAGAATATATACAGAAGGAAACTCCTCCCTCCCACCGAGTCTCCCCCTTCCTAACCTAATTTCCCCACCATTTGCATCTACCTGCTGTACCGTTCCCACACCTCCACACAAATAACATCTCTCCTCCTGCAACAACCCCCACAATCTCAAGTTTACTGGTGACGGAAGCACATCATACGTTGCCCGCAACAGGAAACTCAACAATATTGGCTCCATCCAAATCTCTTGCCACTTCAATGTCTTCACCCGCACACCTTCCCACCGCGTCCTAGCACCTTGCTGTGCCTGTCCGACTGCTTTTGGAAAAAACGCTACGGAAGCGGCAGGAAGGGTCATGTTATTAACCATGATGTGGTATATAGATTACAGTAGACCTTTGCTCAGGTCTGTTCGTCGATGTGATAAACATACATTTGGGTAGCAGGGTAGCTGTGTTTCAGCTACCTCAGGGAATGATGTCCTTGCCCTATGCGAGTCCTGGACTCAGCTGGCTCCGGCTGACTACCTGGTATGGGCCCCTTGTCCAAGGTAACGGATCCTCACTGCCTTGTGAGGTAAACCTCTTTAGGCTAACACTGAGGACATTCAGATATCAAAGCGAACCTGCAGGTCAACCTGGGCAGCGCTAATTGATAAATGTCTGCTACATCTGCAGACAGCTGTGTCCATTTTGGACATCACGAGCAGCTGTCATCATGCCGATGACCTGGTCAATCAGCACCTATGTGCATCAGACTTCACGTTGCATTTACTGCACCTGCAGCCAACGATGCTCACAGGAATAGAGTGGGAGAGGGATAGCACACACCTCTATCATTTTATTCGCTTCTCTGTGCAGGTTTTTCAATGACGATAGAAGAGATTCTTCTAAAGCGACGACTCCCAGCATCAAGCATAGATTGTCTCACTCCAGTATCGAAGTAAAACTACGCTCTGGGCGAGATGTCAAATTGCCACCTCCTCGCAATTCACATACTGAATTAAACACAAAGCCCAATGAAATAACTTTATTACAAATCAAATTAGGTACGCGACATTTGCAAGTAAACAGTTAAAGATTTTGTTTTCTGCTTTTGTTTTGTTTTGTTTTAAAAAAAATTGTGGAAATAAACAAAAAATGAATCGTTGATAAATTGTATAAAAATTGACCCAACTTGTTCAATAAGATGACAGAAGTATTCCAAAAGCATAAATACAATATCACTTCCACGACTTCGCGTTAGCAGAAGAAAAACATAGGGGAAATACCCCTGGCGCTCACCTGGTAGAATAAACAGTATACTACACTGAATAAAGGTATTTTAAACCAATTTCAATGATAGCTAGAAGAGAGGGCAGCATGTGGAATCGTGATGACGTCGAGTCTCCTCGGGCTATGATGGCATGTGCCATCATATTGCCTTTCTATGGCTGGTACACACGAGTAAGTGTGTGGTATAGACGGGGGGGGGGGGGGGGGGGGTCGCAACTCCTCTCTGTCCCTCTGCTGGCTGTTGGGGGATTCACCCTCTTCCACCTGTGTTGTTGGAGTCGACTGGACCTTCAACCACCAGATGTACAGAGCCATCTGCCATTTAAACCGCATGGCTGTGGACCGTTACCCTGGTAAGGGAGGCTGACAGGTACTACACCTTGCCCACAGGTGACCTGGAATTATGCAAGGCAGGGGTATCTGAGGTATCAGAAGACACACGCTTACCCAATATTAACATAATCGTAAGACTTTAAGCAAACAAAAAAATACCTATTTTGGGGGGCAACCTCCTCCACCTCCCACCCTGGGTACCTCCTCAGACGCCAATTTTTCCAATGCCTTGAGCAAACATGGGTACATCACGGATGATGAAGGTTGTGTTGACGTTTCATCAAAATTGTGTGTGTAGGTTCTGAGAAAAAAGCAAATACCTATTTTGGGGGGCAAGCCCCCCATAGACCACCTTAGACCCCAGTTTTTTTAATGCCAGGAACAAACTTTGGTACAACACGGGTGATTGAAGTTGTGATCAAGTTTCATCAGAATTGATTGTGTAGTTTCTGAGAAGAAGGCAAACCTATTTTGGGGGGCAACCCACCCTGTAAGCCCCCAAAAGGGCAGATTTTTTAAAATGCCGAGACCAAACTTTCGTACATCACGGGTGGTGAAGGTTGTGGGGAAGTTTCATCGAAATAGTGTGTGTAGTTTCAGAGAAGAAAGCAAATATCTGTATTTTGGGGGTCAAACCTGGACCCACTTTGACCCGCCGTAGATCCCCAAAGGGGCACTTTTTTTTTTAATGCCGTGAACAAACTTTCGTCAAAACACAACAAATATAATTTGTGCCAAATTTGGTCGCAATCCCATCAGCGGTTTTGGAGAAGAAGTTTCACGTGTTGACGGACGGACGACGCGCGATCGCAGAAGCTCCCCGGAACTTTTTTTTTTTTTTTTTTTGTATACAAGATCGAGGCTCGTGAAAGAGCGAACATTAATCACACAGAAAGACAAACAGACACATAAAACAAATAACATCGGGAGCGGTAGACAAGATGGGGAGAGAGGGGGAAGGACACAAACACAACATTTGAGAGCAGGGACCGAGAGACATGGAGACATCGAGAGAACTGTGGGAGGGAGAGGGCTTTGGGGGGAGGCATGGGAAGGGGGGGGGGAGGTGCGAGAGGTATAAAACATATGGACACTGCCAGGACTTCCAGGAAAGAAGTTGGAATTTCAAACAAGGTGGATCTGGGGTGAATTAGTGGGGGTAGAAAAGATCAAGGTTTTGGATGGGGGAAGATAAGAGATGGTGGTGAACAGCTGTTTTAAAGACATGGAGGGAGGAGTGGGATTGAAGGGAGTGGGGGAGTTTGTTCCAAAGGCGGGAGAAAAGAGGAATGAAAGAGTGAAGGTGAGCAGAGCCGAGATTTCGGCAGTTTAACCATCAGAGGGTGGCTGGCAGATCTTGTGCGACCTGTAGGAATATTTGGGGGACAGAGCACAGAGAGAGCTGGGGGAGCAAGGCCGGAGAGGAGTCGGTAGAAGACAGAAAGACCACCTACCTGCCTGCGGTGAGTGAGTGAAAGGCCCTCAGAGATAGCTTCATCGCGGGAGATTCCAATGATTCTGAAAGCTTTGGCTTCAACAGCGTGAAGGAACTTCGTTCCAGGTAAGCTAAAAAGAGAAGAAAAACGGCTGCAGAAGCAAGCTCAGCATGCTGACCCTGAAAAGATGGAAGCAGAGAGAACGAGAGCTCCCATATGATGATAACTCATCGATCACAAGCGAATCGTGATTGGGGGGAAGGGTACTTTCACAAGTACGACTTCTCAAGATTTTGCCAAGATGGCGATCAGCAGCAAGACCCTGAGGTCATGTGGCTTCTCCCCCCGTGAAGCACCATGTCACATCAGCCCGCCACCCCTCGGCCATCAAAAGGGGAATTCTGACATTTTTGCTTACGTAATAAATAGATGATTTAGTGTTTTATCCGACAGGATTTCAAAGAAAACTCGACCGACACAGTAGAGAGCATACCCCCACCTGGTTGGCCATATCAATCGTTAAGATTCACTTAAAAAAAAAAATTCTCATATCCGAATCCATATTCAGATCACCAAAATCCAATCGTACTCGTCAGACACCCAACCTGTCCACCAAGTTTCGTCCAAATCTGTCCATAACTTTTTGAGATGTCCTGCCATGTATCGTTTTTGGTCCCATCTCCCAATGGTGAAGAATCACTTAAAAAATTATAGTACCCGGATCCGACTTCACCAAAATCGAATCATTTCGTCCTTGTCACATGCTCGACATCTCTGCCAAATTTCGTCCGAATCCGTCCACAACTTTTTGAGATCTTTTTCACCCCCCCCCCCCCACCCCCCTCTCCCTCGCTACGCCAGTGCCTCACCAATGTCAGGATTCCTCCAAATTTATTTCAGTTTAGTGTTAAATAGCAGTAGCGACTGTTTTGAAAGGTATCATACGTGTTTGCCTAATGGTTTGGGTGGTGGGCTTGGGATCCTAATGCCTAAGTCACACATAGGCGGATATTTTGGCGACTGCCGGCGATCAAGATTTTTCGGCGACTACTGGCGATTTCGGGCGGTCAAATATGGTCAGGCGGCAGTATGGCGACTGCAGGCGGCCACATTGCGACTGCATTGCGACGACGCCCCGAGTGGGATGGCGACTGTGGAAGATCGACGACGACTGCATTGCGGATGCACGGCGGCAGCGTGGCGACAGTCTGGCGGCTAGATTACGACCGATGGCGGATCGCGGCGACTGCATTGGGGCCGGGTGGCGGTTTACTCCGACGTCCGCAAGACTGCAATAAGGCCGCCGGCGATTGGAGACGATTCACACAACTTTTTAAATCTTTATTTCTCTATTTTACATTTCACTTTATTCACTTCAATGATGTATGACATGAAGCATAAAGATGTTTGATATACAATAAGAAAGTTAATAAAGATGTATCATTGTAATGTAATAATCAAACTTTTCTGCAGGGAGAGAGAATGAAAATAAAGTCCAACAAATTATTTCCACTGGTCCCACGTCCCATAAATAAAGTTTCCAAAGGACCAAAGTCCAAAAAATAAAGTTCCCAAAAGTCCCAAGTCCAAACAATAAAGCCATATTGTAGCGGCTGCCGCTGGGTTTTCACAATCGCCTTGCACCTATCAAGGACGCGGAGCGATCACCATGCCGGGCTCGTCCAGGACGCCCGGGCAGGCCCAGCGCTCAACTTGCCAGGCCTCGGTCGGGTCGCCCGGGCAGGCTCGCCCTCAACTTGCCAGGCCGCAGCCAGGACGCTGGGCCACGCCCCCTGGCGCCGGGCCTGGGCAAACCCCCTGGGATAATAGATATATATTGCTGACCGATAAACGGGTTTTCAGAGTGCCTGAGTGTTTGATTTCATTAAAGCAACTCGGATGAATTCTAGCTTTTTGTCGCGTCCATTCTTCCGATCGACGTGGGAGCCCCAGCTCCTTCATTGGTGACCCCGACGTGATTGGCGGCCGCTCTACCGAGCCGACCACCTCCAGCACGACGACCGAGGCCTCCACCTGACCAAGCGTGGTGTTACTATCATGCCAGGTTCGGACAGAAGGCCCGGACATGCCGACCCCCGTGCACCTTCGGCAGGCCGGGAAATGGCCGGGCCGGCGTTCATTACCAGCCATGAGCGCCGGCCACACGTGCAACTTACTGTTCATCACGGATAAAGCGTCCGGACGGCGCTTCCTGTGCGACACCGGCGCCCAACTGAGCGTCATACCCGCCTCTGACCAGGACAGGCAATCCGCGGTTTGCGGCCCCTCCTTGGTTGCGGCCAACGGATCGACTATCCGCACCTTCGGCCCGCGCAACGTCACCCTCTGCTTCGGCGGCCAACGCTTTGCTTGGACGTTTGTAACCGCCAACGTGCCCATGGCTCTGCTAGGCGCCGACTTCCTCTGCGCACACGGACTGCTGGTGGACGTCCAACGGCGTCGTTTAATCAACGCTGAAACCTTCAGCTCCCTGGTATGCACATTGAGCAGCTCCGCGCCGACCGAGCTGGCATGCACCGTCCCGGCGGCGAACGAGTTTGCTCGCCTGCTCACGGAGTTCCCGGCCCTCACGCGGCCGACGTTTTCGGCCGTCGCAGTACGGCATGGGATCGAGCACCACATACCAACCACGGGCCCGCCGGTCTACGCCAGGGCCCGCCGCCTCGACCCAGCCAAGCTCGCCGTAGCGAAGGCCGAATTCGACGCGTTGGAGCACCTCGGCATCGTGCGGCGCTCCGATAGCGCGTGGGCCTCGCCACTGCACATCGTGCCAAAGCCGGGGGGTGGATGGCGCCCGTGTGGCGACTACCGCCGTCTCAATGACGCTACCACCCCCGACAGGTACCCGATCCCGCATATCCAAGACTTCTCCGCCCGTCTGGCGGGACGGGTCATTTTTTCGAAAATTGATCTCATACGGGGATATCACCAGGTACCTGTCAGGGCGGCCGACGTCCCTAAAACGGCAGTCATCACGCCGTTCGGCTTATTCGAATTCTTGCGGATGCCGTTTGGTCTCAAGAACGCGGCTCAGGCGTTCCAGCGCTTGATGGACGGCGTGCTGCGTGACCTGCCGTTCCTTTTCGTTTACCTGGACGACATCCTCGTCGACAGCACGTCCCGGGCCGAGCACCTCCTCCACCTCCGAACACTGTTCGGGCGCCTCAGCGAGCACGGCCTCATCGTCAACCCGGCCAAATGCCACTTCGGCACGACGGCCGTTGATTTTTTGGGCCACCACATCACCAAGAACGGGGCCGTGCCGCTGCCAACCAAGGTCGAGGCCATCACCACGTTCCCGCGTCCCCGCACCATAAAGGCCCTGCAGGAATTCCTGGGAATGGTGAATTTTTATCACCGCTTCGTGCCCCGCGCTGCTCAACTCATGCGGCCCCTCTACGAAGCCCTCCGGGGCAAGCCGGCCAAGCACGACATCGCCTGGTCCGCAGCAATGGATGCGGCCTTCCAACGCTCAAAGCGGGCCCTCGCCGACGCAACACTGCTCGCTCACCCGGTGCTCAATGCTCCCATCGCCCTCACCACGGATGCCTCCGACTACGCGGTGGGCGCCGTACATGAGCAATGGGTGAACGGGGTTTGGCAGCCACTCGCTTTTTTCAGCCGGCAGCTCCGGCCGAACGAGCTCAAATACAGCACGTTTGACCGGGAGCTCCTCGGTCTACACCTGGCCGTCCGCCATTTCCGCCACCTCCTGGAGGGCCGACCTTTCACGGCGTTCGTCGACCACAAGCCGTTGGTTTACGCCATGGCCAAGGTCACGGAGCCATGGTCGGCCCGCCAACAGCGCCACCTCTCCGCCGTGTCGGAGTTTACCACGGACATCCGGCACGTCGCCGGCAAAAACAACGCCGTGGCCGACTGTCTTTCCCAGGCCAGCGCGAACGCGGTCCACCTGGGCGTGGATTTTGCGCTTATGGCGGCGGACCAAACCACCGACACCACGGTGCAAGCCCTCCGGGCGGCGGACACGGGCCTCCGCCTGGCCGACATCCCCTGCGCGGACACTGTCCTGCTCTGCGACGTCTCCCAAGGCCAGCCTCGCCCCATCGTGCCCGTCACCTGGCAACGCCGCATCTTCGCCTCCCTCCACGGCCTTTCCCACCCGGGCCGGAAAGCTTCCCAGAAGCTGGTGTCGGCGCGTTTCGTCTGGCACGGCCTTCGTCGGGACGTCCGCGATTGGACCAGCACCTGCACGGCCTGCCAACGGGCCAAGGTCCACCGACACACCCAGGCCCCGCTGGCACCTTTCACCGTGCCCGAATGACGTTTCGACCACGTCAACGTGGATCTGGTGGGCCCCCTCCCCCCGTCACGGGGGTTCACACACCTGCTCACCATGGTGGACAGGACCACCAGGTGGCCGGAGGCCGTTCCCCTCGTCTCCACCACCACCGCCGACGTGGCGCAGGCTTTCATCGCCACCTGGGTCGCGCGCTTCGGTGCACCGGCGGACATCTCGTCAGACCGCGGACCACAGTTCACCTCCGAGCTGTGGGGCGCGGTCGCCCGCAACCTGGGGGTCAAGCTCCACCGTACTACGGCCTACCACCCCCAAGCAAACGGGTTGTGCGAGCGATTCCACCGCTCCATGAAGGCCGCGCTCATGGCCGGCCTTCAAGACGGCGGTTGGGCCGACCGGCTGCCGTGGGTCCTTTTGGGCCTTCGCACGGCCCCCAGGAGGACCTCCAGGCATCCACCGCCGAGCTTGTCTATGGCCAGGTGCTACGCGTCCCGGGCGAATTCGTGCCCGACGCTACCAGTCCCTGGTCCGTAGCTCACCAGCGCTCGGACCTCCAGGAGGCCGCCCGACGGTTTGCCCCCGTGCCAACATCCCACCACGGTGACCCCCAGTCCTACGTCCCCCCAGCACTCCGCACAGCGGAGTATGTTTTTGTGCGTCACGACGCACATCGGTGGCCACTCCAGCCGCCGTACGACGGGCCCTTCCGGGTGCTGCGACGGGACGACAAGTCGTTCGTCATCGACATCGGCGGCAGGTCGGACCGGATTGCAGTGGACCGCCTCAAGCCGGCGCACGTGGACGTCGACCACCCACCACGGGTGGCCCTTCCGCCGCGGCGAGGCCGCCCCCCGTCCACGATGCCCCCCACTCGACCGCCCACCACCTCACCGGACCCCCTCCCACGACCCGCCAGGGGTCGCTTCGGCCGGGTCATCAGGACCCCCCTCAAATTGACCCTGCCGGTGCAAGTCGATTCTGGGGGGACGTGTGTAGCGGCTGCCGCTGGGTTTTCACAATCGCCTTGCACCTATCAAGGACGCGGAGCGATCACCATGCCAGGCTCGTCCAGGACGCCCGGGCAGGCTCGCCCTCAACTTGCCAGGCCGCAGCCAGGACGCTGGGCCACGCCCCCTGGCGCCGGGCCTGGGTAAACCCCCTGGGATAATAGATATATATTGCTGACCGATAAACGGGTTTTCAGAGTGCCTGAGTGTTTGATTTCATTAAAGCAACTCGGATGAATTCTAGCTTTTTGTCGCGTCCATTCTTCCGATCGACGTGGGAGCCCCAGCTCCTTCAATATCCTTGTCGGCACCACAGGACCTCACTCCACGGAGACCCTCACACCATCCTGTCTTGCCATGGAATCGTGGTATGTCGTAATGCAGTCGCCAGGCAGTCCTATCTTTGTCGCCAATGGCCGTAACTTGGCCGCCACTAGTCCTACTGCTGTCGTCGTCAGTCTCCCATAGCCGCAGGGGAGACGTGGCAGTTCTTCTGTAATCGATACGCAGCCGCAACAGTGTCGGCCCGTAGTCGCCGACAAATCCGCCTATGTGTGACTTAGGCATAAGGTCCTGAGTTCGAATCCCGTTCAGCTGTTGAAGTAATACCAGGTGAGGTTGGTTCAGCCTGTCATCCTTCCCATGTCGGTGAAATGAGTACCAGGGTACTGGGCCCGCTCAAGGAGGTTGGTGGCCGGATTTGCACTCCGGCCGCAGCAAAAAAAAACACCTCATTGCTCATTCGGCAGCGCACACAGTGGTGTGCGTCGGGATGGTGCGGAGTCGTCCAAGAACACAGCGACGTGCTGATCATATACTATACACACACACATGTGGTTTATAATATTTATTTACTTCTGGTAAAAGTTTTCCACGGCCACAATAAGGTATTTATAAACGTTAACATGGCATTTGTCCAAGGAGCAAACCACCTGCGGGGGGGGGGGGGGGGGGGGGGGGGGGTTGGTTTGTATTAATATAGTTTTGTAACAACATGAATATTGTCCGATTATCATGTGTATTGTTATTAAAAGCTGCCTTGGAAAAACGCCATGATAAGCTAAACTTAACACTGATATACACCTCAACATGCAACCCCGTTTGGTGGGGTAAAACCCCGTGCATTCACCATGGTGATATACCTGTACCCTCCCTCCTGTTACGTTCCCTCACCCCGTGGAATAAGTTGCTGAACGCATAGATTTGATTGACGTGGTGTTGTTGATGCAGCGCAGGAACGATGGACCAAATGGCCTTTGCGTTTAAGGTTCTTTCTTTTTGTTCACCAAACGTAGATCTCAATATCGATCATTGGACATTATGGTATCTACTGTGATCTATATACCCGACGGGGTTTTCGCACACACCAATGAACGACTTCGCACACCAGCATACATTCCCAAATGCGGTTCGTGATGTTCATTAATTAACAATCCTCCCACGTGACGACGCACTCCACTCTGCCTCCAAAACAAAGAAGAAGAGGATGTAATGTACTATATATTGTTGCGAATATGGAATTTGGCCTCCATATCCGCTTGTAAATATTCCCCCTATCTTCCCCCAATACTCCCCAACTATCCCCAATCCCCCATTCCCTAGTCCCATTGTCTGTAAACACACTCTGTAGAACCGACCTTCCCCTATTTCCCCCCATTAAATGTCGTGCCCAGGTCCACACCGCATCTCACGTAGACAACTTTCGGACATCTTGCTAGTTATTCTTAGTCTATGTCAGTTAAGGACTCGTTTCCATTAATTCTGACTCTTCGTTGCACCAGAATGTGATTATATGGCACCAGTAGTGAGTTTAGGACCTTCCCTTACCTCCTCCCATCTTCTTCCCCAACAACAACTACAGCAACAACAACAACTACAGCTACAACAACAACTACAACAACGGCGCGCGGGGGGAGTGTGCGTCCTCACACCGGCTCGGTTAGCCGCCATGACCATGCGCTCCACGGGTTACCACGAAGGGGCTCCCTGTCAGCCCCTCGTCAAGGGTGGAGCGGTAACCCCCCCCGCACGCACCCAATGAGAAGCAACGAGCCGATTCCATCTGGGGCGGAGCTAACGAGCCGAGGGCGTGTCACTCCCCCGCCGGATATACGCGGCCACGTACCGGACGTGACGTCAGATGCGCCCCGAGCTTGAAGAGGAAGAACAGTCGTGACCTCCGAGCGCTGTGACCTCCCTGCATCTACTGGACCGTACAGTACCCTGTCCTTGAGCCCAGGTGCACCTTGAGCCATCGATACCCGCTTTCCTTGCCATCAATCCCCGTGTGAGTCAGCCTTGTCCCGTTTATCTGTCGTCTGTTGGGGTTAATATAAGTGTGTCTAAGTGCCTGTCTTTCTATGATGTCCCTCTTGTAGTTGTAATCTAACCTTCCGCCTTAATATAACCTCCTCCGGAGGTCTTGAGAACTGAACCCTTGGTGTCGTGTCATTTTAACCCAGCCGTTGTGTCATTTTCCTCAATTGATCTAGCGTAGCGCGATTCGGCAACGTTCGAGTATAATCGGGTAACTTGTGCAGGCGCGGTCATACCAAACCGCTCGGTGAACCAACATCCACCACCGCGTCTGTAACAATTGGTGTCGAGGAGTGAAATTCGGACCCGGGACTAAATTTGTTAGGCCCAAACTTTGGGAGGTAGAATCGATCCGGAGCGCGTTTACTGCGCTCAGACGAAATTATAACGGCGAAATTTGATTTTGTTATACGGAAATAAAAACCCGAATTTTGAAAGTCGCGGCTATGGCAGACCAAGTCGGCTGGGGTCCGGTAGTGGAGAGTGAGGCAGGGTCGGTCCAGGACCAAATTGAGGGACGTGAGGAGAGCGAAGCAGCGAGGGTAGCAGACGCACAAAATGGCGCCTCGCTGGTCACCGCGCCCGCGACCGTGGCAGCGCCCCTGGTGGATTCGAACCTTTTCCTCCTGCAAATGAGGGCCCTTATGGAACAAATGGTGGGAATGAGGGCTGATAGTGAGCGAATGGGAAACCAAATGGGGGTAATGGGAAACCAAATGGGGGTAATGGGAAACGAAATGGGGGTAATGAGGACGAAGCGAGGGGTACTGGTGAGAAGGTAGACAAAAATTTTGAGGGGTTAGACAACGGGATAAAAGAGGTGAGAAATGGGTTAATGGGGGTAGAAAACAGAATGGCCGCTCAAGAGAATCAAATGGAAGGGATGCAAAAGGGGTTAGAGGGGGTAGAAAATAGAATGGCTGCCCAGGAGAATCAGATAGAGGGAGTGAAAAATGGGTTAGAGGGGTTAGAAAACAGGATGGGAAGGCAAATTGAGGGACATGAGGGACCAAGCGGAAAGGGAAGTTAACCAAATGGGGCAGCAGATAGAGGGGGTCAGAATGGGGTAGAAACCAAACTGGATGCTCACAGGGAGGAAATGGAGCAGATGAGGGTGGCAACTGGGCAGAGATGCAAGTGATGGGAGAGGAGATCAGAAGAGGAGTGAGTGAGGAGGTCGGAGGAGTGCGCGAGGAGGTGAGGCACTGTAAGGAGCACATGGAGAAGGAGGGTGAGAAAGGGGACTGTAAAGTTACAAGGGGGCATAGAGGACCTGACGCAGGAAGTGGAACAGCTGACGGAGGACAAAAAGAACTAACGGACAGGTAAAGAAGAACACAGCGGTAATAGGAGGTTTAAAAGCGACACAGAAAGAACTAAAAGATGACTTGGTAGCGACGAAGAGGGAATGTCAGATGGTACGTGAGGGACTGACAACGAGGCTGGACGAGGTGATAGAGGTAATGGAGACGAAGGACCGGCAGGTTGAGGACGCACCTGGAAACGGTCAAGGTAGCCTTAGAGGATGAGCTTGAGGAGACGTACCGGGGAATAAAAGAGGTGAAGCAGAAATTAGAAGAAGTGGAAGAAGGGGTGAGCGAAATTAAGAAGCGACGGAGAGGGGATAAGAAAGAGATAAAAGAGGAGATAAAAGAATTGGTCCAAAGTCTGTGTTCGGATCGTGATGATGTGCTCATTAACCGGATGAGGGATTCGCAGGTGATGGAGGAGAAGCGAAGAGGAAGAGGACCCGGTGTAAGTGGTGACCAATATGGTCGTGCGTATGATGCGCCAGGGGATTTAATAAGCTTGGGGGTCGAGATAGACCCGGGTGTTCATGAGAGGCCGTTGTTGAAGTGTGTGACAGGTCTGGTGTGCGAAAAAGGAGGTGTGCGAGAAAGTCCGACTCTGGGGTGTGTGAGGAAAAAGTGCGTGCCAAGGAGTGAGGGTGCTGGCGAGAGTGAGTCGGTCGTAGCGCGTGTGCGAGGGGGCACATGGAAGTGCGGTGTTGTGAGTGTTACAGAGGGTGTGACGGGAGAGTGTGCGCGAGAAAGGTGTGTAACGGACAGGTGCATGGGGAAAGAGTGCGCTGTCAAAGGCAAGGAAGAATGCACACCTGTGGTGAGTGTTACAGAGGGTGTAACGGGAGAGGGTGCGCGAGAAAGGTGTGTGACGGACAGGTGCATGAGGAAAGAGTGCGCTGTCAAGGGTAAGGGTGAGTGCGCTGTCAAGAATGGAGGTGAGAGTAGTGAGAGTGACAAGGAGAGTGAGTTGGTTGTGACAGGTGAGCGAGGATGTACACCTGGGATGGAAGGATGCACACCTGGAATGGTAGAGCGTGAGTGGGAATGCACGCTGGAGTTGGTGGTGAGGCACGTGGTTGGGTGTGCGAATGAGAGCACACCTGTGATTGTCACAGAGGAGGTGACCGAGGAGGGGGTGCGAAGAGGTGTGTTGGTGAGGTGTGCTACCAACGAATGTGTGCCAAAGTGTTCGGTGGTCAGGTGTGTGACCAAGGCTGTGAGTGGAATGGGTGTGCCTGGGTGTGTAAGGAAAGGTACGAGGAGCATGGGCACGGCTGCATGTGTGAGCAAGGAACGGGCTGCGGGGTGTAAGCGTCCAGGTGAAGCATCGACGTTAGACGGGGTAGAGTTTAGAACGACTTATAGCCGAATCGGGCCCTCGGTGCGTGCTGGGCCTCGCTTTGAACGGCCGCGTCCGTGCTCCACTAGGCGGAGCGGGCAGCCCGATAGAAAGGGTCGTCATGGCGACCACTTTTTGGTGAGACGTGCCGGCAGGTCGAGAGCGGGACATTGGATGGCTCCGTGCCGAGATGGTGCGTGGGATCTCGGCACGGGTAAGCCCCCGTCCCTGCACCGAATGCCGGACGCATCCAGCCGCTGGCACAGAACAACCCGCATTCAGGGCTTGGCTTTACAAAGCCGGGCTTTGGACGGGAATTGGCGCACCGAGAGGCATTAGTGAGTAGACTGGGTGATGAGGTTAGTGTTTTGGCCCCAAAATTAGAAAAACAAAATTTGATGATTGGCAAGGGATTGGCAGTAGTGATTGGCAGATGATGGGCAGTGATTGGCCAAATTTTTGATTTGTTGCAATTTGATGTGCAAAATTGGTAGTGAGCGATGGGCCCGGTGGGTAAGGGGGGGCATCCCTGCCACCCTTCCCATATGGGGGCAAAGGAGCAATAGATTATGGGGTGTATGGCAGTGAAAACTAGCCCGGGTGGGTTAGGTTATATTGTAGGGATCTAGAAAGATGACATTAGGTGACGTTAAGTTTAGTTAGTGACTGATACCTGTAGTGGGGACGCAGGTAGATTAGTATGGATGATAATGACGTGGGAGCGCAATAGTTTAAAGGGACGACTGGGAAGCGCAAGTTTCAGAGGGGAGTAGTTAGATGAGATGATGCCGTGTGTGTGTGAGGATGGAACAGGTGTGATTGCACAGGTGTGCAACTGGACAGGTGTGTGGAACAGTGTGTGAGTAATGAGTGTTGTGGATCAGCGCGAATGCGCTTGGGGAGAGAAGGGTGCAGGTGGCACCAGGTGTGAGAGCACAGGTGTGCAAGTACAGGTGTGTGGAGAGAGTTGGAGTAAGTGGTACGGAGTGGTGTGCATGGTGCGAAGGTGTGAATGGGGGAAGAGTGGACCCCCATCACGGATACCCGGGGCGGGTAGTGTAAGTGTTAGGTAGAGGGTATAGGTAAATTGTGGTTGGAAATTGGCATTTGTGGTGCGGTTGCAGAATGGTGTTGTGGATGGGTGCATTAGTGTCGTGGAAATGGCTGGGCGTGTAACCTGTTAGTGTGTGTAGTTGGTTGGGCACTCCACCACTGTGAGGATGTCGGCCAGGTGAGGCCGCAGGTGGGCTCTGGGAGCCGGTAGAGTTGTGGATGGGGCCCGAGGATCCGGAGGACGGACCCGGGTAGCCCAGTGCCAGAGAGGGCACCGAGTGGGGAGAGCGCCAGAGGGCCTTCCCCAGGTAGATAGGTTAGGGTAAGGAGCAGGTAAGCTCGGAGGCAACTGCAGTGGTGGAGGTGTACAGGTGGGTAGACCTGCTTGGAGAGTTACACGCCACAGCCCAGAAATTGTGCGAGGGCACCGGGAGATGAATCGGGGGAGTGAGACCCCAAATTGAAAAGCACCACAGTTTGGCCAATGGGAATTGGTTTTTAGAACCCATAGTGTAAGAGGGCCAATGGTTTGGCCGGAGAAAGACCCCGGGTAGTGTAAAGTTGTTAAAGTCATTTAGGAAACTAGGGCATGCCCGTACTATATCTATATCTAAAATTATATCCCCCCCTCTATTTACATGAAATGGTTTGGTGCATGAAATGTTTTGGTCCATTCGCAACGCCAAAGCGAACGGCGAACGCTTTACATGAAATGGTTTGGTGCATGAAATGTTTTGGTCCATTCGCAACGCCAAAGCGAACGGCGAACGGCTTGCGAGTACAGTGACAATCCCCCCGGGGTTTTAATTAGTTTTAAAACATCGTTTAACGCCAACATAGCGCCAACATAGTTTGCCGACGGGAAATAAATGAATACGCTCTCAAATGTGCCATCCGAGGCAGAGTGTGTTCGCCACGTTCGGCACACGCGATAGCTCGCTGCTCTCTGATTGGTTGAATCGTTTTTTGGACATAGCTCGGTAAGTAATTGTCCGATTAATATGAAACCTTGAAAAGGCACATCCTCGGGTCCCCAGCAATATACCTGGCAAGTTTCAAGTATATCGGACCCGTGGTTGTCGAGAAACAGCGGTCACAGACAAACAAACAAACGTACAAACAAACAAACGTACAAACAAACAAACGTACAAACAAACAAACACACAGAGATTACTGGAATTATAGATAGATAGTTAGGATTGATGAACCTGTCGCACCATACGCAGCCACTTACCTGTGGTGATGATGATGACTCCACACCTGTGTTTTCTTTGTTTTGTTGCAGGAAATGAGATTGCTGTGGATTGGTTAGACGCATCACGACGTGGATGAGACATTGGGGTGATTCCATCTCTCCCTCCCTAGGAGGGACTGATGATGAATTGGTAATGGCAAATTTTGATGTTCAGTTGGAGATGGCAAATTTTGATGAGAGTTGAAAATGGCAAATTTGATTGGTTAGGAGGGAGAGAAGACGAATTTGGTTTATGGGAGGAACGGGGAAGACAGTAGGGATGTTTGTTGATTTGTAAAGTAGATGTTTATGGGTAGTGTTGTGTTTTGTGGATACAGTAAGGGGTAAGGGAGGGGCCATGTAGGTTACCTGGTGGGGGGGGGGGGGGGCGTACGGTAGGAACGTACCTGTCTCACCTGGTTCCCATGTGCCCCCAGTGTGCATTACCTTGCATTGCGTGCACTTTTGCGCCCTTACCACCTTACTCACTTGTCTGCTTCTTTTGTCTCCCACCTCCGAGGATCTGGCTTTGGGGTAGAGAGAGAGGAGAGAGAGGTGCTGGCTTCGCAGTTGTGGGCCTGCACTTTCGCTGTTTGCTGCCTGGATCGATACACCATATGGACCGCAATGTTTGTGGCCACCCACCATGGACCGCAGCTCTTTTGCGGCCAAGCACCACCCGTGGATGGACCTATGGGTCAACGTGGCACCTATGCCAAACAGGTGAACCACTCTTAGTTGGCCCCTGACGGCCACAATAAAGAAATGGACGCGGTTGGCGCCTTTCTTTATTTTTGAAAGAAGTAAGAAGGCCAAGTGCACCACACGAAGGCAAGACCAGCGGCAGAACATCGGCCGGCTGCGACACCACACAATGATTTATAGACACTTTATTGGTGCACCGGATGGTGCTGACTGTACATGAGGGGGTGGTGCTTTTCGTGCTGGAAAAGGGTGCTCTGCACGTTATTAAAGGCCGTAGGCCACAGAGCACTCGTGGGTTGGTGTATCGATGCTGGCATGCGTGCTCTCTCTATGCATAACATCTGCATGTGTTCCTCCAGAAACAGGTCCTGGATCGTAGTGTAAATAGCAGCGTAGTCGTGTAAATAATGCTCCCTACCGGCTGTATGTTTAGTTTGCGAATTCTTTCCGGATTCGGTTATCCTGTGGGTGTGTTTCTGAGAGGAGAAGGGTGCAACGTCGCAGGGGGACATATTTACTCATTTGTGAATATCTGTAAAACTGTCGCACTCAGAGTAGAGTTAATAGTAGAGGGAACTACATCTGAGTGCCACACTAAAGTAGGTAAAAATTTATCGGGTCGGGACGCCCCGAGGGTAGAGAAGGGTGCAATGTTGCGAATATGGAATTTGGCCTCCATATCCGCTTGTAAATATTCCCCTATTTCCCCAATACTCCCCAACTATCCCCAATCCCCCATTCCCTAGTCCCATTGTCTGTAAACAACACTCTGTAGAACCGACCTTCCCCTCTTTCCCCCATTAAATGTCGTGCCCAGGTCCACCGCATCTCACGTAGACAACTTTCGGACATCTTGCTAGTTATTCTTAGTCTATGTCAGTTAAGGACTCGTTTCCATTAATTCTGACTCTTCGTTGCACCAGAATGTGATTATATGGCACCAGTAGTGAGTTTAGGACCTTCCCTTACCTCCTCCCATCTTCTTCCCCAAACAACAACAACAACTACAGCAACAACAACAACTACAGCTACAACAACAACTACAACAACGGCGCGCGGGGGGAGTGTGCGTCCTCACACCGGCTCGGTTAGCCGCCATGACCATGCGCTCCACGGGGTTACCACGAAGGGGCTCCCTGTCAGCCCCTCGTCAAGGGTGGAGCCGGTAACCCCCCCGCACGCACCCAATGAGAAGCAACGAGCCGATTCCATCTGGGGCGGAGCTAACGAGCCGAGGGCGTGTCACTCCCCGCCGGATATACGCGGCCACGTACCGGACGTGACGTCAGATGCGCCCCGAGCTTGAAGAGGAAGAACCAGTCGTGACCTCCCTGCATCTACTGGACCGTACAGTACCCTGTCCTTGAGCCCAGGTGCACCTTGAGCCATCGATACCCGCTTTCCTTGCCATCAATCCCCGTGTGAGTCAGCCTTGTCCCGTTTATCTGTCGTCTGTTGGGGTTAATATAAGTGTGTCTAAGTGCCTGTCTTTCTATGATGTCCCTCTTGTAGTTGTAATCTAACCTTCCGCCTTAATATAACCTCCTCCGGAGGTCTTGAGAACTGAACCCTTGGTGTCGTGTCATTTTAACCCAGCCGTTGTGTCATTTTCCTCAATTGATCTAGCGTAGCGCGATTCGGCAACGTTCGAGTATAATCGGGTAACTTGTGCAGGCGCGGTCATACCAAACCGCTCGGTGAACCAACATCCACCACCGCGTCTGTAACAATATTATCTGGGAATGAGCGGGTTTATTCAGCACGTGGTATCGGAGGGATTCATTCAAGTACCACGTGTTGTACGGACGGACAAGATCAAAGACGTGGAATGAACATGGATGGGGAGGGACACGAACATAGACGATGACAGACAGGGACACGAACATACACGACAGACAGGGATACAGCGACGAATTCACCTCAACACACGACGTTTACACCAATTCACCTCAACACACGACGTTTACACCAATTCACCTCAACACACGACGTATACACCAATTCACCTCAACACACGACGTTTACACCAATTCACCTCAACACACGACGTTTACACCAATTCACCTCGACACACGACGTTTACACCAATTCACCTCGACACACGACGTTTACACCAATTCACCTCAACACACGACGTTTACACCAATTCACCTCAACACGACGTATACACCAATTCACCTCAACACACGACGTTTACACCAATTCACCTCAACACACGACGTTTACACCAATTCACCTCGACACACGACGTTTACACCAATTCACCTCAACACACGACGTTTATACCAATTCACCTCAACACGACGTATACACCAATTCACCTCAACACACGACGTTTACACCAATTCACCTCAACACACGACGTTTACACCAATTCACCTCAACACACGACGTTTACACCAATTCACCTCAACACACGACGTTTACACCAATTCACCTCAACACACGACGTTTACACCAATTCACCTCAACAAACGACGTTTACACCAATTCACCTCAACAAACGACGTTTACACCAATTCACCTCAACACGACGTATACACCAATTCAACTCAACACACGACGTTTACACCAATTCACCTCAACACACGACGTTTACACCAATTCACTTCAACACACGACGTTTACACCAATTCACCTCAACACACGACGTTTACACCAATTCACCTCAACACGACGTATACACCAATTCACCTCAACACACGACGTTTACACCAATTCACCTCGACACACGACGTTTACACCAATTCACCTCGACACACGACGTTTACACCAATTCACCTCGACACACGACGTATACACCAATTCACCTCAACACACGACGTTTACACCAATTCACCTCAACACACGACGTTTACACCAATTCACCTCAACACACGACGTTTACACCAATTCACCTCAACACACGACGTTTACACCAATTCACCTCGACACACGACGTTTACACCAATTCACCTCAACACGATGTTTACACCAATTCATCTCAACACGACGTTTACACCAATTCACCTCAGCACACGACGTTTACACCAATTCACCTCGACACACGACGTTTACACCAATTCACCTCAACACACGACGTTTACACCAATTCACCTCAACACACGACGTTTACACCAATTCACCTCAACACACGA
This sequence comes from Myxine glutinosa, assembly GCF_964187855.1. NCBI lineage: Eukaryota > Metazoa > Chordata > Myxini > Myxiniformes > Myxinidae > Myxine > Myxine glutinosa. The sequence continues at coordinate 42,742,255 of NC_136274.1, forward strand.
CGTTTACACCAATTCACCTCAACACACGACGTTTACACCAATTCACCTCGACACACGACGTTTACACCAATTCACCTCAACACACGACGTTTACACCAATTCACCTCAGCACACGACGTTTACACCAATTCACCTCAGCACACGACGTTTACACCAATTCACCTCGACACACGACGTTTTCACCAATTCACCTCAACACACGACGTTTACACCAATTCACCTCAGCACACGACGTTTACACCAATTCACCTCAGCACACGACGTTTACACCAATTCACCTCAACACGACGTTTACACCAATTCATCTCAACACGACGTTTACACCAATTCACCTCGACACACGACGTTTACACCAATTCACCTCGACACACGACGTTTACACCAATTCACCTCAACACACGACGTTTACACCAATTCACCTCAACACACGACGTTTACACCAATTCACCTCAACACGACGTTTACACCAATTCATCTCAACACGACGTTTACACCAATTCACCTCAGCACACGACGTTTACACCAATTCACCTCAACACACGACGTTTACACCAATTCACCTCAGCACACGACGTTTACACCAATTCACCTCAACACACGACGTTTACACCAATTCATCTCAACACGACGTTTACACCAATTCACCTCAGCACACGACGTTTTCACCAATTCACCTCAACACACGACGTTTACACCAATTCACCTCAGCACACGACGTTTACACCAATTCACCTCAACACACGACGTTTACACCAATTCACCTCAACACACGATGTTTACACCAATTCACCTCAGCACACGACGTTTACACCAATTCACCTCAACACACGACGTTTACACCAATTCATCTCAACACGACGTTTACACCAATTCACCTCAGCACACGACGTTTTCACCAATTCACCTCAACACACGACGTTTACACCAATTCACCTCAGCACACGACGTTTACACCAATTCACCTCAGCACACGACGTTTACACCAATTCACCTCAACACACGACGTTTACACCAATTCACCTCAACACACGACGTTTACACCAATTCACCTCAACACACGACGTTTACACCAATTCACCTCAACACACGCCGTTTATACCAATTCACCTCAACACACGACGTTTACACCAATTCACCTCAACACACGCCGTTTACACCAATTCACCTCAACACACGACGTTTACACCAATTCACCTCGACACACGACGTTTACACCAATTCACTTCAACACACGACGTTTACACCAATTCACCTCAACACACGACGTTTACACCAATTCACCTCAACACACGCCGTTTATACCAATTCACCTCAACACACGACGTTTACACCAATTCACCTCAACACACGACGTTTACACCAATTCACCTCAACACACGCCGTTTATACCAATTCACCTCAACACACGCCGTTTACACCAATTCACCTCAACACACGCCGTTTACACCAATTCACCTCAACACACGACGTTTACACCAATTCACCTCAACACACGATGTTTACACCAATTCACCTCAGCACACGACGTTTACACCAATTCACCTCAACACACGACGTTTACACCAATTCACCTCAGCACACGACGTTTTCACCAATTCACCTCAACACACGACGTTTACACCAATTCACCTCAGCACACGACGTTTACACCAATTCACCTCAACACACGACGTTTACACCAATTCACCTCAACACACGATGTTTACACCAATTCACCTCAGCACACGACGTTTACACCAATTCACCTCAACACACGACGTTTACACCAATTCATCTCAACACGACGTTTACACCAATTCACCTCAGCACACGACGTTTTCACCAATTCACCTCAACACACGACGTTTACACCAATTCACCTCGACACACGACGTTTACACCAATTCACTTCAACACACGACGTTTACACCAATTCACCTCAACACACGCCGTTTACACCAATTCACCTCAACACACGCCGTTTACACCAATTCACCTCAACACACGACGTTTACACCAATTCACCTCAACACACGACGTTTTCCTGATCGAACTCGATGTTATTCATAAAATACTCACCTCGCGCAGTCTTTCAGTTACAAATTTGTAATTGCATCTGTCTGCACTTCTGAGGTAAATTTGCATATAAATTATACTTTTAAAAGTCTTCGACGAAGTACATTCATAAGCGTTTACAAATTAGCTTTTATTCTCCTTCGAGTGTTTTCATAACTACCAAGGCTGATAAAGACAACAGAATCGATCGCTAAAGTATAAATGGGGAAATCGTTAAAACGGTAAATGTACTTCTTCTTCTTCTTCGATTTTTTTTTACCAGCCGAGCCCAATCGGGGTTGAGGCGATTACAATGATTCTCATTTCCCACGGTTTTCGATGTACGCTCAATATGCGCTACATCAAATGGTCATGTAACATGTGGTAAAGTTTTAACCTCCTTAATTGAACGGTTTTCGATGTACCGTCGGACCCCGCTATTCGCGGACATTAGACAATAGACATTCCTGGAAAATGCCGCGAATGGCAAAACCTAATGGCCCCACCGAACCGTGGCATCGAGTTCATCTGGAGTCGAGATTCTGGACGATGCGGGACCAGTGAACGGTCAGATGCTACTAATCATCACTGATGCCCACTCAAAGTGGATCGACGCTTATTTAACACATCTGGAACAATAGGGAAACCGAGACGTTGTTTTGCTACACACGGCTTGCCCAGAGTTATCGTTCATGATGATGGGCGGAATGTTTCTCGAGCTCGGAATTCTCTGGATTCACACGCAGGAATGGTATCAGGCACAAAGTTGTCAGTCCACAACACCAAGCTTCCAATGGCCTGGCTGAACGTTCAGTTGGAGTCATCAAGTCCGGACTAGGCAAACTGCAGGACGGAAACTTGGAAACCAGGCTCTCGCGTCTGCTCCTCAAGTATCGTACTACACCTCATGGTACAACAGGGGTAACACCATCAGAATTACTGATGAAACGACACTAAGGACCAACCTGGACCGTCTGAAACCAGATATGGCTTCTCGAGTGTACCAGAGCCAACTTAACCAGAGGTTGCATCACGACAAGTCAACAATGAGCCGCTCACTTCACACCGGGGATCCAGTGTTCTCCCGCAACTTTGGTGCAGGTGCTGTTTGGTTGCCTGGCGATGTCAAAGACAAACCTGGCCCACTGTCGCATACAATGTGCTTGCATGATGGGAGGGTTGTCCGTCGACACCAGGACCACGTTCTCTACCGGCACTGCAGTCCCATCGAACCTCTAATACTACCTGTCGTGATGCCAGAGCCTGAACAGCAACAATCCATTGTTGTGCCTGCACCTGGGAATGTCGTGCCTCTAACGGGCGTCTCTGATGCACTCATGCCTGAAATCGATGCTGCCGTTCCACCTGCAGGCAGTGATGTTGCCTCTCCTGCACACCTGCCATGCAGCTCATCCAGAAACAGCGACACCAACTCTCCTGCACACCTGCCTCGCAGCTCATTCAGAAACAGCGACACAAACTCTCCTGCACACCTGCCTCGCAGCTCATCCAGAAACAGCGACACAAACTCTCCTGCACACCTGCCTCGCAGTTCATCCAGAAACAGCGACACCAACTCTCCTGCACACCTGCCTCGCAGCTCATCCAGAAACAGTGACACCAACTCTCCTGCACACCTGCCATGCAGCTCATCCAGAAACAGCGACACCAACTCTCCTGCACACCTGCCATGCAGCTCATCCAGAAACAGCGACACCAACTCTCCTGCACACCTGCCTCGCAGCTCATCCAGAAACAGCGACACCAACTCTCCTGCACACCTGCCATGCAGCTCATCCAGGAACAGCATCACCAACTGTCCTGCACACCTGCCACGCCGATCAACCAGAATAAGGAAATGCCCTGATTGTGTGGACCTGTAGATGTGGCAGTCAGTTATCTTGTTGCACAGGTGTAGCTCGCCCCTCACTCTTCAAGTTGTGTTATTCTAGTTTTCATAAACTTCAAGTTGTGTTGTTTTACTTTTCCTAAACTTAGCACCGTTTTCTGTTGATTCACCTTTGCCAAAATATTGCTCATGGTTTTCACAATTGACATTTTCACATTTGATACAAAAATGTTGTAAATGGACTTTTGGTAATCACGCAGCTAAAAGGGGGAGATGTGATGTATGCAACATCGAGCCGTCACCACCACTGATCTCTATACTAACTGGATTGGGGGTCATGCAACAGTAAACGAAGTCAATGAGCCGCCATCTTGGGACCATCAACAAAACATCACTTTGTAGTGTGTGCTGTGTTATAATCAGAGTATTGATTGTTTTTGTGAAGTTAAATCTTCAGTTTTTGTACTTTTTCTTTCTCAACAAGACACATTTATCCTATTTTCACATGTCCATCAACTCATGTGGTGTTTAAGTGTAAATATTCAACAGCTGTGCTGCTCATTCTCCATCCATCACACATCCTTGACTTCACTCTGAATGGTTGTTATGTTGTTCGCATTCCACACTTTTAAGTTCTAAATGAGCCTCCTCAGTTGATCTTTCCTTGCCAAGATTATAATTACTCCTCACTAACTCACAGAACCATGTAATTTAATACCAGAATTCAGAATTCTATACCTGAAAACGTAACGGTCTCATTCTTTAAATTGAAATATGAGCTATTTGTTGTTAGCAATTTATTCTTTGGAGATTTGACCTTGCTTTCCAGTTTACTTTTACCTACTTTTGTTCAGTGTTTGTAAGGTTTTTTTCTTTTTCTTTTAGATTTAGTGTAATTTGCTTAATTTTATTTATATAAATGATGAAGTACAATTGAATCTATGATTTATTTGGGGTCGGCCTACAATAAGGTTATCCTTTTTTGGCTGCCTCCCTCCCATGCATGCATATTGTACTTCAAATTTGTTAATTCCCTTGTTCTGTTTCATGTATTTTTTATGTTGAGAAAACAAAAAAAATGTTCATGCATTATAAACGTACTGTTACCTATCTTCAACTTCCGTATTTCTTCTTATGATCCATACATTCTTATTTTGCTTTTTTGTTTCTCCACTCTCTCCTCTCTAAATTTGTCATTGCAGCAAAAAAAAAATTTGCGACATATTGAACAACATTTCAACATTATATTCATTCACAGAATCATTTAATAAGAAAATCTGACTTGTGACACATCATATATCCAAGACTACATCATTAAAGTTCCTGTACCTCATAAAGTAAACAAATATTTGAGATAAATTAATGTAACCGATACATGCAAGTTGCAAGTCTTTACAATTATTGGCACTACCTTCACCATTTTGATTGCAATGGAATATCGAGTGCACATATTTTTTACATTACATTAGCATTCATAATGTGCTTTTCCCAGGAGGCTCAAAGCACGTACAAAACTATATGACAAATGTGATTGAATAAAAGCACGCAACCACCATAGTAATAGAACAACAACAACAACAACAACATGCATTTTAAGGCCATTTTCCCTGCTAGAGCGGGGGTTAGCCTTGCGGTCCCCATGACAATCTTCTCCATTTTGCCATATTTTCTGCATCTCTCCTTGTTAACCCCCTTCCCCGCATTTCTTCTTCCACCATCTTTAGCCAAGTCTTTCTCGGTCTTCCCCGTCCTCTACTTCCTTCTACATTCATTTCCATCACTCTTCTCAACCAGTCACTTTCATCCTTCCTCAACACATGACCAAACCATCTCAACCTGTACCTCTTCACAGCATCAATCACAGGCTCTATTCCCATCATCTTTCGCAATTCATCATTTGTCCTCCTCTCTCTCAACGATACTCCGCACATCCACCGAACCATTCGCATTTCCACCCTTTCCAGCCTTCGTTGCTGCTCTACGTTCATTACCCATGTCTCGCTCCCATAAATCATAACACTTCTCACACATGCAGCATACACCTTTCCCTTCAGCTTCAACGACACTCCCCTCCTCGTCAGCACGCCACTCAGTTCCCGAAACTTCTTCCATGCACATCTCACACTATTGCACATCTCACTCTATTGCCATGCACATCTCACATCTACTCTATGCACATCTCACCATAGTAATAGAACAATGATAACAATTATACAAAGAGATGAGTTTTCAGAGACTTTTTTAAAATGGCGACAGAGGCAGAATATCTAATTGAGATCGATAGATTGTTCCATGCACGAGAGGCACATACGCTTACTGCACCTCATGCTATGAATTATTATTGATGTCTGAAGAGAATTAATTTGGACATCTGTTTTCTGATGTTAGTGCCGACAAGTTTTTGCGTGTAGCATTTCCCAAGATGATGAAGCCGTATCTCAGCGAAGCACTGGGACGTAATCTTTACGAGCATGTGAAGATGATTTTCTTCTACTGAGGTGTCAAACATGTGACCAAGTAGCTCAGAGAACAGTTGCTTGTGTGCTGTGTTTTCAAGTACAGCTAATGCAATGGCAGATGAAATACCACCACCTTGTGGTAGTCTATCCCCTGATGACTTAAGCAGTCTCATGAAACATTTCTCAGTTTCCATGCACACAGACACAACACTGGCAGATGGTTTCTGAAGTCCTCTATTCTTCAGTGCAACAAATGGATGACTGTTACCATTTGCTTCACTTAGTGCTTTTGTGCATTTTTGGCAATGTAAACTTTTCTTTACCATTTTCACAACATAGCCAGCTATATTATTCACTGCAGCCTCTTTGGAGGATGACAATTCCATGAAATTTGGTACATCTGCAGTCATGGTCAGATTGAAGTGGCGTGTCTCGTTCATACATGTCATACTTTCGTGCTACGCTGATGGATGATAAGCTCACCGTATTTCAATTCACATGTGTAGCATCTGGTAGTACATCAAGAATGGATGTATCATCACGTATTATGCAGTTTCCAGTGCCACACTTGATGTTATGTCTGATGAGCAAACGCTTAAATGCTGCCTTAAATTGCTGACATGTCGGATTGTTATTAAATCCTCCTTCGCATCTGACAGCTGAGAAGAAGAGCTCGATGTGATCCTGACTGAACTTATATGTGAGCAAGTAGTTCATCGGTGGATTTTCCACGTCAACAAGTTCCTGGAAGAGGTTTAATACACTGGTCATGCTTGCTGCGAGGCCAATGAAGCCAGTTTTTCTAGGACCAGCATGCATTAGTTTACCTGATCCATCCTTTATTTTCAGGAGGTATGAACACCCTTCTTCCAGGATTTTCAAATTCCTATCTTTGTTTGAATGCCGCACAGATGCCTTCAAACCTTTACTGCAAGGATTTCGGCTGTTAAGAACATCAAAGATCGAATCAACAGTGCGAAGAAACTTGACAGTAGGTGCAGAACCCTGAAACTGTGGTAGTTGTAGGTGATCGGTGCAAACCTCAATAGCATCTGCAACACTGGAGCTACATACCTGTGCTGCCAAGTTTACTTTCATTTTTTGTTTTCTCCAGTCCATGTGGGCTCTACGTAGTTTTGTGCCAAGATGCAGTCCCTCAGATTCCTGAAGAGTGTTCAGCTTTATGATGTATTCCCATCTAATGTTTTCTCCCTTGTCATCTATCAAGATTTCTCCATCTGCGAAAGAATTCCTTCGCAACTTTAACATATGGCACACATCCAACACGACATGAACACTTTTTGAAGGATCTGCTGGGTGTGGAAACGATGGTCTCAAGGTAGTCACTGTCATGTCTGCGCCAAGTGTCTTCATCATGGTAAAATGACATGACGGCCCATCACAAGTCAGGGACACTGCTCTAACTCCAACAGTATGAAGTCGATGGAAGCATTCAGACACAAGATTTGCACGTTCCTCTCCACTCATGCCATTGATGAAAAAGTACCCCAGTGGTATTTTCCAAGAGTCGTTGACGGAAACAGCCATGATTACAAAAGCATCTTTTGCAATGGGGGTGGAATCATCAATTCAGAATGGGCTTCATGACGTCTTTCGGCACTCCACTGAATGTGGATTCGAGCATTTCTGCACAACTACAAGATATTAAATTCTGGCTCTTCAGGGTATTGACGATGCCACTTAGACTTTTGGCTTTATGTTTCAGGCGTCTTGACTTCTGCTGTTGAACCTTCAGCTTCTTGGTGCGTTTCTCTAATTTGTAAATTACTTCATCAAGCTTACGCTTGATCTTCCGTGGTGAATCCATGACGGCATAGGGGTGATCCTTAATTGTGGCTGATGATGAAGACTGGGCATGAGCATGATCTGGTTGTTGGCTGCTTGCATCCTGATTTGGGAGATTTTCCGTATTACTAGCCTTGAAATATCGGGCTGCTGGTGGTTTACGGGCACAGTTTTCCTATAAAAGAAAAAACAAAAGAAAAACCAATAAGAGTAATTTACCAAAACATATCATCTTTGTTATACTATTTCATTAAAAAATATACTGCATAAATACCATTGAGATAAAAACAATCATATACAGTCACGTGAAAAAGTACGTACACCCCATGTAAAGTTTTGACTTTTTCAACGTATTTCAACATACAGCTATTTGATCTTCATTTCAACAATATCGATAGATAAAGGTGATATAATATAACAAATATCATTTCATTCATTTACATTTTGTAGTCCATTGTATAATTTAAATAAACATAAATGCAAATTTTGCATGTGGAAAAAGTAAGTACACCCTTGGCTCTAATAGGTAGTATTGTCCCCTTTGGCAGAAACAACCTCAAGTAGGCGTTTCTTATAACTGTCTACCAGTCTCTGACATCGACTGGGAGAAATTTTTGCCCACTCCTCCATGCAGAATTATATCAGCTGTGCAATGTTTGAGGGGTTTCTTGCATGCACAGCTCGTTTCAAATCCCCCCACACCATCTCGATGGGATTTAGATCCGGGCTTTGACTTGGCCATTCCAGAACCCTCCATTTATTTCTTTTCAGCCATTCCTTGGTGGATTTACATTTAGGGTCATTTAGGGTGGATGTTTAGGGTCATTGTCATGTTGCAAGGTCCACATTCGGTTGAGCTTCAACTCTCCGACAGATGGCCTCACATTATCCTCAAGCACCCTCTGGCACAATGAAGAATTCATAGAAGATTCTATGATGGTGAGCTTCCCAGGCCCTGATGCAACAAAGCTGCCCCAAACCATAATATTTCCACCACCATGCTTTACAGTTGGTATCAGGTTCTTGTGGTCAAATGCTGTCTTTGGTTTTCACCAAACATGTCTTCTGGTACTGTGGCCAAATAGCTCAACCTTTGACTCATCTGTCCACAGCACATTGTTACAGAAGTGCTGGTCTTTGCCGAGGTGTTCATTGGCAAACTTTAGTCTTGCCCTGATGTTCTTTCTGGACAGCAAAGGTTTCCTCCTGGCACACCTCCCATGTAGATCAAATTTGTGCAGCCTCTTTCTAATGGTAGACTCGTGCACTTTGACATCAACAGTGGCAAGAGATACCTGAAGGTCCTGTGTTGACATTCTGGGATTCTTAGAGACTTCTTTCAGCATCTTGCGGTCTGCTCTCGGGCTGAACTTGCTGGGGCGGCCTGGCCTGAACAAGTTGGCAGTTGTTTGGAATCTTCTCCACTTGTAGATGATCTTCCAGACAGTCGAATGATTGATTTCAAATTGTTTGGAGATCTTTTTAAATCCCTTCCCAGACTCGTAGGCATCTATAATCTTCTTTCTAAAGGCCTCAGAGAGCTCTTTTGATCTAGGCATGGTGACTCCACACACTTCAACAACAAAGAGCAAACCAAACTAAATGTCTGAGGTTTAAATAAGACAGGTTCCTTCAAGATCCTCTCTGTCAATGTTCTAATCATTTGCACCTGAGCTGGTGCACCTGATTCTAATTTTAGGTATTTGAAGTAGTGATAAATGTAGGGGTGTACTTACTTTTTCCACATGCGAAATTTGCATTTATGTTTATTTAAATTAAACAATGGACGACAAAATGTAAATGTTTCATGATATTTGTTATATTATATTGTTACGGGTCGCGGACAAGATGTTACTTTGGGCCGAGCGGATGGTCAACCGCGACCGTTACAGGATCCCCGATTAGCCCGACTCCCCCAAACGTTGACCAAATCGCGCCACAGGTATTCAATTTGGAAACCTCTATAGTGACCGAAAGAGAAGGAAGAGAGGAGGAAGACAGAGTACAGAGGAAGAACAGATTTATTATACACACACAAGCAAAAAGGAGCAATCAAGTTATTTACAAGCAATGGATGGAAGAAGCAGGTGACACAGGGAAATCATTAGCTTATACTATGCAGTTTACTTATAAACCCCAGGACAACATTCAAGACAGACGACGTTCACACTTACATGGGGGAAATTGCAGGCAGGTATGGCTTGAGGATGGATGGTTGTTTTGGGAGGCAATGGAGGGTCCAGTGTGGATTGCTGCCTGGCGCGCCCTTTTCGTGGCCTGCGTCCCCTTAGCTGCAGCGCAGCTGGTCGCACGATGGCTTGCAGGCTCGGTCACACCTGCTCGTTCAGGCGTCTTCCTTCTCCCCAGCAACAACGAGCGACAGCAAGCAAGAGGACGGAGTGCGTCCCGCGGCGGTTTATATTGGTTTCTCACCGAACCTTCGCGCACTTTCTCGGGGGTTCCCGCTCCGCCCTCTCTTAGCCAAACCCCTTGTTCTGGGTTGGATGAGCGGGGCCGACTTACTCCTCCCCCCTATGACGAGGGGGGCGACCCGTCTTCTCTAGCCACTCCCCTTGTTCGTAATGGCCGCAAATGTCGAAAACCGGTCAGCAGCTGCAGGTAATGCGCCGTCACGTTGCACAGCAGTTCAGTACTGCAATAAACGGTTGCTGTCAAAGCTCAAGTGGGGGAATCCCTGGCACTTGAGCTGCCATGGATCATCGGAGGGGCCTACGCTTATTTCGTTTGATGCAATGCAGACTCAATCTAGTGGGAAACACATATTTAGCCTACATAGAATAAGGAAATAAGCTATTTAAAAAGATCTATCGTGGCCTGCCTGTAGGTTCATGGAATTAACTAGGGGGACGTCTTTCGATCTTATTTACTCTACGAGGGCCAGTTAAAGCACAGCAAACCAGTTCTCACATTCTTTACACTTTCCAAATTCGTTACACTGCACCCTCCTTTCTTCAGGTCCGTTCCCGGGCCTACAACTTTAATTTAGTGTGACACGTAGGTGTAGTTCCCTCTACTTTTAACCTGACCCTGAGTGTGACGATTTTAAAACACAAATAAGTATGTCCCCCTATTGCATTGCACCCTGTCTAACAGACTCAAGCCCACAGCTAACCGAATTACGGAATTGTTCTCAAACTATACATTTACGGTGGGGAGCATTATTTACAGAGACGTTATTTCTTATTTACAACGCAACCCAGGACCTGTGTTTTTTTCCTTTTTAGGGAACAAGAAAAAGAAATTCCTGTTGGGAGGGAGGAGACAGCACGCATTGCATCGATGCACCAGTACCAATACCACCAAAGCACCCAAAAGCAACAAAAGCACCAAAAGCACCACTCGGTGCACAGTCACCACTGTTCATAATAAACACAACAAAACAACTGGTGGTGGTCTTCTCTTTTTCTGCTGGGCCGATGTTCTTCCCGACGTCTTCTGGCTTCATGCGGCCTACTTGGAAATAATAAAAAGCACAACTTGTGTTCATTTTTATTTAGGGCCTCAGGGGCCAACTAAGGGTGGTCCACCTGTTTGGCATAGGTGCCACCTTACCGAGGTCCGCAAGCAAGATTCCCTGGCCACTATGGCCTGTCTCCAACAGAGGTGCCCTGCCCCAGAACCTGGGGTCAATCAAGTGGTACTTGGCCGCAGAACAGCGGTCCATAAAGTGGTACATCAACGCAATGCATGCTGGTTCTGAGAATCTCGTGCGCACAATGGCCACCTCACGCACGCTCCCCTCGGCGCCCAATGGCGCACAGGTCCTCAAGTGGGAGACAAAAGGGGGGAAGACAAATGAGCGAGGGGTAAGGTCACAAGGGTACACGTCAATAAAGGCAATGCAGGGTGAAGTGCGTACGGAGAGCGAAGTGAGAAAAACTCGTCCCTACCGTACGTCACCCCCCCTGTCACCTACACTACCCTTGCCCTTACCCCATATTTACAACAATTTACACCTTTACAAATTCGTCACTACGTCTTGTCTTCCCCATCTTTCCCTTCTAAACAAAATTCGTCTCCAATCCCCCTATCCAAAATTTGCCATCACCAATTCATCATCAATCCTCATAAGGAGGGAGAGATGGAATTACGCACAATGTCACACCCACGTCATGATGCGTCTCACAATCCAAAACATTTGCATTAATGAAAAATAATAAAACATGGCATGGTGTGGAGTTACCTCATCTCAGGTGAGTGGATGCAGATGGTGCGAGGAGACTCCAATCCTAACTATCCTCTAAATGACCTTAACACACTTTACACTACCCGGGGTCTCTCCCTGCCAATCCATTGGCCAACTTACACTATGGGTTCTAAAAACCAATTCCCATTGACCAAACTGTGGTGCTTCTCAATTTGGGGTCTCACTCCACCGATTCATCTCCCGGTGCCCTTGCACAATTTCTGGGCTGTGACGTGTAGCTCTCCCAGCAGGTCTACCCACCTGCATACCTCCACCACTGTAGTTGCCACCCGAGCTTACCTGCTCCTCACCCTAACCTAACTAACTGGGGAAGGCCCCTCCTGGCTCTGTCACCCCTTGGTGCCCTCTGGCACTGGGCTACCCGGGTCCGTCCTCCGGATCCTCGGGCCCCATCCACAACAACTACCGGCTCCCAGAGCCCACCTGCGGCCTCACCTGGCCGACATCCTCACAGTGGTGGAGTGCCCAAACCAACTACACACACTAACAGGCTACATGCCCAGCCATTTCCACAACACTAATGCACCCATCCAAATACCATTCTCTCACCCGCACCACAGATGCCAATATCCAACCACAATTTACCTATACCCTCTACCTAACACTTACACTACCCGCCCCGGGTATTCGTGATGGGGGTCCACTCTTCCCCCATTCACACCTTCGCACCATCCACTCCACTCCATTGTTTCCACCATACTCACTCCACGACCATCCATTCCAATACCCCATATATTCCACACTCCATGTATTCCACACCCCTGTTGGTGCACACCTGTGCACTCACACCTGGTGCCACCTGCACCCTCCTTCCTGGACCATTTGGTCAACACAACACCCATCACTATTCTTCTCACTCATACACTGCTCCATACACCTGTTCAGTTGCACACCTGTGCAATCACACCTGTTCAATCATACACTTTTCACAATACACTTCTAAATACACCTCCAACACTCACACGGCATCATCTCATCTAACTACTCCCCTCTGAAACTTGCGCTTCCCAGTCGTCCCTTTAAACTATTGCGCTCCCTCGTCATTGTAATCCACACTAATCTACCTGCGTCCCCACTACAGGTATCCTTGTCATTAACTAATCTTAACGTTGCCTAATGTCATCTTCTAGGGCCCTACACACAATATCCTAACCCACCCGGGCTAGTTTTCACTGCCATCAACCCCATAAACCTAGTGCTCCTTTGCCCCCCTCTGTGAGGGATGGTGGATTGGCCATCCCATCACATCGGGGAGGTCCCACTATCAATTTTGCTCACCAAATTTCAACAAATCAAAAATTTGCCAATCACTACCCATCATCTGCCAATCATTACTGCCAATCCTTTGCCAATCATCAAATTTTGCTTTTTTTATAATTTCGGGGCCAAAACACTATCCTCATCACCCGTCTACTTATTAGATCCTCTCGGTGCGCCAATTCCCTTCTAAAGCTCGGCTTCGTACAGCCGCGCAATGAATGCGGGTTGTTTTGTGCCAGCGGCTGGATACGTCCCGCATTCGGTGCAGGGAAGGAGGCTTACCCGGGCCGAGATCCCACGCACCATCTCGGCACCGAGCCGTCCAATGGCCCGATCTCGACCTGCCGGAACGTCTCAACAAAAAGTGGTCGCCATGACGACCCTTCCTATCGGGCTGCCCGCTCCGCCTAGTGGAGCACGGACGCGGCCGTTCCAAGCGAGGCCCAGCGTGGATCGCGTACGGCGGTCCTTTCGAACCCGCCGTGGCTCGGATCCCCGCTGGTTCTCGCGGCACGCGAAGCCCGGCACGCACCGAGGGCCCGATTCGGCTATAAGTCGCTCTAACCGCTAACCCGGTTACCGTCGATGCCTCACCTGCATGCTTACACGCATACGCTACCCCTTTCCTGCTCATACATCCAGCCGTCTCCCTGCTCTTGGTCATTGCACCTTCTCTTACACACCCAGGTACACTCATTCCACTCACAGACTTGGTCACACACCTGACCACCTCACACCTTTGCACACACTCGTTGCTCGCACACCTCACCAACACACCTCTTCGCGCCCCCTTCTCGGTCACCTCCTCTGTGACTATCACAGGTGTGCTCTCACTCGCACACCCAACCACGTGCCTCACGACCAACTCAAGTGTGCATTCCCACACACGCTCTACCATTCCAGGTGTGCATCCTTCCATTCCAGGTGTACATCCTCGCTCACCTGTCACAACCAACTCACGCTCCGTATCACTCTCACTACTTTCACCACCACCCTTGACAGCGCACTCACCCTTACTCTCGACAGCGCACTCTTTCCTCATGCACCTGTCCGTTACACACCTTTCTCGCGCACACTCTTGCGCACACTCTCCCGTTACACCCTCTGTAACACTCACCACAGGCATGCATGCTTCCGTTACATCCTCTGTAACACTTCTTCCATGTGCTCCCTCGCACACGCGCTACGACCGACTCACTCTCGACAGCACACTCATTCCTCGGCGCGCACTTTTTCCTCACACACCCCATGGTCGGACATTCTCGCACACCTCTTTTTTCGCACACCAGACCTGTCGCACACTTCACCCACGGCCTCTCACGAACACCCGGGTCTAAATCAACCCCCAAGCCGACTGAAGCTCCCCTCACATCATGTACATTTCCGATTATATCGCCACTCACCTTGGCACCTCTTCGTCGCACTTCTTCTGCCACCTGCAAACTCTTTATTTGGTTAGTGAGCACCTCATCATGATTTGAACACAGACCTTGTACATATTCCATTACTTCCTCCTTTATCTCCCTCTTAGTTTCCCTCCGTCTCTTCTTAATTTCACTCACCCCCTCTTCCACCTCCTCTAATTTTTCCTTTACCTCCTTCAGCTCCCGGTGCGCCCCCTCTATTTCTTCCTCCATCGCTACTTTAACCGTTTCTATTTGCGTCCTCACCTCCCGGTCCTTCGTCTCTATTACTTCTGTCACCTCTTCCAACCTCTTCGTCAATCCCTCATGTACCATTTGACATTCCTTCTGTGTCGCTATTAATTCATTTTTAATGTCCTTTTGTGTCGCTTTTAAACCCCCGATGATTGCAGTGTTCTTTTCCACTTGGTCCGCTAGTTCCCTTTGTCCTACTGTCAGCTGCTCTACTCCCTTCGTCAGACCCTCTATGCCCCCCTGTAACCTAGCCGTATTATTCCTCACCTCTTTCTCCATACGCTTCTCACCTCGCTTTACCTCCTCGCGTAGCCCCGAAACCTCCTCACTTACACCTCGTCGTATCCCCTCTTTCATCTCCTCCATCTCTTTTGTAGATGCCACCCTCATCTGTCCCAATTCATCCCTCTGAGCATCCAGTTTACTTTCTAACCCGATTTGCACCTCTTCTATCTGGTTCCCCATTCGTTTGATTTCCCGGGCAGATTGTTCCCCTATTTCCCGCAATTTGCCCTCCATCCTATTTTCTAACCCCATTAACCCATTTTTCACCTCTTTTATCCCGTTGTCTAACCCCTCAAAATTATTGTCTAACTTCCCAAATTTCTTGTCTAACCCCTCAAAATTATTGTCTAACTTCCCAAATTTCTTGTCTAACCCCTCAAAATTATTGTCTAACTTCCCAAATTTCTTGTCTAACCCCTCACTGGTACCCCTCGCTTCGTCCCTCATTACCCCCAATTGCTCACTCTGAGCCCTCACTTCGTCCCTCATTGCCCCCATACTGTTTTTCAAACCTCCAATTTGGTCTCCCATTTGTCCCATAACGGCCCCCATCATTCTGTTTTCCATTTCTTCATTATTCTTGTCCATAAGGGCCTTCATTTGTATAAAAAAAAGGTTCAAATCCACCGGTGGCGCTGCTACGGTCGCGGGCGCGGTCGCCGTGGCCATGTGCGAGGCGCCATTTTGCGCGCCCGTAACCTCGTGCGCGAGAGCGCCATTTTGTGCGTCTGATACACCCTCAACCACCTCATTGCTCTCCTCCTCCCTTTCTTCCCCTAAGTCCTGGGTTACCCCTAACCCGTCTATCTTCCCCACCGACATCCGATCGCCTTGATTGTCCATGGCGCGATCTCAAAATTCGGGTTTTATAAAACAACAAAATTTCGGCAGCTCGTAATTTTGACCAAATTTTTTTCTACACGTTTTAAAAATTTCGTTCGGGCCTCGTATCCCACTCCTGACACCAATTGTTATGGGTCGCGGACAAGATGTTACTTTGGGCCGAGCGGATGGTCAACCGCGACCGTTACAGGATCCCCGATTAGCCCGACTCCCCCAAACGTTGACCAAATCGCGCCACAGGTATTCAATTTGGAAACCTCTAAAGCGACCGAAAGAGAAGGAAGAGAGGAGGAAGACAGAGTACAGAGGAAGAACAGATTTATTATACACACACAAGCAAAAAGGAGCAATCAAGTTATTTACAAGCAATGGATGGAAGAAGCAGGTGACACAGGGAAATCATTAGCTTATACTATGCAGTTTACTTATAAACCCCAGGACAACATTCAAGACAGACGACGTTCACACTTACACGGGGGAAATTGCAGGCAGGTATGGCTTGAGGATGGATGGTTGTTTTGGGAGGCAATGGAGGGTCCAGCGTGGATTGCTGCCTGGCGCGCCCTTTTCGTGGCCTGCGTCCCCTTAGCTGCAGCGCAGCTGGTCGCATGATGGCTCGCAGGCTCGGTCACACCTGCTCGTTCAGGCGTCTTCCTTCTCCCCAGCAACAACGAGCGACAGCAAGCAAGAGGATGGGGTAAGAGCAAGAGGACGGGGTCAGAGCAAGAGGACGGAGTGCGTCCCGCGGCGGTTTATATTGGTTTCTCACCGAACCTTCGCGCACTTTCTCGGGGGTTCCCGCTCCGCCCTCTCTTAGCCAAACCCCTTGTTCTGGGTTGGATGAGCGGGGCCGACTTACTCCTCCCCCCTATGACGAGGGGGGCGACCCGTCTTCTCTAGCCACTCCCCTTGTTCGTAATGGCCGCAAATGTCGAAAACCAGTCAGCAGCTGCAGGTAATGTGCCGTCACGTTGCACAGCAGTTCAGTACTGCAATAAACGGTTGCTGTCAAAGCTCAAGTGGGGGAATCCCTGGCACTTGAGCTGCCATGGATCATCGGAGGGGCCTACGCTTATTTCGTTTGATGCAATGCAGAGTCAATCTAGTGGGAAACACATATTTAGCCTACATAGAATAAGGAAATAAGCTATTTAAAAAGATATATCGTGGCCTGTCTGTAGGTTCATGGAATTAACTAGGGGGACGTCTTTCGATCTTATTTACTCTACGAGGGCCAGTTAAAACACAGCAAACCAGTTCTCACATTCTTTACACTTTCCAAATTCGTTACAATATCACCTTTATCTATCAATATTGTTGAAATGAAGATCAAATAGCTGTATGTTGAAATATGTCGAAAAAGTCAAAACTTTACATGGGGTGTACTTACTTTTTCACGTGACTGTAATTCCACATAAAATGACAAGTTGGTTACTCCTTTAAACTGGGCTTAAATACATTTTCGTTTCAAGAAATCTCTTCCATTATCACACAGTGACAAACATACCTTCTTCATATGATCTGGGAAGGCAAAGATGGTTGGGACAGCATCACCTTTCAGTCGTACAGTTTGTCCTGACCTGTCAAAGTACTCTTCCTTGAAGTGGGTAGAGCACAGTCGGGACCTTGCACTTGGAGTCCATTTGTCTCGTTTCACGTTGATCACCCATCGATGAAACCGATCAGGGTCACAATGTGGAAATCTGATGACAGAAAATAGAGATCATAAAATTGTGTGAATTACCATATGATACAAGCCTAGTTCTGAATATGATGACTCATGAAATATCACTGTACATGTATTTATAGATATTTTCATGCCAAACATTGCTGATTCTCAAGTGAAGCTTTTTTTTCTCCAGCTACATGTGTCCTGCATTGTATATGATGGGCCTGCAACGCAAGCTCTATTGGAAGCTTCATTTGAATGTTAACAGATCACAAATTTCATTACATGCCTCCTCGCTCCTTGGCCTTAACAGAAATTGGGACAGATTACGACCTCATCAGTGATAACTGGAATCAGTTTGAGACTTCTGTTCTTTTCGATTAATCAAATAATCCACCATCAAAATATAGACTCATGAACATAATTTTAGCATAAACGTGTTTACATAAACGTATACATTGGCCCCAGCACCGCTCTGCATAGGCACAAGCCACAAGAAATAAACTTGTACCTATAGTGCTTTATTTTGTCAGTGTGTGCATGATGAAGTAAGTGGCATGTTGTGTCTATGCAACAACTTAGTCGAATGAAACTACAATTTTGTACAATAGTGCAACATAGAAAAACACATGTGGGACCAAGAACAACCAAACACTTTTTGACACAGACACTCACCTGTGAAATGTTACACCGGTTCTCCGAAGTTTTCTCTCATCCCGATTCATGCAGCCATATGCTACGCAGGCTGCCATTATCCTGGCAAATCAAAATAGTACAAAAAAGCTGCAATGAAGATACCTTCACTTCAGCTGAACAAATGAAGTAAAATTCGTAATTAGATCGTGATATACTGCTGTTGCGTTTTATTCGCTTTTTGATGGTCCCAAGATGGCCGCCGCTTCGCATCATATAACAAGCGGATACGAATGCACACGTCACTTCCAGGTTGGCGGGCCCGGGAAATGACGTCTTGCTTGTTGCTCGCACAATAAAAGCCACGTTGAATTGGTGTTCTTTTGGTGGTATAACACAAGTTTGTAAAATCATAACGAATTAGTCTAATCCGCTACAAATTTCAAATAATAATCCGATTTCAAAACGCAACACTGAGACCAGCCACATCACAACAGACATTCTTCAATACAGCGCCCCGAATGTCAATTCGCGCATACACCCCTTGTTGAAGCGATCGTCAAATTATTTCAGGATGCATGAAGCAGATAACGACACGATACAGATATTTGGTCGAATGAACTCATCTCATCTGCCTGCTTGTCATGATACGTATATCAGCATTTCCATTTCTGTAGCGTAACTTTCGGATGTTAACACGTTCAGCTTCGTCACAATGTTTAAGGCGGTGTATAATAACAAGTGAAATTCTTTACCTCATCTTCCACGGCGAAACCTTTTGTATTCGGGTAAAACGTGTAAACATGGGTTACCAGAAACCTATTCCAGGGTAATGTGTGTTGTAGTTTGCGCCGAAATTAAACAGTACGTGGAATGTTTGTTTTCGAACTTCGCAGGAAGATCTCACACGGGGCAGCCCGGCATGGATCGAGGGACGTTGAGATCGGAGCAGGGAGAGCACTTCGTCAGAGTCGTGGGCGGCCTGATCATAACTTTGGGCGCTTTTTGGTGAGTCCCGTGTCCGATCCGTCCGCATGTTGCACCTCGGTGTCCTGAGGCTCGTTTACGCCACACCCCTCTATCCCCGTTATTCAAACCGTCACCGTTTTCAATGCATTCCGAGTTCCGACCCAAAGGTTTAAACCAGAGAATACGGATTATTGGGCGTTATATTCGAATTTGCAGTACATCGTCCAAGGAACGTCAGTACCTCGCATGAATCGTGCGCTGTTCCCCCAGGTTTGTGAGTTTGTATCTGCTCACCTGCAGTACAGCTCCATCCATTGCACCGCGGCTGCACGTCATCCGAGAGCAGGTGGGTTCGGAATTTTTCCGAAAGGACCAAAAGGTGGGATTTGGATGTACCGTAAAATGGGGTGAATAGGGACACAAACTGAAAAAAAGTTCGGAAACTTTTTCGCTGAAAATTGATAACCAAACTGATTTGTTGATATTTGGGTTGAAAGTGTTCTCTTGTTTTTTTAAAAAGCAACTTATAGTCCCTATTAACCCCATATATGGGTTAAATAGGATTTTTATGGCTGTCCCTATTGACCCCGTTTTACGGGTGAATAGGGACAGTCATTAATACAAAAAAAAAATAATCAAGAAATAGGGAAAGTTTGGAGAAACTTTTTATCCCATATTTTTTCCATTGGCACCGTGGCTTATATTATGGGAGCATATTATGTGCATCAATCTGAGCTATGAATTTAGCAATAAGTTGGAAACTCAGGATTGTTTCTTGATTAATATTTTTTTGTATTAGTGACTGTCCTTATTCACCCGTAAAACGGGGTGAACAGGGACAGCCATAAAAATCCTATTTAACCCATATATGGGGTTAATAGGGACTATAAGTTGCTTTTTTTTAAAACAAGAGAACACTTTCAACCCAAATATCAACAAATCAGTTTGGTTATCAATTTTCAGCGAAAAAAGTTTCCGAACTTTTTTTCAGTTTGTGTCCCTATTCACCTTGCTGTCCCTATTCACCCCATTTTACGGTAACGGTGCAAGTTGGCATGGAATAATGTTTTTCAGTTTGTTTGTCGGTGACGTCATATTTAAAGGGATATTTCTACCAGGTGAAATTTACCTGGTTATTTGAGAAGGCAGTTTATATCTGGGTAAATTTGATCACATGCCATTCAGTTAAGAGGTGAATGTGTATACCTCTATGCTGTGCTGCCAGCACATGAGGGGGTGGCAGGGACAAGGATGCAGCAAGTTGTGGTTAGCAGGTGTGAGGGAGGTATAGGTGGTTAAATTCCCACATTTTTTTTGTTCCATAGAGAAGGCCCTTTTACATCTTTCAATATAAATTGCTCAAAAATGTTGCAGGTGGAGCAGCTCGAAGAGCGTCTCAAACCCATCCAAGTGCAACGCACACGTACTGTGAAGAGGAAAGAGAGGACGGCTGAGGAACGAAGAAATTTCATGAAGCAACTTAAACGAGCAACGGCCAAGACGCAACATGCCCGAAAGTTTTGGAACAGAAGAATGGACGAACTCACGGCTGGGATTGGCAAGTTGCAAAACATGACGAGAAACCATCACGCGACCACGGCAGAGGACATCAGTTTGGTGGAAGGGCGGTTGTTTTCACAAAAGCAACAACTGGAGGATCTGGAGGACAGCACCAGAAGGAACATCAAGACCATTAAATGGCAAGCGGAGGAAGATGTTTCATCCGTGCACACTTGGGTTTCTCAAACGGTATCTTACATTGACGGGTTGGAAAAACGGAGCCGCACTTTGATCAGGGATTCCAAGATGGTGTCGAACGACCCGACTCGTCCCTCCATGTTTAACCAGTACCTTCCCCGTGTAAGAGAAGTTCTGTACGCTCTGTTTACTTTATCACGTGACATTGCACAAAGTAAAAACGCGTTGCATCAAGTTCAAACACATATTGTGCACTTAGAACACTATTTGGTAATGTAATAACAGAGATCTCTTCCAAACCAAAACAGCTGGACCACGGCACTAAAAAAAACAACCCAGACTCGTAATAGCACAAGTCAGGTGAGTGACATACCTGCTCAGGCAAATAACACAGCACCACAAAACCACGCAACACAACACGGCACCACCACGCAACACAACACAACACAGCACCACCACGCAACACAACACAACAAAGCACCACCACGCAACACAACACAACACAACACAACGCGACAGAACGCGACAGAACAACACCACCACGCAACACAACACAACTCAGCACCACGCGACAGAACACAACACAGCACAGCACCACGCGACAGAACACAACACAGCACCACACAACACAGCACCACCACGCAACAGAACACAACACAGCACCACCACGCAACAGAACACAACACAGCACAAAACCACGTGACAGAACTCAACACAGCACAGCACCACGCAACAGAACACAACACCACCACACAACACAGCACAGTACCACGCAACAGAACACAACACCACCACACAACACAGCACAGCACCATGCAATAGAACACAACACAGCACAACACCAGTACGCAACACAACACAGCACAGCACCATGCAACAGAACACAACACCACCACGCAACACAACACAGTACCATGCAACAGAACACAACGCAGCACAACACCATGCAACAGAACACAACGCAGCACAACACCATGCAACAGAACACAACACCACCACGCAACACAACACAACCCAGCAACACAACAGAGCACCACGTGACAGAACACAACACAGCACCACACAACGCACCTTGGGTGGCAAACGTTTCTCGGAAGGAAATACACGCTCGTTTGCTATCGACTCCCTAATGATAGGTCAGCAATCCAGAAAGAGGACCGGCCATCGGCTACTCTAGGTTTAATCTCCACCAAATACAACAGCTGGTTTAGACATAGCAGTTACACAGCGAGTGACTTTCCACTATCACAGCTGCTTTGGACGAGCGATTCTGTGTATCTCGATCTCAATTGCTGGTGCTAAATAAAATTCCACCAAACAATCTCTGGAGAGCCGCGTCAAAATGGAATCACATCGAAATTCCACCTTTGTTAAAATCAGGTGAAAATATGATCGCTGGCGAAAACAAAATGTTGGTCACCACATGCGCATGCGTGCAACTTTGGAGAAACTTTGTTAAGGTGAAAAATCGTCAAAATAGATTGCCAAAGTAATGATCAAAAAGAAAACGACCCTGGTGTGTTTTTTTAATGTACTCGTACTTGGTCGTACGTACTGCGACATCTGTATCGCACAGGGTTGCCGTGGAGGATTTCACGTGCAGACTCCAGGAAGATTGTACTTTTCCAATACAAGTGCACAAATCTATGATCAGCGCTAACTTCTTCCAATGATAACATGAAAAGGAATTTCTTTTTGGAATCGGAAATCACTGGCTCTGCATTACCTCAAGCATTACCAACAATCCTTTGCATCACATAAATCTCGGTTTGAGCACGATCAGGCAACGGCATTTCGGTTGTGGGAGTCATCTTGCCGTGTCGTTACGAGGCCATACACGATCGCTAAGCAAGTTTTAGCAAAAAACAAAACAAAACAAAAAAAACCCTTTTATTTCGGCACATCACAATCATCCCAAAATGATTGCTTGAAGGGCTAATCTACATATTACACTTGCAATACATTTTTATCGTTTACTTTCACCCCTGCCATGGTTTGGTCATGTGTTGAGGAAGGATGAAAGTGACTGGTTGAGAAGAGTGATGGAAATGAATGTAGAAGGAAGTAGAGGACGGGGAAGACCGAGAAAGACGGCTAAAGATGGTGGAAGAAGAAATGCGGGCAAGGGGGTTAACAAGGGGAGATGCAGAAAATAGGGCAAAATGGAGAAGATTGTCATGGGGACCGCAAGGATAACCCCCGCTCTAGCAGGGAAAATGGCCTTAAAATGCATGTTGTTGTTTTCACCCCTGCCACTCACCTTTTCCAGTACACATCCCTGCTGCCCCCCATATGAATGAATGAATGATCGTTTGAAGGGCATTTTCCCCGCTAGAGCAGGGGTTAGCCTTGCGGGCCCCATGAGCTCATGGTTCCCTGTTTGAGGCAATGTTTTTATTGCCCCCCATACTGCAACCATAATCGTTGTGACCCATTCGTGTTTGTCATATATTTATTTAGAAAAAGAAATGAAGCCTTGATGACATTTACATATAAAGGAGGAAATCTCGGTTTGATGTGTGCAAACCCTTTTTGATTTATATAAATACAATTGTTGATGCATTTGTACAGTAGAGATGAAGCCACACATGCATGGAATGATGCGGAGTGACAATGACAGGCGAGTCGTGTGCCATTGGCGAACACACGCAAACGGGTTGAAACGCAACCTCCTGCAGCGGCATGTTTGTAAAGTATCGCAATATTTACATTCCGAAAGCTTCCGATGAAATTACATTTGACGAGCGCGCTTCCCAGCACAACACAGGACCGATATTGCAATGTTATTCTTAAAAGTTTTTTTTTTTCCTTTCAATTTTATACACAGAAAAGAAACCAATACCAAAATAAAAAATATACCGCTGGGATCGAGCTTTCGGGAGCACGCTGACGGTTATGTATGGGGCCTTATGGCGAGATTACTGAGACTGAGTAATAGTCACTCAAGGGTAACTTGAGCTAAGTGTGAAGTTCACCTGTGAGCTGCACACAACACCTGGTGGAGATACTGCAGCGATGACCACAGTGTCACCTACATTGGTGCTTTCAAGGATATTTGGGCATGAGTTCCCATGAATGCCCGCAGGCCAGCTTGTGTGATCTTTGAGAGATGGGTCCATACGACGCCGTGCCCTCCGTTTGCATCCTGGCCACTCACATGCAACTTAGGCTTTTGTATAACCACCTGACAAAAGCCAGGGAGGGGGGCCTTGCACAGTTGTACTCCATATTTCACGCACGCCTGCAAGTATCGCTTCCACCTCACCCGGGCCTAGGGTGAAAGATGCACTTTCTGTCTTGGAGTTTGCATTTGCTCACGGAGCCATCCAGAAAGGTTTGGCCATCGCTGCAGGACGAGGGGGAGACAGTGAATTTAATGATGGGTTGTTCCTTTTCTCAACCTCATCTTCTTCATAGGCAACGAGAGCACCCAGCTTGCTCAGCGACGTCTTCGAATGTTTCTTTGGAGGCTCTTTGTCAGTCGTGCGGATACGCACAGTGCCTGAGCATAGAAAGAGAGGACGCCTTGATGTTACTCACCCTGACATATTGTGGAGCACAAAAAGGACAAGGCAGCACTTGAGAGACCTTCCTAAAGAGGTCCAATTCACAAACCTGACTTTAAATGAAATAATTTGACACTATTAGGGGATATGGACACGCAAACAATGCAAGACCCATTGCATGCAATGGCAGACACCTCTTTGCACACATCACCTGCAGACATGAGGAACTCACCAGAATTATCAAAGAGAGTGGGTGGAGGCATCAGCTCTGTATCTGGGAGCGAATCACTGGGGTGAAAATAGGGGCGAAATGCAAAATAAATGACAAACCAAGCACAAGGAATGTGAACGTCATCGATGAATGAAAGTCAAGACGCACAGGACTCGCAATGTTGACTGTCTTACCTGGGTGGAGATCTCTTTTTGTCGGATGATGTCAAGTGAAAAGGTCCATGCTGTTCCACACAAACCCAGAAGGGAAGGTTAATGGTCAGTTTTACACTTGCCCTGCTAACTTCATCATGCCACAGGGAATTCACGAGCATACCAACCCTCTCACAATATCCTCCAGACAGGGAATGAAAATATATGTATATTGTATATAAATATATGAATGATCGTTTTAAGGCCATTTTCCCCGCTAGAGTAGGGGTTAGCCTTGCGGGCCCCATGACAATCATGGTTCCCTGTTTGAGGCAATGTTTTTATGGCCGGATGCCCTTCCTGACGCCAACCCTTAGTCACCTCTTACGATGCGCAGGGATACGGTGTACCTATTCTAAATCGGGGTACACACCGTGATCATTCATCCCAGCGAGCTGGTACTCAATTTGCCGACCTCGGAAGGATGACAGGCTGAGTCAACCTCCCTGGCGTTAATTCAGCGATCGACCGGGATTCGAACCCAGGACCCTAGGATCCCAAGCCGGCACCCTAACCGCTAAGCCAACACCAGGGATAAAGACAAGACACACAGACACACAGATAACACACACACACACACACACACACACACACACACACACACACACACACACACACACACACACACCTGGGAGGGCTCCGTTCCACCTTCTGAAACCCACATTTGGCAATACCAGCCAACGACACACACATATATGTAATAATCATATAAATTGCATTCAAGATGGTGTCAGTAGCTTTCACTTAACTTTGCTTTGGCATACACAAAGTATTTTGTATCTCTACAAAGTATTGTATATAAATATATAATAATAAAAATGTATTATGTGTGTGGTGTGTGTATATATATAAAAAAATATATATATATATATGTATATACACACACACCCTTCCTTTTAAAGAAGGCTACATCAGTCAGCTCTTTCCCACTACCCTTCCCCAACTTGTCCCCACCGTGTAGCCCAGGAGTCCAGCATTGGGCCGGCCCTCCTCGGTGAAGCGGCGCTTTTGCGCCACGCGTGGCAGTTGAGCGGGTGTGGCGGACGACGAGGCCGCTGTATGGGGGAAGCCAACAGAGCCTGATGAGGTTAAGGATGGGGGCACAGAGGGGCTGGGGGTAGGAGGAAACTGCACCAGACAGAGGAAACCAACGTCAACGACATGCAGTCTTACAGGCACGTGCACAATCTGAAAAAAACCCCAACAAAATCACTTTTTAAGCCATTGCACCACTCACCGGCAGGAAGGAATTACACCTGGGGATGCATATTAATGTAAACCAATGCACATCAAATCTACCATTCTGCTTCTCAAATATGGGATGAAAGCCCTGAAGATGCATCTCAAACTCGTGGGATTTGTAGAGTTGACGTGGAAGTTCAGAGCACCTTACGGCAGACCACAATAAATGTTTATTACCCCGCACACATAGAGCAATAGGGATAAGCAATTGGTTCACTCTGTATGCAGACATCAGTCAGTGTGTGATAGAGGAACTACTTAATTACAATTGAATGTTATATATTGAACACTGAAGAACACGGATCAGAAAACAAACCTGCAGTTTAGCAGTACTGGGCAGTACTAGGACAGCTTAATACTAGATAAAGCTCCCCGCAGCTGATAGCCCCGATAATATGTACCCAAGAGTATTGAGGGAGGTGGCTGTGCAGGTAAGCAAGATATCAACGGATACCTTTAATAGCTCATTGGAGTTGGGTACTGGAGGAATAGAGAGAGTAGCAAATGTAACAGTTATTTAATAAAGGATCCAGAGAAGAATTTGGAAATTCTAGACCTGTTAGTTTGTGGGTAACGTGTTGGAGACATTAATTAGGGACCAGATGAGGAACCATTTAAATAAATACAAACTAAATAAAGGCAGTCAGCAATGATTTACTAAAGGTAGGTCTTGTCTAACAAATGTTGTAGAGGTCTATAAAGCAGTTCCTGATTGGGTGGATGAGGGAATGGCAGTGGACATGGTATATCTAGACTTGAAGAAGGCAGTTGATAAGGTACCACAAAGGAGTTTGTTAGCGAAGGTGAGGGCTTGTGGAGTGGCTGGTCAGGTAGTTAACAGGATTCTTTTTTTTTGTATGCAAAGTCAAGGCTCGTGGAATTGTTAGAACACTCAACAAATCAGGATGTAACGGAACAAAAGGAACAGTAGAAAGAGAAAGGAAACAACATCAGGGTTGAAGGATAAAAGAGGGAGAAGTGGACAAATAAGGAAAGATGCACGGGACAGACATGAGGGACACCGAAGCAACCTATCAGGAAGGAAAAACTGGAAATTTGGAAGGAGGTAGACTTGGGGGTGGGTAGATGAGGGAAGAAAAGATAATGGTTTTGGAGGGGGGATGACCTGAGATGGTGGTCCACAGCTGTCTAAGACCTGGAGGGTTGAATGACACTGAAGAGAATGTGGAAGTTGACGATCCCACAGTCGGGGGGGGGAAGGGGAGCAAAGTGGAAGTGAGCAGCAATTCTGTTTGTTTTGTTTTTTTGAGAGTTTCACCGGACGGGTTGATGGTGGAGCACATGTGATCTGCAGAAAACTTGGGGATGGGGAGGAGGGACACGGGAAGAGCAAAGGGTGCACTGAGAATGGAGGTGGAGGAAGACAGAGAGACCACTGACCTGTCTGCAATGAGAAAGTGATAGGCCCATAGACTCAGCTTCTTCATGGGACATTCCAATGATCTTGAAGGCCTTGGTTTCCTTGGCATCAAGCAGAACAAAGTGTGAGGCAGGAGCGTCAGCGCAGAGGGTAGGCCTTGTAGGTGGATATGAGTTTAGGTTTGCCAAGGAAGGACTTTGTACAAGAGAGAAGTGCATATGCTAGTTAAACAAATTTTCATATAATAGTCATACAATTCATGAAAATAATAAGTAATAGCTAAATAACACCCATGCAAAAAGAATTGAAACCCCATCCTGTTACAAGGTGACAAAGGTTTAAGTTCAAAGTTGACAAAGTTCAACAATGGATGGAGGTCCTCAATGCCAAACAGGAAATTAGAGCTGTCTCCCTTGACATATCACGTGCCTTCTATACGGTCTGGCACCCCGCTCTGCTTACCAAACTCTCCTCCTATGGTATCCATGGAAATCTCCACTCATGGCTAGCGGACTTCCTCTCTAGTCGCAGTCAACGTGTGGCCCTGAATGGGTTACTCTCATCTCCTCTTCCTGTTCAGGCTGGAGTTCCCCAAGGTAGTGTTCTGGGCCCTGTGCTTTTTCTGGTCTTCATCAATGATCTCTCTGACTCTCTTGAAAATCCTCTATCTCTTTGCTGATGACTCCACTCTCTGCCGCTCCATTCCTCATCCCTCAGATTGGCAGTCTGCAGCCTCCTCACTCGAAGCTTTTGGGTCTCACGATCTGCCATGATCTTTCTTGGGAAAACCACATTTCCAAGCTGGCCTCCAAAGCCAGTCGCCGACTGGGCATCCTCCGTCGTGCGAAGTCCTTCCTTGGCACATCTGAGCTCCTCACCACCTCAGGTTTCTGTGGAAGAATTCCCAGGCCGAGATAACATCAGTGGGGTGGGGGGGGGGGGGGTGGAGGGTGTTGAGAGGGTGGACTGAGGGGGAAGGCTTTTGGCTTTTGAGTTGCTGGAGTGAGGGCATGGATGCAGAAAGAGGGGGCATGAAGTAGAGGGATGCTAAAGAGAGGGACACTCAGAAGGGGTGGGGTTTGAAGGATGTGAACTTGTTTACGATATGGCGAAAGGAGTACTGGCACGCAGGGGTTTGACACCTTAAAATAAGATGAAGGGGATTTGATTGTCATGAGCAGACAGACTCTGCAAATTGGACTTCTCAAGACTCTCAAATTGGGCATACATTGATAACGATCATGATGGGTGGAAGGAATTTTTGTTTAAGGCACGGAGAAAGGCTGTGCTGTCAGTACGGTATTATTAATGGACAAAACACTAAGGTGAGAGATGGCTGTGCAAAATATGCCATGTGAAGAAGAAAAGGAATCTATCATGAAGAAGAACAACAACATGTGGGGTACTCATGTTGGAGAAATACGGAAAGTGAAGTGAGCGATGAGAGAGACAGGGCTTGATACATTCGAAAGGCCATTATGAAGGGATCTGATGGAAATGTTTAAATCACAAAGGGTATATTTATAAAATGAATACAAAGAAAATTTCCACTGAATGTACAGTCACAGGACCACAGACCACAGTCTGAGAGGATAGTAGTAAAGCAGGTGTCTTTGACTCGGAGTCCTTGGTGTGTGGGAAAGCCATGGCAGCATAAACAGCAGATCATTTTAAATTGGAATTCGATAGGTACCTTTAACCATGGGACAAAGAGGGGAACAACGGTATTGGCAGGACTTGTAGGTAAGCTTGAGTATGGATAGGCGATTGTGTACGTCTGTGCCGTGTGATGTTTGTGAAAGGGTCTCGTCAAGGGATAGTGTGTGGTTGGCGTTGGACATTCCTCATCCGAAAACCAACTTCGCCCACCACCTCCCTCCTCACCCCCCCAATTTGTTTTTCCATTAACAAATAATTTTTAACACTGGTGATATACCTGAGCCCACCACCATTTCCTCATCCCCACCCCCCAATTAAATCGTTCGGTTGGCAGATTGTTTTAAGCTGATGTTGTAGCACAGGCATAGTAGGCCGAATGGTCATCCCCTGCATCAAATTTCCTTGTTATAAATGCATCACAGCATGCCTTGCTAGTGTATTCTATTAACATACACCTCTCAAAACTACTGAGGAACTCGAGTTCCCCACTCCCCTCACATCCTAGAAATGAGAAAACGGTCACGCCGATTAAACAGTATTGGTGAACCGCAAAGGAGATCGATTCAATGTAAAACAAATTGTCAGATCCTTCAACAAAAGTGACACAAGTGTTGCAAAACAAAAAGTATTTCCCTCGTCATCAGTTTGAACAATCGACTCCATTTTGAAAGGGAGAACATAAATGATGATGCAGTCAGCGTATGGGAGTCCAGACAAGTAAATTAAGAAATTTTCATGATGTGGAAATAGTTTTTACAAGGTAAAAGGCAAAGTGAGAAAATATTAAACATACAAACATGAAGATGTCATGCAGAGCACGCACGATACGTGCAAAAAAAACTTGTCATGGATACATCAAATTGTCCATTTCATTAAGATTAAAATTGATGATCTAAATCAAAGCTCGAGTCAATCGGATTAAAATTTATGATTTTTCAGAGGAAAATTTATGATATTAGAAGTTTGACCTTGACTTGACCTTTGACCTAAAAATGGCTGGTTTCCCAATTCAGTGAGGCACTGTGCAATTGCTATATAATTTTCATGTCAATCAGCTGAAAATTGACGGTTTTCCAGATGAAAATTGATGATTTTGGAAGTTTGACCTTGAGTTGACCTTTGACCTTTTGACCTCAAAAAGTTAGTTTTCCAATTTAGTAACAATGTACAAATGCTGTTCAATTTTCAAGTCAATCGGATGAAAAATGGCGATTTTAGAAATTTGACCTCCAGATGACCTTTGACCTTTAACCTCAACATCAATATGTTTCTCAATTGTGACGACCTCTACAACCTAGTGAAGTTTCATGATGATCGGTTTAGGATTGTGACCTGTAGGCGAGTGACAGGCAGAATAACAAACGCAACCGACCAATATACTTGAAAAATATTCGATTTTGCAAGTAACAAAATACAAGTGTTGTTACGCTGTGAGCAAATGTGTGTTTTGATGCACATTGGCTGCTATACAAACCAGATTTGTCACGTGTTCTTAACAAAAGCAGGAAATGTTTTTTTCTTTATATACTACCATGGATACAAAAATAAAGGGCGAAAGAGGAAAATGAAGAAGAAGCCGCCTATTGTCATATGATCTGACCATAAGTTCACTTTAACAAACATGCACCCTTTGACTTTAATGAAGTTTGCATTTGCTCAGCTATGTAAACTGAGCATGAGAAACTTTTAAATTCCAGCAGCAATTCCTTTTCCCCACCCCAACCCAACATGACAGTGGTTTTGGGCCCACCTCTTTGTTGACAACTGGCTCGGCATTTTGTGAGCTCGGGGATGCATCTGTGGATGGGATGGAACCGAGTGGCACAGGGGCGGCAGCTGGTGCATTGTCAGGTCCAGAGTAAGCCAAGCATCCTGCGTAAGCTGGTATAAGATGGGGGAAAAAATGAACGGTAAGAATCGTAAAAGCAAAATGAAATACAACCACCCATTCCAACAACATAACACCAGACGCTCTACTCCCCACCCTCTCGTGATCCCTTTGGGTAGATGTGCTGATGGAAATTTGGCCTTACAGGTTGTAACCTAATTTGCCAACAACAGATGCAAAAGGGCAACGCAACATGTTCCATTCTAGCTGAGCTACAGCTTAGTTAAACAGCTAAGGTTACACCCAAGGGGCACACACGCAGACTAGCGGTCGCCGCATAGATGCGATGCCACAAGTGCCATTTTGCTTTGCACACTTCTGAGGGAGAGTTATTCACAAACGAGAAATGCATCACAAGGGTTTTATAAACACCACAGCTACAAACATCCTCCACTCTTGACCTCCAAGATTCCCAACTACGCAAAGCAAGTCCTTACGGTTTCGCATTGGAGGCACAGCTGAGATTTGGTTTTGGAAGTGGGAGAATTCAGCACGGATCTGTAAGAACACGTCACCCAGCAAACAGCACGGTAAGGACAAGAGTAGCAGACGTTATTAGGCATTAGTGTTATTACAAGCTTTGAACGATGGCCTAAAAATAGTGATGCAATCATATATCAAACATTAAAAAGGTGAGGGGAGGAAGACAGAGGTGGAGAACAGAAAGGGGGAGGGAGTGGGAGAACGGAGGATTGGGGTACGGAGAATGCAACAAGAAAGAGGGGATGGGGGCGACCATTTGGCCCACGAAGCCTGCGCTGCATCATCACATTCATTTGATCTATCCGTTTATAATCCTAAAGTCAATGGGTGATGGGGGTGGAAGAACGGGGCAGGCACAGAAATCAATCACCAGCATGATATATACATTATACACCCATCCCTCAATTTACGGAATATATACGTTCTTGACATGAAGTTGTACATGAAGCGAAGTTCCGTCTAATCAAACCCTATGTCCCCATTGACTTCCATTATATAATTGGAGATGTGTCTATGGGAATATTTTTTGGCCTCAAGGCTCAAGATGTAATAAAAATGTTTTCCATCACATCACTTCGACAGCAAGCCAACTTAGTAGCACTTTTAGAAGTGTAGCTGCTAGAGAACTTGCATTTCGTTTGTCTTTATTATCACGTACTAGCGGGCCGTCCTTCAGGTAGGAGCACCCTTCTCTGGCAACCTTTGGTGGGCAATGTGCTGCGGCAGTCTTGGATTATCATTTTAGATTTTTTTTACGGCGTAGCCCATCGGGCGGAGCCGTCTAGAACAGTGTTTGTATGTATCTATGTATGTCCCTTCAAACGTAAACCAATCAGAGCTGAGAATCTAGTCACATGACAGGGTGATGTGATTACATTTTTTTTTTTTTTTTTTGTATGCTGAATCGAGGCTCGTGAAAGAGCAGACAACCGCAAGGGAAAGACAGCACAGGGGGACCACGAGGGAAAGACAGTACAGGGGGACCGCGAGGGAAAGACAGTACAGGGGGACCGCAAGGGAAAGACAGCACAGGGGGACCACGAGGGAAAGACAGCACAGGGGGACCGCGAGGGAAAGACAGTACAGGGGGACCGCAAGGGAAAGACAGCACAGGGGGACCACGAGGGAAAGACAGCACAGGGGGGCCGCGAGGGAAAGACAGTACAGGGGGGCCGCGAGAGAAAGACAGCACAGGGGGACCGCGAGGGAAAGACAGCACAGGGGGACCGCGAGGGAAAGACAAAGTCTGATGTCATTACGGCGGTGCTGCAGCTGACTCTCCATGCACTGCCATTTTGATTTATATGCTGTTCAGGCCAAACACATCGTCGAACCTGTCATATATCACAATCGCCATGCTCTACCTTTACGTTTTTCATTCAGTGTGAAACACAAAAAACGATTGTTAAAATGATCATCAAATATCGAAAACATCGGCATTACGTCTCTTCCAACAATAAGGTATGTATAGGCCTTGGGCGTTATGACTCACCATCCGCTTCAGCCAAATTAAACCAAGGTTTCTTAATGCAGTGGTATCGTTTCAGTAATAATAATAATATTATAGTAAATATAACCATAACACTTTAATCCCAATGTCATGAATGGAAAGTTCATGGATTGAAGCGGTGTAACTGCGGAAGTAAGGAATTAACCTCGGTTTGAAAAAAAACAAAACAATTTTCGTAAATCGAATCCTAACAGTAATCCCTTTATAGTGACTGCAAACGTACTGGATGTTAAATATACAGTGCGTATCAAAAAAAAGGTAATCCGAATTCAAGGGGTTAAAATGCAAAGGTTATTTAGTTTGACAATTTACATGTGGTTTACCAATTATGAGGAGATCCTCAGCTTTCCATTGATGCCTTTCATGCATCATTGCTGTCACACATGACCGAGTACATGTTCATTGAAAATTACAAGTTCAAATCGCATTTTTACAAGTTTGGCTAATCGGTTTAAAACTTAAAATTTGGCTTAAAACAAGACAGTTTTAAATGGACGCATTACTTGTCAACTGCCAAGTTGATTATGTAAAATTGTTAAGCTGGTCTGGTAATCGTCGGTTGCGTCATCCTTTGTTTAAGATGGGTATTTAAGATGGGCCTACAGTGTATGGGTTTAGAGACAGTCTGAGTCATTGAAAAGATGGTTCAACTTACGACCGAACAGCGGACCTTCGTGGTTACAACCTTTCACCAAACTGGAAGTTTGCAGCGAACTCGTGATGCGTTCAGGGAACGTTTCCCAGAACGGGAGCCTCCAGCAGCCAAAACAATCTGGGCGAATGTTAGAAAATACCAAGAGCATGGCACTAGCCTCAACCGCAACAACGAGAATTCTGGTAGGAGGCGCACTGGGCGATCGGAAATGAACATTGCAGCAGTAAGGCAGCAAGTTTTGGAGCATCCTAGGGATACCAGCGCAAGACGAAATGGGACGGGATTGCCTTTGGCAACATTCAACCGAATCACAAGACTGGACCTCCACCAACATCCATATCGGATTCACATCCGGCATCAACTTACGCCAGGGGATTTTGCCAGGAGGCTGGTGCTTGCCAGATGGTTGATAGCACGTTGCGAAGCAGATGCCAATTTCCTGCGGTATCTCGTTATCGGCGACGAATCTGCTTTCGCCATGGACGGAAAGGTCAATACCCATAATGTTCTTGAATATGCACCGACAGAACAACCCTCGGAATTTAATTTCGACACCAACATGAATCGACAAAAGTGGACTGTTTGGTTGGGACTTTGTGGAAGTGGTCAGGTGATGGTAAGGTGACCATTTTTCTTTCAAAGGAATGTCAATGGTAACAGGTATCTGCAGATGATCAATGATGAAGTTTTACCGCAGCTGGAGGAGAACTTTGAGCGACAGGTTCGTGGTGTCTTCAGATATCTCTGGTGGACCCAAGACGGCGCCCCAGCACATCGTCTTATTGCTGTCCGAGATCGATTGAGGGAACTCTTTGGAGACCGAGTCATCGCCCTCAACCATGCAGTGGAATGGCCGCCAAGATCACCTGACCTCACACCATGTGATTATTTCCTTTGGGGACATTTAAAGAACAATGTGTTCATAACTGCTCCCCGTGATCTTGACGAATTGCAGGGCCGTATTCGACATGAAGTGGATGCTTTGCGCAATGACCCGGCTATGGTGAGACGAGTAGTTCAGGGCATGCTCCGCCACTGTGAGCTTTGTGTTGAAAGGGGAGGTGGACATGTTGAATGTGTGGGTGCATAAAGGCCAATCATTCCTGAGAAAAGTTCACATCTGACGTTCATTTTGCACCAATTATCCTGACTTGCATCGATTAGCCAAACTTGTAAAAATGCGATTTGAACTTGTCATTTTCAATGAACATATACTCGGTCATGAGTGACAGCAATGATGCATGGAAGGTATCAATGGAAAGCTGAGGATCTCCTCTTAATTAGTAAACCACATGTAAATTGTCAAAATAAATAACCCTTGCATATTAACCCCTTGAATTCGGATTACCTTTTTTTTGATACGCACTGTATATCTACTATATAAGAGAGCTGTTGGTCTGTGTGTGTGTGTGTGTATTTGTCTGTCTGTGTGTCGCCATTTTTCTCAGAGATGGCTGAACGGATCTTCGTCAAACTTTCAGAGGTTCATCAGAGAGTGCCTGGGAGTGTTTTAGGCCAAAAGGAAAAAAAAAAAAAATTGAAAAAAAAGGTTCGTTTTTTAAAATTTGAAATAAATAAAAAAACAAAACAAAAATCGCTTAGTAGTGCCTAAGCCTTTTAAAATTAATGACAGTTATATACAAGTACACATTCGCAAAAATAAATACAAAACAATCACCAGACATTTGAACACAAATCAAACAATTCCGGAAGTGTACAAAGTTGGTAGTAAGGCTGCTTCTTCTTCCTGATCGGCATCACACTTAACTCAAACGTGATGAACGCCGCATTCACCAGAATATATTCAACAAAAAGGTGATGAACCCCCTTCCCCTCCTGCCCCCCTCCCTTCCGTCACCCCTCCCCCCTTGCATGATAAAATAACTAAATTTCCTATATTGGGATGTCCCTGCACCAGACTCGAAAAACAGAACAAAGGGATATATGGTGCGATTGGATATACGAAAATAATGGTGTGATTTAATAGGCACTTAGCTCAAATTGGATGAAGTATCCTGTCAGGAATAGTTTCGGCCCCAAACTCGCTGTCTGTATGCGGCTCCGTGCTTGGCGGGAAGAAAGGCCGTAATCCGCTTCGTTCACCAGCCCACGCCTATTGGCACGGAGCAGGCCTCGCAGTCCATCTCGAATGGCAGGCGCACAGCCTGCTTTCCAACCGCGTTGGCAAAACACCAGCTCTTCCGCCTCGTCCCGACCACCACTGGTAATATCTCGGAACACGACTGCCGCGATGAAGCCCAATGGAGAGAGATATGTCAGCGCACAGCCGCCTCCCACCAAAGTCCGCAACCAAGAGAGAGAAAATGTCTGCCGACAATTGCTTTTATAATCCCGGCTCTGATGCCATCGGCCGTTTTCTTCCAATCTCCGCAGGCCAACACCACAGGCCCAGCTCCCCACCAATCAATGCGCGGTCCGCCTTCTGACGTCGTCGGTCGTGCCTTGCCAATCAGCGTGATGCTTCCTACTCACCCTTCCCTCTACCAATCAGCGAGTTGCTTCTTACCCCGGCCTTCCTGTTGGTCAACTCCCACCCAAACACTGCCCTTCTGGGTGTGGCACTCGGTCTGCCTGAGCTATGTGTGTCTGCCAGGTGGGTTTGTCAGCCCTAGTGCTTGATGCCTGCCTGGCTTCCCGTTGTTTTTTTATTTTATTATTTAGTGAAGTTTAATGGCAATTCTAACTAGTGTCTATGGTACGGTGCCAAAAGGGACAAAGGATAAATCACCACGGGAACGACGCACAAGGGATAATTTACCCTTATTCCCTAAGCTAGTTAACATGCCCCGCCCCCTCGTGACGGGGACAGATATACAACTTATCCGACATCCGGGCTAAGCAGGTACTTATTACATGGAGGTTTCTACACGACAATCGGAGCAGGCTATCTATACAAATCTACCTGGTCTAAAGTCATCACTACACCACCGACATAACACCCTTGTGGTTCTTGTGGAGAGATCGCCAAGTGGTTGAAGCATTCGAGCAAGCACTTCATTCAAAACCCTTAAGGAACGGCTGGCTTGGCAAGTGCTAGTTAGCTGCTTGGTAAATGAGCACACCTCCAACCCTTGTGGGGTATATAGATTACAGTAGATCTTCGCTCAGTTCTGCAAGTAAAGCTTGCCTCATGGATGTCGGGATTCCTCCAAATATCTTTCTTTAATGTTATGAACAGCATTATCAACCGTTTCATAAATAGCACCGCAAAGCGGGTGTAACCCCTCAGCCCATGCATGGTAAAAGGAAGCATTGATTGATGATAATTTGTTATTTGAAGCGAAGCTGTATACCGAGTTGAAGCGAGAAGGAACTGCAAGTAATGAAATTTTCGCCCCATGAACCCATTACGCGCCCATAAACCTTCCTCGACTCAACCCCAACACACACTGCAAACATGGATTTAATCGGACAAGCAGTTCTGCTCAAAATTGACGGAAACAAATTTCAAGATGGCTACCGTGGCGGCCATATTGAAAATCGCAGCGCGCCCATTTTCGAAAGGAACCTTCCTCTACTCAACCCCAACACACACTGCAAAAATGGATTTAATCGGACAAGCCATTCTGCTCGAAATTGACAGAAACCAATTTCAAGATGGCTGCCATGGCGGCCATATTGAAAATCGCAGCGCGCCCATTTTCGAAAGGCGCCTTCCTCTACTCACCCCCAACACACACTGCAAACATGGATTTAATCGGACGAGCCGTTCTGCTCAAAATTGATGGAAACCAATTTCAAGATGGCTACCGTGGCGGCCATATTGAAAATCGCAGCGCGCCCATTTTCGAAAGGAACCTTCCTCTACTCAACCCCAACAAACACTGCAAAAATTGATTTAATCGGACAAATCGTTCTGCTCGAAATTGACGGAAACCAAAAGTTGATGGAAGCCCGGATGGCTGCCGTGGCGGCCATATTGAAAATCGCAGCACGCCCATTTTCGAAAGGAACCTTCCTCTACTCAACCCCAACACACACTGCAAACATTGATTTAATCGGACAAGCCGTTCTCCTTGAAATTGACGGAAACCAAAAGTTGACGGACGCCCGGACGACAATACCCCTTAGCCCATTGGGCTGAGGGGTGAAAAGCTAATCATGCATGTTTGTGGTTTATAATATTTTACAAGCCCGGCTACGCCGCTGTTAGACTTTTGGTCTTGTTTTTATTGATCATACAATATACATATACACAAGATAAAGGAAAATGACTTGTAATACCGGCTATCACCAAAGTTGGCGCTATTTCAGCAAGGTTAATTTTGGACTTTCGGTGACATCCACGTTTGCTCCATTATAGTAAGACTTTCCATTGTATACATAGCAAGCCCTATAACTTCAAGATTTGGCCAAGTTTTTCACCAGCTTCAAACCCCCTTAACACATTAATTTTACATCCAAGGTTTACGGTCTCTTTTTGCACTTCTGCTATCACTTGCACACAATGGCCTTTTCCAAACATATTGACTTGTACTGAAGTAAGAACGTTCAAAAAGGATGAAATCCTGCACAGTACAGTACCAAGCATGATCAACACAATGGACTGAACCAAAACAAGCCGAGCTTGAGTGGCACAAAAAGTGAAGGAAACTAGAATGGTATAAAACGTACGCACAAATGATCTAGAGCAGTATGAAATGCATGCGGGGACAAACGACAGCCACACTGTGCGTTGCTTGATTTAGATAAATAAATAAATTGGAGATTCAAAATTCCGTAAAAACGAATTTAGCATAACGTAAAACGATTTGGTTCCCCAATTTATACCTTATGTGAGTGAAATTTCTTATATTGAGTCGCCGTTAGTATACTGAGGAATGTATGTGTGTATAAATAAAGGGATGAGCACCGTGTATAATAAATTAAGCTTTTTGTATATAATTACAGTTGTAGGTCAAGTTGTCAAGGCTGATTTGTCATAGAGTGAAAATACAGAAGTAAAAATAAAAATAACGAGTGAAAATACAGAGGGTCGCCCGTCATAAGTATAAAGGCATGTTTGTCCTTCATGTATGTCATCCGGGTTTGCAGCGATCTATTGTCGATACACCGCCTAAATAAATAAATGAAGATTTTGTGCATAATTCCGGTTTAGCCTGATTTTTCAAGGCTGGTGGTGATTCGTATGTTGCTTGTGGCTGCTGGTTGCATCATTTTCTGGGGTGCAGCTGTGCCGCTGATGCAATGCCCCATTATCAGTAAGCTGGTACTCTTTTTGCCTACCACAGAAGGATGACAGGTTGAGTCAACCCACCTGGTGTTATTTCAGCGGCACAACAGGGGATGAAACTCAGGGCCCGAAGATTTTAAGCCAGCCACCTTAACCCTTAAGCCAATACCAGGCTTTTTCTCAAGGCTGAATAGTGTGAAAATACAAAAGGGTCACCCGTTATTTTGACGGGCTTTTCTGCTCGTAAAAATAACCTTGGTTACATACATGAAGCAAAAACATGCCAACTGCTTAGTGCTTATGTGCATATATAATACGATCACGGTTATTTAGCTCGGATAATTCCAATTGCACTGGGCCATGGGCCGACGAGAGACCTATGCGCTTAAACACAAAATGGCGAATGTATGATTTTTTTTTTTTTTCCTCGTTACAATTGTGGGTGGAATCCGGCCAGCTACCCAACCAATGGGTACAGAGTGGATGTACCCTCATACGGCATAGCTCCATTATAGTATGATTGCTCAGTTTAGACATTCTGCCTTATCTTGGCAGTCTGCAACATCACCATTTGAGGTGATGGATGGATGGGATGGAGGTGGAGCATAATCAGAGACAGACTTGACAAGGTGCCACCCTTATTAGGAGGAAGGAGACTGGTTGGAGAGCTTGACCTTGAGATTACCCTCGGATGAGAATGCAAGCAGTTGACTGTAACCGCCACCGCACTGGATTTAGTGCAAAAGCATCTCGACTAGACCAGAGGATGGATAGGAAAGCCGCAGACAGAGTGGGCTAATGCGGCACACGAGAGAATGCAGACTTTTGTGGAAGTACAAAAGCTTCATGTATTAGATCACAACTGTCAAGCAGATTCCAGGTAAGAGCATCGGAGGGATACCATCCATTCACCTGCTGTCTGGAACTAAATCTAAAAGTTCTGAAGATCAATAACAAACCAATAGCGCATGTGTATGCAAGCGGCTGTTATGTCAATGTCACTTCCTCGAGCAGATCCATAAGGTGATGATGTACTGGAAGTTGTTTTGAAGCAAAATAAAAATACTAATTATCGCATTGATACCTATGCTCGAAGACAAATTTCAAACTGCTGTGTGTCCTTTAAAGGGCCAAAATCAAAAGTATTCTGATTATTTGTTCACACATCTTTACAAGCTCTATAAAAATAACTGCAGGGTGTTTATGCTAAACATTGCTGGACTCACCGTCTGAATGAGGCTCTCACAAAGCGCTTTTGCTGCATCCAATCCTTCCTGATTTGAGTGGCTGTGGAGGATATGGGAACAAGGCAGGGGAAAGTGATGGATGGCTACTGAGACCAGTCGTAGAAGAAGCCATAAGAGACCAATCTAAGCCTTGCAAAAGTTGTTTGGTAAAATTTCAAGTCTTTCCTTGAAAAGTGAGAAATACTCACAGTCCTGAAGGCCTCTGCCTGTAGCTCAATGGAGTGGTGCCCTCACCTATGGCTTAGGGCCCCAGCATCACATCAGTCTATCCTGGATTCTGTGGAATCTCAAGCTCTAAACATAATTGGAATCTTCCATGATGAGGCAGAGGCACAACGTCTGTTTCTGACATTGCAAGCAAGTCAAGATCCTGTTTTTAAGCGCCTCTTTTCTGGTCTAAGTCAGCTTGCTCTCAGCCCACTGACACTTCCCAACTCCTCCAGGATGTAGGTGCATTCTTCCAGTAATCCCCTCCTGGTTGAACACCAAAAATACAGGTTGACTTCACAACTCCACTCTTCTATTTTTCTTTGCTTCGCCATTTATGCAACAGCCTGCCTGAAGCTGTTCCATCACACTCTTCTCTTCAGGGCTTCAAGGAGGTGGTGCAGCACCATCTATCCCGTATCCTTATCCGTGATATTTTGTACACCCATTAAGCCGACCTCACTCAACCCTCTTACTTTCAGGTTCACATGTTTCCCCCCAATCCTATCTCTCTCCTCCCTTCATGTTCATTCATTCATTCCTTACAGAGTTCAACTGTGGCATCACTGTCAGTTCATTGTCTTGTTACTCTCTATCACCTCCCTCTTCCATGAGCTTAAATCTGGCAAAAAAAGGAGGGTCTTATCTGAACTTTGTTCTCACCTGACGTGGCAATACAATGGCTCACAGGCTTCCCGTCGAGAAGCCGGTTCCAGGAAGCCAGATCGCTTGCCACGGAGAACAACACGAGCTCCAGTTTCACGGGAAATGTGTTGCAGGTAGCTCCCCCCTGGGCCTTCCAAGCGCGCCTTGATGTCAAACTCTGCTGGGGCATGGTCCAGCCCCACAAACACCTTGTCTTGTAAAGGGTGATGCTTTGTCATGGGGGCATGTGGGATGAAAAATGCACAGAGAAAAGGGGAGAGGAATACAGGGATAACGCACACACAAAATTATAATCCCCAAAAAAGAAAGACAAAATGGCCTGGCAATATGTGTAGATCACCAGTCAAAATAAGGCAACATATCAAATCACCGCTGAAACATGAACCACACAATGAATAAGCTAGGAAGGAGACTAAATAAAACTTGTAAGTGAAGAACAGTTTGGGTTTGGATTGGGAATACATCATGCATCATGCATCGGGGTCTCTGTCCATGTAACTTGCACCAACTTCCGAGGGGAGAATGGACTTTTCAATCAAAGAAGTGCGTGAAACTTTAGAATATTTGGCCTCTATGAATAAGCAAATTCAACATCAATAAGCTTTTCATGAGAAGAATTTTAAAAAGGGAAAGATTATGTTTGCCTGGGGGTAAAGGTTGATGAGAGGGGAGAAGAAAACATCGTTTAGGTATTTGTTTAGCCTTTGGAATTATTGACAGAAATATATTTGGAATTGGATAAACCTCCTTCAGTGACTTATGGAGAAACAATTGGAGGGATGCTGAGATGATGTGAAGTGAAGTTGAACTCAGCAGGCTCCTTACCACGGGCTGCGCGGTGGACAAAGTGGGTATGACAGCTGGAGGTAAAGGTGGTATCGAGTTGAGAATGGGGAGAGTGGAAGCCATTGGAGGTTGGAGTAGAGGAGTCGGCAGCAATGCAGTGAGGGCAGCTGGAGGTAGTGGAACAATGGTAGGCAAAGCTACAACAGGTGTGGTAAGCAAAAATGCCCCTTCATTTCCAGGGGTTCGAGCTATTATGTCCATTCTGCAAACAAGCTTGGGAACCAGTCCTCAAACCACTCGATTCAGTAGAAGAGCAACTGTGGTTATATGCCACAGGAACAAGGTTTTACTTTAAACAGTGATGCCTCTCATGACAAACGTAAAATTAAAAAGTTAAACAAATAGTATCTTTCTGAACTTGCCGGGTTCAACCGATATTGTACATGTTCATTTTCAAAATTGTTCATTGATGCCTCCCCCCCACCCCCCCTTTCCCAAGCCTCCTCCCCCCAAGCCCTCTCCCTCCCACAGATCTCCCGATGTCCCTGTCCTCTGCTGTTGTACTTGTGTGCTTCCCTCACTCTCCCCATCTTGTCTCCCGCTCCCTTTATTAGTTTATTGTATGTTCTGTGTCG
Source organism: Myxine glutinosa (assembly GCF_964187855.1). Classification (NCBI taxonomy): domain Eukaryota; kingdom Metazoa; phylum Chordata; class Myxini; order Myxiniformes; family Myxinidae; genus Myxine; species Myxine glutinosa. The sequence goes on from NC_136274.1 coordinate 42,785,128, forward strand.
GTTTTTTTTTTTTGTGATTAATGTTAGCTCTTACACGAGCCTCGATCTTTTTTACCAAAAAAATATATGCCACCATATGCACCGGCAAAGTTATAAATATTATTATATAGCAGGGAGGTGAGCTGCATCTTAACAAGGATCAAACCTCCGCCACTCCCTCGCACTCCACCCCTAAGTAACAATTGCTCCATATTTGTACCTCAAGACAGGAGGGGAATCATTATTCAACCAAATAAACATGACGGTGTACCAGATGGAATGACTCACACACATGTCAGAGTGAGATAGGTGGTCACTTACTGTTCACGTCCTGCGTTTGGCACAGAAGCACATGTTTATTCACGCTTCTGCACAAAACAGAAAGGGGTGATGGTGGAAGGGGGGGGGGGGGGGTGGGGGTGTAGGAGGGGTGTGGTGTTTAATAAAGGAGTGACAACCATGAGAATTACCATCACCCTGCATTGGGTGGAATAGTGAATGCAATGTGATGTAGTTCTTCCACGAGCCTCGATCTTCAACGAGAAACCAACATGGATACAGAAAACAAAACAAAATCATAATAACAGAAACAAGAGGGAGAATTGCTTTTCAATACATGTTCCCTATCGATCCCAATATTTTGCATCGTAAAGCCAGAACAAACTAAAACGAGAAAGCATCTGAAAATGCAAAGAAATCTGAAATCTTTTGAACATCTGAAAAAAATGTTTGTATTCAGACGTCTTCTTCTTCCGTATGCTCAACATGACGAAAACAGAATGATGAAAAAAAACACAAAAAACACAAAATGAAAATTGATAATTTTATACAGCCTTTGAGCTTTAGATCAAATTTTTTTTTAGCTTCTAGCTTTTGTTGAGTGAACCAATTCAGTGACGCAATATGCAAATGCTTAAAATATTCAGGTCACTCGGATGAAAATTGACGATTTGTGACTGACCTTTTGACCAAGTTATTAATTTGCCTTCCCCATATTCTCATGATAAAGCTTTATTGAAAATTTGATGACAAATGGTAAAAAAGTTACGGCCCAGACAGACAGAAGTGATTGCAAAACCCCACAAAAATGTACACAACTCCCTGAAACTCGAACTTGTTCTGTAACTTATCATAATGAAGCCATTAACTAGGTTTCAGTTGAATATGTTAAAGGGTATGGGAAAAAGTCTAGAAAGCCACAGGCGGGACAGCCAAAAGGGACAGACAGACAGACGGACGGAGAGCAAATCTATAGTCCTTCCCGGGTAGAGGACTCAATGTATGCAGCACAAAGACATAAAGTAAGAATCTTTTGCAGCAAGACAAAAATATAGCATAATTTTTTTTACCCTGCTCTGAGACGCATTGTTTCTTCAGGTGAGACTTGGCTGGCATGGCTCAAGACGGTCAAGCCAGTCATTTTGTCAATCTGGTAACAATTAAAATAAATAAATAAAGGCATGCACATGCCAAATCTATTTACCTCTATTTGCTCAAGTGCAGAAGCATACAGGCCTTGCAACAAAATCCAGCTCCTAATCGAACAATGCTAAAGCTACTCCACACTACCTGCTGGGCTTGCCCCATAGCAAGGGTGTTGCTGCAGGACAGTGGAACGCCAGTGGTGGCCATCTCAGTCACAGTAGGTGCGGCACCTACTGCAGGAAATGAGGTCTTCGAGAGATCCACAGCCATGGTGGACTGCACGACAACAAGAACAAGTCAACCGTCTTGATGGACTTCAATGCACTAATCTCCTTGCCATGTACATTGCACAGTATAAAGCACTCACTCCACTCTGAAACGTTGTTGCCATTAACACTCACCGAGAGAGCTGGGTTTCGTAGCTTAGCCCGGGCGAGCAGCGAAGCATTGATACGTGCGGCAGCCAGAGCAGCAGCTTCCATCGCTCCGCTCGGAGCCTGCACAAGGAAAGTATCCAACTTTTTAAAAGATGTGTCTACCCACATTTTTATGCCACTAAATTATGCTGTGAAAGGTGGTGGAGGGAAGGCGGGTGGGGGAGGATGGGTACTGAGAATAGCAGAACAAGAAATATCACTAATAAGTAATAACCATCTAGTATACAAAGCTAAGAATTTGGATGAGATAATAAAACACATTCTAGACACACCTGCGACTGTGTTGCAGGACGTGGAATTGGTATTGGGTTTCGCTGCACCGGAGACGGAGCAGGAACTTGAGTTGGCAGACCCACATTTGCCATAAGTGTGGGGCCAATGACAGGTGGGGGAATTAGAGGTGCAGTCAAGAGGGGGTTGGAAACGAGTGGAATTGGCAGCATCGGGAGAGCATTGCTGGTACTTTGGTGCAGACCTGTTGGTACGAAAGCAGAGGGTGAAATGTTTGGCACCGGGGTGGGACAGATGGTCGTGGAGGTGACTGGGTGTGCAACAATGGGAACGAGTGAAGATGACGGGTGGAGTAACCCAGCCAGGAGATTACTAAGAGGGATTGGCTGGATCATCGGGTTCGAAGAGTGCAGCATGGACATGGTGGGAATAGGGGCAACATTGGGCTGGACATTGTTTCCGCCGGGCACGGCTGCCTCGGTCCCAGGCTGGTCCCATTTGCTCCTTCGGCTGCAAAGCACGAACATCAAGAAGCAATATTACAACAAAACTAACAGTAATCAATTCTCTGATGTTAAATTAGACACTAATTTTTTGTTGAAATGCTTAAATTGAGGGAGGTGTTCCTCCTGCAGTGGACTGAAATAGGCTCGGCATGTTATTCATTTTCCTTCACGGCCTTGTAGCATACCTGCATGCTGTAGTGCCTGAGCATTACCTTGCCTTTCACCAAGCCCAGATGTGCTTGGACCAGGGAGGGGATTATACGTTCGTTATTATTATTGCCAAATGATACGAATATTATTTTGTTGTTAATATTGTTGGTATTAATATATGCTTTGTTTCAATGCTGTCATCGTTTTTGTTATTTATTTTGTAATTATAATGCCATGCCGTGGAAGGACCTATTGAGATGCTCTATACACCTTACATGACCTACATTTAAAACATGGTAATTCTTCTGGATTCTTTGTAGGTAATTAGCCTAATCAATTCAGGAGATCATGACGATCATTTTGATGTATCACATTCCACATCAGAAAGCTCCGGTAGAACTCCACACACAAAACACACACACACACACACGTACGTATAGGAATTTATGCCAAAAAGTATGTAAACAAGGTAAGGGTGGTCACAAGAAGTATGGAACTTTCAGTGACGAAACACACTCCAGAATGTTTGGTGTGCATTCACGGAAACCCTGAGAAACGGCGGTGTCCGGGACACCATGAAGTATATCGTGTGTGCGAAATAAGATTGTTAGCTAAAGTGGCTTACAAAGCTTCAAAAAGAAGCCAAAAATACTTGGAAAAGTACCCAAGAGAAAGGACTGTGCCTCTGCACAAAGAAACACTCAAATAACTTCATCAGTTCACCGAAAGGGCAGCTGCCCATCCGTACTGCAAACTCTCGACCACGTGGGCTGGTGAAAGGCTTGCTTGAGTGGACAGGATTGTGCTGCACAAACCTCTGACGGATGGCTACTAGTGAATGGACTTTGAAGCTTGTGGGAGTGCTTCCTGTGAACATGTCAAGTGTGGCTATTTCCTTAATGAATATCTGAAATTGGATAGTTATTAACGCTGCCGTGAGTTATTACCAAGTAAAGGTAAGCAACTCTTCCACAAAGGATATCTTTGCAACGTGAAAATACAGAAAGCTTGTGTATCCGGATTGGGAGCTTCTCAACACCGATGGGAAGGACATTATATATTGTTACTGATACGACTTTGATGGTATGGTGGGCCGAGCGGGATGGCCGCCGTATCCGTACAAGTTACCCGATTGTGCCCGAATGTTAACTAATCGCGCTACGCTGGTTCAATAGGAAAGAGAAGACACCCGGCTGGGTTATAATGACACAATACGACACCAGGGTTTCGATTCTCAAGTATATTCGTACGGAAAAAGGTTAGATTACAGGGGCTAGAGGTATATTACAGGAAGACAGGCACTTAGACACACTCTTATATTATCCCCGGACAGACGACAGACACACGGGACAAAATGCTGACTCACACGGGGGTTGATGAAAAGGGGAGGCAGGTCGCGATGGCTCAGGTGCACCTGGCTCAGGGACAGAATCACGTACGGTGGTGTCCAGAGATGCGTGAAGGTATCACAGCGCTTGTGGGTCGCGACTTTGGTCTCAAGCTGGGGAGGTCGCTCAGCGCTCGGGAGGGTGGCGTCTTTTCCTTCCAAGCTCGGGGCGCATCTCTCTTCACGTCCGGCGCGGGGCCGCGTATATATCCGGCGGGGAGTGACACGCCCTCGGCTCGTTAGCGCCGCCCCAGATGGCATCGGCCCATGGCTTCTCATTGGGTGCGGGGGTTACCGGCTCCGCCCTTGACGAGGGGCCGACAGGGAGCCCCTTCGTGGTAACCCCGTGGAGCGCGTGGTCAATGGTGGCTAACCGAGCCGGAAGGAGGACGCCCACTCCCCATGCCGTCACCGCGCCGCCCCCCTCTTTTGTTGTTGTTGTTGTAGTTGGCGCTTCTTCATGGGGAAGAGATGCGGAGAGGTATGGGGAGGTCCTAAACTTCCTAACAGGTGCCATATAATCACATTCTGGTGCAACGAAGAGTCATAATTAATGGAAACAAGTCCTTAACTGACATAGATTAAGAATAACTAGCAAGATGTCCTATAATTGTCTACGTGTGGTGCGGGGGACCTGGGCACGACATTTAATGGGGGGATGAAGGGGAAGATCGGCTCTAATGGGTGTTGTTTACAGACAATGGGACTAGGGAATGGGGTAAGGGAGAGTTGGGGAGTATCGGAGAAAATAGGGGAATATTTACAAGCGGATATGGAGGCCAAATTCCATATTCGCAACATTGCACCCTTCTCTACCCTCGGGGCGTCCCGACCCGATAAATTTTTACCTACTTTAGTGTGGCACGCAATGTAGTTCCCTCTACTATTAACTCTACCCTGAGTGCGACAGTTTTACAGATATTCACAAATGAGTAAATATGTCCCCCTGCGACGTTGCACCCTTCTCCTCACAGAAACACACCCACAGGATAACCGAATCCGGAAAGAATTCTCAAACTAAACATACAGCCGGTAGGGAGCATTATTTACAAGACTACGCTGCTATTTACACTACGATCCAGGACCTGTTTTTGGAGGAACACATGCAGATGTTATGCATAGAGAGAGCGCGCTTGCCAACATCGATACACCAACCCACGAGTGCTCTGTGGCCGACGGCCTTTAATAACGTGCAGAGCACCCTTTCCCGAGCATCAACAGCACCACCCCACCACCAATCGGTGCAGTCACCATTGTTCATTGGAATAAAAATAACTTCAACAACCCCTAACCCTGCAGGTGTCTCTTGCTCTTCTTGTGGTGCACTTGGTGGTGTTAACTATTAGTGGTTCACCTGTATGGCATAGGTGCCACGTTGATCCATAGGTCCATCCCCGGGTGGTGCTTGGCCGCAAACGAACTGCGGTCCATTGTGGGTGGCCACAAACATTGCGGTCCATATGGTGTACCGATCCAGGCAGCGAACAGCGAAAGTGCAGGCCCACAACTGCGCAGCCAGCACCTCTCTCTCCTCTCTCTCTCTACCCCAAAGCCAGATCCTCGGAGGTGGGAGACAAAAGAAGAAACAAGTGAGTAAGGTGGTAAGGGCGCAAAAGTGCACGCAATGTAAGGTGATGCACACTGGGGGCACATGGGAACCAGGTGAGACAGGTACGTTCCTATCGTACGCCCCCCCCCCACCAGGTAACCTACATGGCCCCTCCCTTACCCCTTACTGCATCCACACAACACAACACTACTCATAAACATCTACTTTACAAATCAACAAACATCCCTACTGTCTTCCCCGTTCCTCCCATATACCAAATTCGTCTTCTCTCCCTCCTAACCAATCAAATTTGCCATTTTCAACTCTCATCAAAATTTGCCATCTCCAACTCAACATCAAAATTTGCCATCACCAATTCATCATCAGTCCCTCCTAGGGAGGGAGAGATGGAATCACCCCAATGTCTCATCCACGTCGTGATGCGTCTCACAAATCCAACAACAATTCTCATTTCTGCAACACAAACAAAGAAAACACAGGTGTGGAGTCATCATCATCACCACAGGTAAGTGGCTGCGTATGGTGCGACAGGTTCATCAATCCTAACTATCTCCTAAATGACTTTAACAACTTTACACTACCCGGGGTCTCTCTCCGGCCAAACCATTGGCCCTCTTACTCTATGGGTTCTAAAAACCAATTCCCATTGGCCAAACTGTGGTGCTCTTCAATTTGGGGTCTCACTCCCCCGATTCATCTCCCGGTGCCCTCGCACAATTTCTGGGCTGCGGCGTGTACCTCTCCCAGTGGGTCTACCCACCTGCACACCTCCACCACTGCAGTTGCCTCCGAGCTTACCTGCTCCTCACCCTAACCTAACTACCTGGGGAAGGCCCTCTGGCTCTCTCCCCACTCCGTGCCCTCTCTGGCACTGGGCTGCCCGATCCACACCCGGGATCCTCAGGCACCCACTCACAACTACCGGCTCCCAGAGCCCACCTGCGGCCTCACCTGGCCGACATCCTCACAGTGGTGGAGTGCCCAACCAACTACACACACTAACAGGCTACACGCCCAGCCATTTCCACAACACTAATGCACCCATCCACAACACCATTCTGCAACCGCACCACAAATGCCAATATCCAACCACAATTTACCTGCACCCTCTACCTAACACTTACACTACCCACCCCGGGTACTCGTGAAAGGGGTCCACTCTTCCCCCATCCACACCTTCGCACCATGCACACCACTCCGTACCACTCACTCCAACTCTCTCCACACACCTGTATCTGCACACCTGTGCTCTCACACCTGGTGCCACCGGCACCCTTCTCTCCCCAAGCGCATTCGCGCTGATCCACAACACTCACTACTCATACACTGCTCCACACACCTGTCCAATTGCACACCCGTGCAATCACACCTGTTCAATTCTCACACACACGGCATCATCTCAGCTAACTACTCCCTTCTGAAACTCGCGCTTCCCAGTCGTCCCTTTAACTATTGCGCTCCCTCGTCATTATAATCCACACTAATCTACCTGCGTCCCCACTACAGGTATCAGTCACTAACTAATCTTAACGTTACCTAATGTCAATCTTCGCTAGATCCCTACACACCATATCCTAACCCACCCGGGCTAGTTTTCACTGCCATACACCCCATAAGCTATTGCTCCTTTGCCCCCCATGGGAAGGATGGTGGATTTGCCATCCCACCACATCGGGGGTCTCTCACTATCAATTTTGCACGTCAAATTTCAACAAATCAAAAATTTGCCAATCCTACTCATCATCTGCCAATCACTACTGCCAATCCTTTGCCAATCACCAAATTTTGTTTTTCTCTAATTTTGGGTCCAAAACACTAACCTCATCACCCAGTCGACTCACTAATACCTCTCGGTGCGCCAATTCCTGTCCAAAGCCCGGCTTCGTAAAGCCAAACAATGGATGCTGGTTGTTTTGTGCCAGCGGCTGGATGCGTCCGGCACTCGGTGCAGGGACGGGGGCTTACCCGTGCCGAGATCCCACGCACCACCTCGGCGTGGAGCCATCCAATGCCCCGATCTAGACCTGCCGGCACGTCTCACCAAAAAGTGGTCGCCATGACGACCCTTTCTATCGGGCTGCCAGCTCCGCCTAGTGGAGCACGGACGCGGCCGTTCAAAGCGAGGCCCAGCACGCACCGAGGGCCCGATTCGGCTATAAGTCGTTCTAAACTCTATCCCGTCTAACGTCGATGCTTCACCTGCATGCTTACATCCCGCAGCCCGTTCCTTGCTCACACATCCAGCCGTTTCCATGCTCCTCGTACCGTTCCTTACACACCCAGGCACCCTCATTCCACTCACAGCCTTGGTCACACACCTGACCACCGAACACTTTGGCACACATTCGTTGGTAGCACACCTCACCAAAACACCTCTTCGCGCCCCCTCCTCTGTCACCTCCTCTGTGACAATCACAGGTGTGCTCTCATTCGCACACCCAACCACGTGCCTCATCACCAACTCCAGCGTGCATTCCCACTCACGCTCTGCCATTCCAGGTGAGCATCCTTCCATCCCAGGTGTACATCCTCGCTCACCTGTCACAACTAACTCACGCTCCATGTCACTCTCACTACTTTCACCTCCACTCGTGACAACGCACTCACCCTTACTCTTGACAGCACACTCTTTCCCCATGCACCTGCCCGTCACACACCTTTCTCGCGCACACTCCTGCGCACACTCTCCCGTCACACCCTCTGTAACACTCACCACACCACGCTTCCATGTGCTCCCTCGCACACGCGCTACGACCGACTCACTCTCGCCAGCACACTCACTCCTTGGCACGCACTTTTTCCTCACACACCCCAGAGTCGGACTTTCTCGCACACCTCCTCTTTCGCACACCAGACCTGTCACACACTTCACCAACGGCCTCTCACGAACACCCGGGTCCATCTCGACCCCCAAGCTCCTTAAATCCCCTGGCGCATCATACGCACGACCATATTGGTCACCACTTACACCGGGTCCTCTTCCTCTTCGCTTCTCCTCCATCACCTGCGAATCCCTCATCCGGTTAATGAGCACATCATCACGATCCAACCACAGACTTTGGACCAATTCTTTTATCTCCTCTTTTATCTCTTTCTTATCCCCTCTCCGTCGCTTCTTAATTTCGCTCATCCCTTCTTCCACTTCTTCTAATTTGTGCTTCACCTCTTTTATTCCCCGGTACGTCTCCTCCAGCTCGTCCTCCAAGGCTACCTTGACCGTTTCCATGTGCGTCCTCACCTGCCGGTCCTTCGTCTCCATAACCTCTATCACCTCGTCCAGCCTCGTTGTCAGTCCCTCACGTACCATCTGACATTCCCTCTTTGTCGCTATCAAGTCATTTTTTATGTCGTTTTGTGTCGCTTTTAACCCCCCTAGTACCGCAGTGTTCCTTTGAACCTGCTCCACTAACTCCGTTTGTCCCACCGTCAGCTGCTCCACCTCCTGCGTCAGGTCCTCTATGCCCCCTTGTAACTTTACAGTCCCCTTTCTCACCTCCTTCTCCATGTGCTCCTCACAGTGCCTCACCTCCTCGCGCACTCCTCCGACCTCCTCACTCACTCCTCTTCTGATCTCCTCTCCCTCTACCCCATTTTTCACTCCCTCTATCTGATTCTCCTGGGCAGCCATTCTATTTTCTACCCCCATTAACCCATTTTTCACCTCCTTTATCCCGTTGTCTAACCCCTCTCCGGTACCCCTCGCTTCGTCCCTCATTACCCCCAGTTGGCCCTCCAATCGCTCACTCCGAGCCCTCATTCGGTTCGTTATTTCTTCAATTTGGTTTCCCAATCGCTCACCCTGAGCATCCATCCGGTTCCCCAACCGCTCACCCAATCGCTCATTATCAGCCCTCGTTTCCTCCCTCATTTTCTCGCTATTCTGGGCCATAAGGGCCTTCATTTGTATCCAAAACGAGTTCAAATCCATCGGGGGCGCTGCCACGGTCGCTGGCGCGGTGATCAGCGAGGCGCCATTTTGCGCGCCCGCTTCTTCGTGCGTGACGGCGCTATTTTGCGAACCTGCCGCCCTCACTGCTTCGCTCTCCTCCTGTCCCTCATTTTGGTCCTGGATCGACCCTACCTCACTCTCCCCTACCGGACCCCAGCCGTCTTGATCCGCCATAGCGCGACTTGCAAAATTCGAGTTTCGTAAAACAAAACAAATTTCGGCCGCTCCAAATTTTGACCAAATTTTTTTTTTTTCCTCTATTCGTTTTTTTCTTTTTTCTTCAAAATTTGGTCGGGCCTCGAATCCCACTCCTGACACCAATTGTTACTGATACGACTTTGATGGTATGGTGGGCCGAGCGGGATGGCCGCCGTATCCGTACAAGTTACCCGATTGTGCCCGAATGTTAACTAATCGCGCTACGCTGGTTCAATAGGAAAGAGAAGACACCCGGCTGGGTTATAATGACACAATACGACACCAGGGTTTCGATTCTCAAGTATATTCGTACGGAAAAAGGTTAGATTACAGGGGCTAGAGGTATATTACAGGAAGACAGGCACTTAGACACACTCTTATATTATCCCCGGACAGACGACAGACACACGGGACAAAATGCTGACTCACACGGGGGTTGATGAAAAGGGGAGGCAGGTCGCGATGGCTCAGGTGCACCTGGCTCAGGGACAGAATCACGTACGGTGGTGTCCAGAGATGCGTGAAGGTATCACAGCGCTTGTGGGTCGCGACTTTGGTCTCAAGCTGGGGAGGTCGCTCAGCGCTCGGGAGGGTGGCGTCTTTTCCTTCCAAGCTCGGGGCGCATCTCTCTTCACGTCCGGCGCGGGGCCGCGTATATATCCGGCGGGGAGTGACACGCCCTCGGCTCGTTAGCGCCGCCCCAGATGGCATCGGCCCATGGCTTCTCATTGGGTGCGGGGGTTACCGGCTCCGCCCTTGACGAGGGGCCGACAGGGAGCCCCTTCGTGGTAACCCCGTGGAGCGCGTGGTCAATGGTGGCTAACCGAGCCGGAAGGAGGACGCCCACTCCCCATGCCGTCACCGCGCCGCCCCCCTCTTTTGTTGTTGTTGTTGTAGTTGGCGCTTCTTCATGGGGAAGAGATGCGGAGAGGTATGGGGAGGTCCTAAACTTCCTAACAGGTGCCATATAATCACATTCTGGTGCAACGAAGAGTCATAATTAATGGAAACAAGTCCTTAACTGACATAGATTAAGAATAACTAGCAAGATGTCCTATAATTGTCTACGTGTGGTGCGGGGGACCTGGGCACGACATTTAATGGGGGGATGAAGGGGAAGATCGGCTCTAATGGGTGTTGTTTACAGACAATGGGACTAGGGAATGGGGTAAGGGAGAGTTGGGGAGTATCGGAGAAAATAGGGGAATATTTACAAGCGGATATGGAGGCCAAATTCCATATTCGCAACAATATATATATATATATATATATATATATATATATATATATATATATATATAAATAAAAATAATAATGGGGCTTGTGAATGCACAGGGAAAGGTGTGTGTGTGTGTGTATGTGTGTGTGTGTGTGTGTGTGTGTGTGTGTGTGTGTGTGTGTGTGTGTGTGTGTGTGTGTGTGTGTGTGTGTGTATATATCTGTCAGTCATTGGTTGTTATCTCCATATGCAGGTTTCAGAAAGTGGAATGGGGCCCTCTCAAGTCTCAAAGTATCCACCTCCATGTGTGCGTGTGTTTATGTGTGTCTGCATGTGCGTATGTGTGTTGCTGTTGTTGGCTGTTATCTCCACACATGGGGGGGGGGGGGGGGGGGGGGGGGGGTTCAGGGGTTGTTTATATTAACAAGAAATGGTACGAACTCGGTACTTCTTATCCATGGATATTTCCTGTATTATTGCGAGTCCGATTTGCATCCAGGAACACATCAATTAAGGTAAACCATTAGGAAATTGCTACTCTTTGTTTAAATGCAAAATACCATCCCCCAACGAGTGACACACTCAAAGAGGGCACAAGACCGTCCATCATCCAAAAACAGTGCTGACACGGTGCTTCTCCACCGCCGAGTATGCCTGCTGCCCAGTCTGGAAGTGGTCCACACACGGCAGGAAACTGGATCTTGTCCTACATGAAAGCTGCAGCATCATCACCAGTTGATTGAACCAGCCATGATCCAACACCTGCAAGTCTTGACTGGTATCACACCACCTGACATCAGGAGAACGGCCGCCAGCCAAGCCGAAAGGACCAAGCAGACTGATGATAACAGACACTTCCTCTATGACAACAACCTGATATCTAGTTGATTGCGCTCAAGAAAAAGACTTCTGCTCTTCCACCGAGCCACTCGAAGAAGCCCCAAGGACCACTCACACAAGGCTGTGGCAACAGCGACTGAACAAGCCAGAAAACACCTTGAGGCTCAACATCCTCTCTCTCTACTCCCCCACAGCCCCCCCCTCCCTCCTTCCTCCAGCAGAGGAACCCTCGGTTGGAACCCAAAGCGGCTGGACCATCCAGAAGTCACTATATATTGCCTGCATACCAAAGTTGGCAAATGTAAGGCCGGCATGGTCAAACGAGGATATGCACAACGCCCCGATACCTGTGACTGTGGGGAAAGGCAGACCATGGCCAACCTGTTAATCTGCCCCCTACTGCCCACACCAAACAGCCCCAACAATTTAGTTCAGGCAAACAACATTGCCCTCCAATGTGCCCGGGACTGGAGGGACTGCATTTGATGTTATGCCAAAACACGAAAAGAAGAACTATTCATGAAACAAATTTGCACAAGAAATCATACAAACGGTTGCCTTCATTTGATACCCCAGAATAATCAAATTTAAGACCCAACTATGCTCAGATGGCCTCTCAGAGCATTTATACCCCCAAAGCTTCCAGGGGCATACGTCAGTACGTCACCCCCAGACTCTGGCATGGCAGACTACTATTCACTTTGCTCAACAAATCACACATATCTGCTTTAAAACAATGAAAACACTGCAATATATCTCTGTGCTCAACTCCCAGTTGAAGCTGCTGTTTGTTTTTTCCGACCCTGTCACTATCTGAAATGAACAGAGTTTTGGGAGACCTTTGTCATCCACTATTTTAACCATGCCACGTATTGCCGCCGTCTTCCATTCTTAACCACAATCCTTTCTACCCCAGTTAACCCAACTCTGGTACTTGCAGGTCTCTCTTTCCTACCCTCCTCTTTTCCTGTTTCATTATTCCCCTGCTTATTATGTCAAATAATATGTTAACTTGAGTGAACTCCATTCAATGTACAATGTGTGCCGAGTGGGTTCATCAAAAATGTAGTGGTTTGAGAGGGTCATTAACCAGTGTGGCAGCTACATTCAAGTGTAAGGTGTGCACAGAGGGAGCTGCAGATGGAGGAAATGTTGAGTTGGATCTTGGAGACGGCGTGAAGCTGGAAGGTGTGAAAACATTTTGCTACCTCGGAGACATGCTGAATGGAGAAGGTGGATCAGACTCGGCAATGGTTGCTGGAGTGAGATGTGCATGGAAGAAGTTTCGGGAACTGAGTGGCGTGCTGATGAGGAGGGGAGTGTCATTGAAGCTGAAGGGAAAGGTGTATGCTGCATGTGTGAGAAGTGTTATGATTTATGGGAGCGAGACATGGGTAATGAACGTAGAGCAGCAACGAAGGTTGGAAAGGGTGGAAATGCGAATGGTTTGGTGGATGTGCGGAGTATCGTTGAGAGAGAGGAAGACAAATGATGAATTGCGAAAGATGATGGGAATAGAGCCTGTGATGGATGCTGTGAAGAGGAACAGGTTGAGATGGTTTGGTCATGTGTTGAGGAAGGATGAAAGTGACTGGTTGAGAAGAGTGATGGAAATGATTGCAGAAGGAAGTAGAGGATGTGGAAGACCGAGAAAGACTCGGCTAAAGATGGTGGAAGAAGAAATGCGGGCAAGGGGGTTAACAAGGGGAGATGCAAAAAATAGGGCAAAATGGAGAAGAATGTGGACCTGCAACCACACAATGGGGGGCCTGCAACCGCACAATGGGGGGCCTGCAACCGCACAATGGGGGCCTGCAACCGCACAATGGGGGCCTGCAACCGCACAATGGGGGCCTGCAACCGCACAATGGGGGCCTGCAACCGCACAATGGGGGCCTGCAACCGCACAATGGGGGCCTGCAACCGCACAATGGGGGCCTGCAACCGCACAATGGGGGCCTGCAACCGCACAATGGGGGCCTGCAACCGCACAATGGGGGCCTGCAACCGCACAATGGGGGCCTGCAACCGCACAATGGGGGCCTGCAACCGCACAATGGGGGCCTGCAACCGCACAATGGGGGCCTGCAACCGCACAATGGGATCCTGAAACCACACAATGGGGACCTGCAACCGCACAATGGGATCCTGAAACCGCACATTGGGGGCCTGCAACCGCACAATGGGGGCCTGCAACCGCACAATGGGGGCCTGCAACCGCACAATGGGGGCCTGCAACCACACAATGGGGGCCTGCAACCACACAATGGGGGCCTGCAACCACACAATGGGGGCCTGCAACCACACAATGGGGGCCTGCAAGCACACAATGGGGGCCTGCAACCGCACAATGGGTTGACACAATGACAATGACACCCGTATTCTTTTCCTTCAGACCTGGTCACCTTGACCGAGGGGAAAAAACCAGATAGTACATATTGTGTACCACAGCACAGAACAAGAAAACGGTGCTTTGTGTTAAACCAATTCAATAAATAAAGAAACATTTATTAAAGGACATCAGAGCATCAGAGCAGTTTTGTGTTCACATCAAATGCAACCATATGTCATTGTGTGCTCAGGCTCGCCAACAGGTGCTCGATTCCACACACCATCCAACACGAGATGAGTGACGTCATCAAAGTAGATTGCACTTGCAGTGATTACCAACCGCAGCACAGTCACCACACGTTCTATAAACAAAACCTCAACGTACGATTCACCATTCAATCACTGCCTCCGAGTGCAAATACGACTCGAGCATAGTATGTTACAGTAAACAAAGCGTGGTAGAACGATGGGGTTTGTGGGTGAATTTCACAAGGGAAGTCATCAAGACAAGAGCAATCGACATTTCGATTCCACACGGGCCTCGATCACACAGAACGAGAAGGGAATCTGACAAACAATACCCAAACCGTTAGATATTCGAGATTAACTATAAGTATAAGATCTAGCAAAGTGAGGGACCAATCAAAGGAATCCATTGCGGACATTTCGCAAAAGAGCTGTATGGGATGAGTTTATCGAAAAGTGTTTTTTTTTTTTATTTCTGAAGAGACATCGCTGAAGAATCGTTCTCACGGAGCAAAGATGGCGGCGCTTGTCGTCAGAGCGGAAGTGATGTTTTTCCACGTTCCACATCGAGGGTTTTCCCTTCCGGTTACGAACAAACACCTAATGTCGCCGTCTACCTCACTGCCTTAGTGTCAACGATACTGCCTCAGATTGATTCGCCGGTAATATTAAAGCGACTTTTTCCACACAATTATTATTCGTTCACCATCATTATTGCATCCGAACAATCGCGGGGAAAAAAAACTTACGTAGCGGCCTTTGCCGCAGGCAGCATGGCGGAATCCCGGAGAAACTTGCGGATGTCTTGCGCTCTCCTCACCCAACACAGATCACAAACGCGCCGTCGCTTTGTGTTACACCGAAGCACAAGCTAAAGACCGCAACGCAAACGATAATCGCGTCATAACTACTGCGCGCCCTTCACAAATGTATCGCCTCCGACGACATTCAGCGTCATTGCGTCATGGCGTAGAGTGATGCAATCACGTAACTCCTTTCCCTTTTCCACGGCGCTTTCAAATCTGGGAGGCATTTGCGCAACATAAGAACTCCGAGCAGAAGACTATGTGCGATAAGGATTCCGTATGGAAACAATCACAGGAGGCCCATTGTCCTGCAGCTGATCAAAGAGAAATCTCCACCAAAACTAGAGATCGAGAGTTTATAGGACACAGGTTGGATAAATTAGATCCCACGGGGTCCTGATGCCTTCAATGTCACGTTACTTATTGTTGACTTAATGACCTCAACGCTCACCCATCTACTTATTACGGTCAAGCGAAGCCGTGCGTTGTACGTTGGACGTTGGTTAAACTGGAGCGAAACGGTGGGGCAAAAACTTCCCTTCTATCTATTACGTACATGCTATGCCAGGCCAATGAAAGAAGACAACTGAGGCAGATTTGAAAGATGTTCAACAAGCAACCAACAGCAATCTTTATTTCACACAAGGAAGGCAATCATCAAAGCACATATTTACAAGCAAGCAAAGTCAGAACGTACAGAAGAGCAGATTTACCCGTAGCACGTATTTCCCTTATACAGACATTGCGTCATCATTCATTGCGAGAAGGAGATGAGAATAAATGAGGAGAAAGAAGCAGAACAGAGTTTGGGGGGAGGTGGCTCCTCCCTTACTTCAGACTACCAGGTAGGGCTGTGTCAGTCCAAATGTGTGGGGCCGTAATAAGCAGTCCAAACCTCGCTAACTCCAAGGCGTCCGGCCAAAAATGGCGGTTATTTATGGCCCGCGTGGGAATGATGGGATGCGAGACGTTTAGCTGAACGGAACACACGGGTTTATTCCGAAACCACAAAACATGCAAACACGACAGTAAATGGATAACCAATAACGATTTAATGAAAATAAAACACGGAATAAAAATGAAATGTGAGGTAAACAAAAACTAAATTCTGATTTTGAAACGTCTCCAATCAGTCACAAATACAAACACAGGGTAAATTGGAATAAAATAAAACCCCTTTTTGTGCCGGCACTTACAGTCACGTGAAAAAGTAAGTACACCCCATGTAAAGTTTTGACTTTTTCAACATATGTCAACATACAGCTATTTGATCTTCATTTGATAGATAAAGGTTTTTACTTTTTGCAACATGCCAAGTCCATTGTATAATAACAAATATCATGAAACATTTACATTTTGTAGTCCATTGTATAATTTAAATAAACACAAATGCAAATTTCGCATGTGGAAAAAGGAAGTGCACCCCATGAAATGTTTTTAATCTTTTTAACATATGTGGACATATCAATATTTGATCTTCATTTAAACAGTATCTATAGATAAAGGTGATTTATTGAACAAAAAACAATGAAAGATTGACTTTGCAATCATTTATTCAACAAAAAATTAACAGAGATGCCATTTCCTTCTGTGGAAAAAGTAAGTACACCCTTGGCTCTAATAGGTGGTATTGCCCCCTTTGGCAGAAACAACCTCAAGTAGGCATTTCTTATAACTGTCTACCAGTCTCTGACATCGACTGGGACGAATTTTTGCCCACTCCTCCATGCAGAATTATTTCAGCTGTCGGATGTTTGAGGGGTTTCTTGCATGCACAGCTCGTTACAAATCCCCTCACAACATCCCGATGGGATTTAGATCCCGACTTTGACTTGGCCATTCCAGAACCCTCCATTTCTTTCTTTTCAGCCATTCCTTGGTGGATTTACTGGTATGTTTAGGGTCATTGTCATGTTGCAGGGTCCACCTTCGGTTGAGCTTCAACTTTCTGACAGATGGCCTCACATTATCCTCAAGCACCCTCTGGTACAATGAAGAATTCATAGTGGATTCTATGATGGTGAGCTTCCGAGGCCCTGAGGCAGCAAAGCTGCCCCAAACCATAATATTTCCACCACCATGCTATACAGTTGGTATCAGGTTCTTGTGGTCAAATGCTGTCTTTGGTTTTTGCCAAACATGTCTTCTGGTACTGTGGCCAAATAGCTCTACCTTTGACTCATCTGTCTAGAGCACATTGTTCCAGAAGTGCAGGTCTTTGCCAAGGTGTTCATTGGCAAACTTTGGTCTTGCCCTGATGTTCTTTCTGGACAGTAAAGGTTTCCTCCTGGCACACCTCCCATGTAGATCAAATTTGTGCAGCCTCTTTCTAATGGTAGACTCGTGCACTTTGACATCAACAGTGGCAAGAGCTACCTGTAGGTCCCGTGATGACATTCTGGGGTTCTTGACTTCTTTCAGCATCTTGCGGTCTGCTCTCGGGCTGAACTTGCTGGGGCGGCCTGGCCTGAACAAGTTGGCAGTTGTTTGGAATCTTCTCCACTTGTAGATGATCTTCCGGACAGTCGAATGATTGATTTCAAATTGTTTGGAGATCTTTTTAAATCCCTTCCCAGACTCGTAGGCATCTATAACGTTCTTTCTGAAGGCCTCAGAGAGCTCTTTTGATCTAGGCATGGTGATGCCGCACACTTCAACAACAAAGAGCAAACCAAACTAAATGTCTGAGGTTTAAATAAGACAGGTTCCTCCAAGATCCTCTCTAACGATGTTCTAATCATTTGCACCTGAGCTGGTGCACCTGATTCTAATTTTAGGTATTTGAAGTAGTGATAAATGTAGGGGTGTACTTACTTTTTCCACATGCGAAATTTGCATTTATGTTTATTTAAATTATACAATGGACTACAAAATGTAAATGTTTCATGATATTTGTTATATTGTATCACCTTTATCTATCAATATTGTTGAAATGAAGATCAAATAGCTGTATGTTGAAATATGTTGAAAAAGTCAAAACTTTACATGGGGTGTACTTACTTTTTCACGTGACTGTATCTTTTGGCCCAAATGGCTCCTCTTTGTAAGAGCAGCGGTGGCGGTGGCCAAGTTCAATCCTCTCACGCCGGAGCGCACAAGGTGGCGCCGGCCGACGAATGTAAAGACACCCAGAGCAGTGAAGATGGCCTCCTTCGCTACCAAAGAGTCTGCGAGCCAAAACCTCCCTCAAAATGCCGACGCAGCAAAAGCTCCTCGCTCTCCAAAGCGCGCCCAACTTAGTCAGCAGTGAGATCGAAAAGCAAAGATGATGCAGCCTTCTTGTCCAAGCTCAAAAACGATCGTCTCTCTCCTCAGCTCTCGTGACGTCACCCCCGACCAATCGTGAAGCTCCTTCCAAATCGCCTCATGCTCTGCCCATGTCATCTGGGCCAATCACGTCCCTCGGGGGCGTGGCCTGCCGGCTCTTTCTCCACGTCCCACTCCATGGGCGTGGCCTTTTGCCGCAAGTATTCATGTGAGCGGGCTTACTTGCCATGAGCATTCATAGGGTCGGCTTAGCTTGGCTTGTATGGTTTTAAATGGCCAGCAGATGCTGTAAAATGTTTGGGATTGATCACAGGGGGAATCACACACTGGGGAAATTATCCTTGAACGCTCTGCTGCTTGAAGCGGAACGTTCTCCTGCATGAAGCGAGCGGGCGGGCGTGCAACCCGCCTCCTCAGCCATGCAATGTCCTCCCGGGTTCGGCACGAGACTGCGATGCAACCAATGTTTGGATCAGAAGGGAGAGAGGGTCGAGGGCGAAGGTGGCGAAAGGAGTAAGCAGTCGAGGGAAAGGAATCATGAGGCAACAGAGGCAAGAGGTCAGACTGTGAGAGAGAAAGAACAACCAGTAACTAAGCAGGAAGGAAGCCAAAAACGAGAAGAAGAAAATGTCGGCTTGCCTGTCCGTTTATCAGCCGTCCTGTGACGTCAGCTCTCTCTCTCTCTCCCAATCGGTGCGTCACTTCTTGCTCGCCCCTCGCGTCCTCCAATCCGAGGGAAGCTTCTTGCCTCGCCCCTAGCCAAGCACCAGTCCTTCCTTACTTTGCCAATCGGCGACCTGATTCTTACTCACCCTTTTCCTTGACCAATTGCTGCCCCTCTGAGCGTGTCTATTGCCTGCCTGCTCCATATTTCATCGCCATGGAGTCGTAATGCGCGGCCGCTTCCTGCCTGTTCTCCCGGTAAGTTTTATTGTTATTGTGGCGGAGGGGGGGATTTAAGTAGTGTTTGTGTGGTGTAACCATGGGGCCTAACTAATGTCTATGGTGCGTTGCCATACGGGTCACATGGAAGATCACAGGTTTGACACATAGGGGAATTAACATAATCCCTACTCTATCTATCACAAAGCCATCCTCGTATGACCACAAATATACACTTAATCCGACAAACAAACTTATTACAGGTGAGGTTCCCTATCACGACAGTCGAAGCACCTACCGATGCAGATCTACCTGGATCTATATATGCCCTACCCAAAATTCATAACAATATGCATGTGTACGTACATATGCGTGTGTGTGTGTATGTATATATCTGTGTGTGTGTGTGTGTGTGTGTGTGTGTGTGTGTGTGTGTGTGTCTGGTCATAAACCCTAACATAACATTTGCTTTACAAACGTTCGCACCCTTCCCCCCCTCACTTTTCTCTCTTTTAGAATCCCCCCCCCCCCACCCCCTCCTCTCTCTCTCTGTCCCCCTCCTCACTCCCCCCTCTCTCCTAATAAAGTGCAACACTCTCCTCCCACCCTTCTTTCTCTCTCCCCAATTCCCCACCTCCCCCCTCGGCCCCCACTTCTCTTAGTATTCCTGTCAGCAAAGCGATGGGTGGTACTTGCTAGTACGTAATAATTATTGTAATTGTTATTTGCCCCCATACATTGATTGATCCTGATCGACTCAACGAGAGGAGTTTGTATGTAGTAAATCACGTGTATACTGGAACAGACATCAGTGTGCTTCAATACGATGTTCTCGGATATTTTGAGGCAATGAACAAGCACACATGGTAACTGGGATTTGAGCCTTGGTTACCTACATATTCACAGGATTGTTAAACAGGTGTTGGTGACATTTTATTGGGCATTCTTTTTGGGTGGCTCTCCCATGGTAAAAAAAACCTAGAAGGGCACTCGGTAGAGCACATACCTCGGCCAGGCTGAACAGTTTACGTTTTGTATCCCACTGATATAGACCGGATCTGAATCCAGACCTGAACCAAAATCAAATAGGTTTGTTCTTGTCATCTACCCAACTCATCCACCTAGTTTTGTCATAACACTCAATGAAGTGTCATAACACTTCAACAATATCTCTCCGTTCTCAAGACCGAACT
The DNA here is from genome assembly GCF_964187855.1 of Myxine glutinosa. NCBI lineage: Eukaryota > Metazoa > Chordata > Myxini > Myxiniformes > Myxinidae > Myxine > Myxine glutinosa. The sequence goes on from NC_136274.1 coordinate 42,805,744, forward strand.
CTCTTATCTGTCTCCCTCTTCCAAATCCTGGTGGCGTCTGGTCAAATCTGTTTCTGGTGTTTGTTCCCCCTCCATCACCTCAAACGGCTACACGGCTGACTCCGCACGTGAAAAAGCTGAATGCCTCAACTCTGTGTTTGCCTCTAAATCTTGTGTCCCAAACCCATCCCTCTCTGTACCCACCGTACCCAGTCGTACCCAGCTGCTCCTGGACTTTATGTCCTTTCCTCCTGACAAGGTGGAAAAGTTTCTGTCAACCCTCGACTCTGATTCTGCAACTGGACCTGACGGCATCAGCCCATGGGTCCTAAAATCCTGTTCTTCCGCTCTTTCACTCCCTCTCTCTGTCCTCTTCACCCTCTCTTTTGCTCAAGGTCATCTGCCATCTGCTTGGAAATCAGCCAACATCACCGCTTTGCACAAAAAAGGTGCAAAAACAGATCCTAGCAACTACAGACCAATCAGCCTTCTCCCAATTATCAGCAAAATCATGGAATCCATCATTGCTTCGGATATGAAATCTTTCCTCTTCTCCAATGGCTTGATCTCTGATCATCAATTTGGTTTCAGACGTGGTCACTTTACTCTGGACATGCTGCTTCTGCTTTCTCAACAATGGATGGAGGTCCTCAATGCCAAACAGGAAATTAGAGCTGTCTCCCTTGACATATCACGTGCCTTCGATATGGTCTGGCACCCCGCTCTGCTCACCAAACACTCCTCCTTTGGTATCCATGGAAATCTCCACGCATGGCTGGCGGACTTCCTCTCTAGTCGTAGTCAGCGTGTGGCCCTGAATGGGTTTCTCTCATCTCCTCTTCCTGTTCAGGCTGGAGTTCCCCAAGGCAGTGTTCTGGGCCTTGTGCTTTTTCTGGTCTTCATCAATGATCTCTCTGACTCTCTTGAAAATCCTCTCTATCTCTTTGCTGATGACTCTACTCTCTGTCACTCCATTCCTCATCCCTCAGATTGGCAGTCTGCAGCCTCCTCACTCTCTGCAGACCTGGACAAAATCGCAGACTGGGCAATCAAGTGGAACATGTCTTTCAATCCTGACAAATCTCACACTCTTACGATGTCTCTCCGAAAATACCGACTGGACAACCCTCCCATCCACTTTCTGAATAATCCTCTCCAAGAAGTTCTGTCACTCAAGCTTTTGGGTCTCACTATCTGCCATGATCTTTCCTGGGAAAACCACATTTCAAATCTGGCCTCCAAAGCCAGTCGCCGACTGGGCATCCTCTGTCGTGCGAAGTCCTTCCTTGGCACACCTGAGCTCCTCACCACATACAAGGCTTTCATCCACAGCTCAAGGGAATACTGCTCTCCCCTCTGGGCTGGTGCTCCTGCCTCACACCTAGCTCGTCTTCACGTTGTTGAAACCAAAGCGTTCAGAATCATTGGAACCTCCCGCGATGAAGCTAACTCCGAGGGCCTTTCACTCACTCACCGCAGGCAGGTTGGTGGTCTTTCCGTCTTCTACCGACTCCTCTCTGGCCTTGCCCCCCCAGCTCTCTCTGGGCTGTCCCCCAAATATTCCTACAGGTCGCACAAGATCTGCCTTCAACCCTCTTATGGTTAAACTGCCAAAATCAAGACTCTCTGCTCACCTTCACTCCTTCATTCCTCTTTTCTCCCACCTCTGGAACAAACTCCCTCACTCTCTTCAATCCCACTCCACCCTCCAGGTCTTTAAAACAGCTGTTCACCACCATCTCTTAACTTCCCCCATCCAAAACCTTGATCTTTTCTATCCCCGCTAATTTCACCCCAAATCTACTTTTTTGAAATACCAACTTCTGTCCTGGAAGTCCTTGGTGTCCTTGTGTTTTATACTTCTCCCACCCCCCCCCCCCCCCTTCCCACGCCTCCTCCCCCCAAGCCCTCTCCCTCCCACACATCTCCCTGCTCTCAAATGTTGTGTTTGTGTGCTTCCCCTTCTCTCCCCATCTTGTTTTCCGCTCCCTCCTTTTATATATTTTGTTTGTCTGTTTGATTTGTTTGTGAAATAAATGTTAGCTCTTTAACGAGCCTCGATTCAGTATACAAAAAAAAACAAAAAAAACACATCCACAACTTTTTGAAATATCGTGCTAAATATCGTTTTGGGCCTCTCAATGGTGAAGAATCACTTTTAAAATTCTCGTATCCAGATCCGGATCTTCATCAAAATCCAATAATTTCGTCCTGTCCATCAAGTTTCATCCGTATGTGTCCACAACTTTTTGAGGTATCCTGTTTACAGAAAAACAGACTTGTTGTGTTGTGTTGGATTGGAACAGAAAAAAGTGTTGAAAACATGACTGGAGGTACCGCCCACCTTTAGTGGTGGATGTAACAAGAAACAAACAAGTGATTCATGTCAGATGACATCAAGACCCACAAAAGTCTGCACTGTCTGCACACATAACATCATATAATGTACATACAGCACTATTTCATCATGCTATAATTCGAGAGAGGTGTCTGTTTGTGTGTTTGACTTGTATGTACTCCTGAACTGTTGGACAGAATTAGTTGAAAACAGGTGGTTGTACTCGGGGGAGGGGTTGGCTGTGCACGGGCGGCTTTTAGGGGGTTAAAATAAATTAACAGTCCAAGGGGTTGAGGCTAAGGGGATGACCCCAATTCTCTCCGTAACTATTTTCTGGGGTACCAGTAACTAACCCGTCCGTAATTCTGGGGGAATTCACCCATCCATCCATCCATCCATCCATAAGGACGGGATCTTTGCTTGTTGGATAAAACAATACAATGTTCATGAGATTCTAAAATCCAAGGCATCTACGAGCATCCTTTGGACATCTTATGTCCTACTCTCTGTGAAGGAAACGTGGGATCTTTAATGCTGGTGAACAGGACTCTGGTCTAATGTCCCACCCAACAGATTACATACTCCCATCCAACGGGTGAAACACCAAGGTAACAGTTTATACTTGGGATGGGAATTCAACCGAGACTAAACAGTTCAAATGCCGATACGCTACCTCTGAGCTATGCTGTCAGACCAATCTTCTCCATTACATCTTGGCATTTGGGTATCTGTGTGAATAGTACAGCTCCCGAGGCCATTTGGCAAACAAGGGGTTGCACTTCAATCAATCAGGATGAGGCTTTACTTTCTTAGGTCCCTACATGGCCCGTGGCAGTCCACTTGTAAGAATGTACAACTCTGGGCGGTTCTTGGGTTAAGGTCAGGCCCATCAAGCAGAGATTGGACAGGACTAACAAATTTCAACTGTCAAATTTAGGAACTCTGTATATACCTCGAGCAATGTGCCTTGAGCCACTATTTCTCAAAGACACATTTTGCTTATTTCAGTTTTAAAAGCATTTGCAAACTAGAACGGCACTCAGTAGAGAGCATACCTCTGCCTGGTTGGCCATATCACTCAATGGTGAAGAATCAGTAAAAAAAAAAAAAAAATTGTCATATCCGAATCCATATTCAGATCTTCACCAAAATCGAATCGAATCATCCTTGTCACACATCCAACATGTCCACCAAGTTACGTCCAAATCCGTCCACAACTTTTTGAGATATCCTGCTATGTATCGTTTCAGCCCTATCTTCCAATGGTGAAGAATCACTTCGTAGCCGGATCCGAATCCAGATCTTCACCAAAATCTAATCATTTCGTCCGTGTTACATGCACTACCTCTCTGCCAAAGTTCGTCCGAATCTGTCCACAACTTTTGAGATATCTTGTTCACAAACAGACAAATAAACAAATGAAAAATCACTCATAGAGCGACACTTGGCAAAAGAGAACAAAGTAGAATGGCACTGTAGAGCATCCCTTTCACCTCAAAAATAATTAGTGGTTGAATTCATTGACCTGATATTTGAATTCATTGACAGTCTTCAAAGTTTAAGTTAATCAGATGAAAATTGACAATATTAGAAATTTGGCTGATGTTGACCTTTTGGCCTATGTTGACCTCAAAAATAGTTGGTGGTTTGTTTCAGTAAGCTGATATGCAAATCATATTCAGTTAGGAAGTCAATCAGATGAAAATTGAGGATTTTAGAAATTTGAAAAGGTTGTTGACCATTTGGTCTAGGTTGACCTTTTGGCCTATGTTGATCTCCAAAATAGTTGGTGGTTGAATTCAGTAAGCTGATATGTAAATCCTATTCAAATTTCAAGTCAATCGGATGAAAATTGAGGATTTTAGAAATTCAAAATAACGTGGTTGACCTTTGGCCTATGCTTTTGGCCTACGCTGATCTCAAATATAGTAGGTGGTTGAATTCAGTTCGCCGATATGTAAATCCTATTCAAATTTCAAGTCAATCGGATGAAAATTGAGGATTTTAGAAATTCAAAAAAAAGTGGTTGACGTTTGGCCTATGTTGAGCTTTTGGCCGATGCTGATCTCAAAAATAGTTGGTGGTTGAATTAAGTTGGCTGATATGTAAATCCCATTCAAATTTCAAGTCAATCGGATGAAAATTGAGGCTTTTAGAAATTGGAAAAAGGTGGTTGACCTTTGGCCTATGTTGACCTTTTGGCCTAAGATGATCTCAAAAATAGTTGGTGGTTGAATTCAGTTAGCTGATATGTATATCCTATTCAAATTTCAAGTCAATCAGATGAAAATTGAGGATTTTAGAAATTTGAAAAAGGTGGTTGAGCTTTGGCCTATGTTGACCTTTTGACCCCAAAAATATATAGAATTTTGTCGGACCACGAACTCTACCATTTGGTGAAGTTTCGTGAAGATCGGTTTAAAATTGTGACCTGTACGCAAGTATAAGTGAACGGACAGACAAACACACAAACAAACACAAACCGGAGTGATCAACATACTTACAAAAAAATTGTACATTTTTTTTTGCCAAGTAACAAACAGACAGGGGTGAAAACATAACCTCCATTCACCTTCAGTGGCGGAGGTAATAAAACTAGAACGACATTAGGTAGAGTGCATACCTCCACCAGGCTGAACAGTTTATGCTTTGTATCACACGGGTAGGCCGGATCTGGATCCAGACCTGAACCAAAATCTAATCGGCTTGTTATTGTCACATACCCAATTCATCCACCTACTTTTGTCATAACTCATCCACAACCTTTTTAAACAATGCTCTATTTCGTTTTCAACCCCATTTCTCAATGGTGAAGAATCATCACTTAAATTTTTTTAAAACCTCTCGATCCCCGATCTACTGCCTCAGTTTTGGGGCTAGCCCTACCAAACTTTTTGCGGAACATTTTAGGGTCCCAGCGGGTGTCCTAAGGTAGGTGGGCGGTTTCATAAATGTCTCAATACAGTTAGGATTTGGAGTTCAAACCCGCACAAAGCTGTTCCCTCTCTCCGCATGTAAACGCATTCACGGGTTCGGCATTCACAGTTTCGCCATTTACCGCATGTGCAAACATTCCCTGGTTCGGTAATATCGCAATACAATTATTGTGATTTTGCGTTTCCACCTGAACGACGCCGCTCTTTCTCCATATGTAAACAACCACGGCTTTGGAAATTTCTCAATGCAATTGATTTTCTCGGTTTCCACCCATGAGATGCCGCAATTTTTTCCACAGATTCGAAATTTGCAGTTTTGCCATTGACCATCTATACAAGCATTCCCCACCTTCTGGTGGGGTCAGTTGCAGTCACTAAGTTTTTTTTTTGCCCAAGTCACTCACGAACCGGCTGTCTATGCCTGACGTTCGAATGAATGTGGCACTGGAATGTGGAATTTATTGGGTCATGGTTTGGCATTTGTTGTTTCCGCATTGTCTGGCTGCTGTTGGCCTCCCACCCGAGCGTAGCAAGTGTACCTAGCTGTTTGAAAAAAAAAAAAAATCTAATCGTAACTTACAAAGTCCTTCCATCTTTTAAGCCATACTGTCATCCATATTTACACCTTCAATGACTGTTTTTTTTTTGTTTTTTTTGTATACAGAATCGAGGCTCGTGAAAGAGCTAACATTTATCACACAAACAAATCAAACAGACAAACAAAGTATATAAAAAGGGGAGCGGTAGACAAGATCGGGAGAGAAGGGGAAGCACATAAACACAACATTTGAGAGCAGGGACATCGGGAATGTGTGGGAGGGAGAGGGCTTGGGGGGAGGCGGCGTGGGAAGGGGGGGGGGTGGGTTGGAGAAGTATAAACACAAGGACACCAATAACTTCCAGGAAAGAGGTCGTTATTTCAAAAATGTGTATTTGGGGTGAAATTAGCAGGGGTAGAAAAGATCAAGGTTTTGGATGGGGGAAGATAAGAGATGGTGGTGAACAGCTGTTTTAACGACCTGGAGGGAGGAGTGGGATTGAAGAGAGTGAGGGAGTTTGTTCCAGAGGCGAGAGAAAAGGCGAATGAAGGAGTGAAGGTGAGCAGAGAGTCTTGATTTTGGCAGTTTAACCATAAGAGGGTTGCTGGCAGATCTTGTGCGACCTGTAGGAATATTGGGGGGACAGAGGCCAGAGAGAGCTGGGGAAGCAAGGCCGGAGAGGAGTCGATAGAAGACAGAAAGACCACCAACCTGCCTGCGGTGAGTAAGTGAAAGGCCCTCGGAGGTAGCTTCATCGCAGGAGATTCCAATGATTCTGAATGCTTGACAGGAGTGAATTACAAATTTCAGCCCATTCTTGTGCGCAACCCCAAACAAGTCCATTTACGTCACAATCGTGCATCTGCTCACACAATACCTAATCCCTGGGCCTCTCCAAAAACATCCTCTGATAGATATACAGTGCATTCAGAAAGTATTCAGACCCCTTCACTTTTTTCACATTTTGTTATGTTGCAGCCTTATGCTGAAATCGTTTAAATTCATTTTTTCCCTCATCAATCTACACTCAATACCCCACAATGACAAGGATAAAACAGGATTTTAGAAAGTTTTGTAAATTTATTAAAAAGAAAAAACTGAAATATCACATTTACATAAGTATTCAGACCCTTAACTCAGTACTTAGTTGAAGCACCTTTGGCAGCGATTACAGCCTCGATTCTTCTTGGGTATGACGTGACAAGCTTTGCACACCTGGATTTGGGGATTTTCTGCCATTCTTCTATGCAGATCCTCTCAAGCTCTGTCAGGTTGGATGGGGATCGTCGGTGGACAGCCATTTTCAGGTCTCTCCAGAGATGTTCGAATGGGTTCAAGTCAGGGCTCTGGCTGGGCCACTCAAGGACCTTCACAGAGTTGTCCATAAGCCACCCCTGCGTCCCTGCAGCTGAAGAACACCCCCACAGCATGATGCTGCCACCACCATGCTTCACCATTGGGATGGTATTGGGCAGGTGATGAGCAGTGCCTGGTTTCCACCAGACATGACGCTTAGAATTGAGGCCAAACAGTTCAATCTTGGTTTCATCAGACCACAGAATCTTGTTTCTCACAGTCTGAGTCCTTTAGGTGCTTTTTTGCAAACTCCAAGCGGGCGTTCATGTGTCTTTCACTGAGGAGAGGCTTCCGTCTGGCCACTCTGCCATAAAGCCCAGATCGGTGGAGTGTTGCAGTGATGGTTGTCCTTCTGGAAGTTTCTCCCATCTCCACACAGGATCTCTGGAGCTCAGCCAGAGTGACCATCGGGTTCTTGGTCACCTCTCTTACCAAGGCCCTTCTCCCCCGATTGCTCAGTTTGGCCGGGCGGCCAGCTCTAGGAAGAGTCCTGGTTGTTCCAAACTTCTTCCATTTAAGAATTATGGAGGCCACTGTGCTCTTGGGAACCTTCAATGCAGCAGAGATTTTTTGGAGGCTTCCCCAGATCTGTGCCTCGACACAATCCTGTCTCTGAGCTCTGCAGGCAGTTCCTTCGACCTCACGGCTTGGTTTTTGCTCTGATATGCATTGTCAGCTGTGAGACCTCATATAGACAGGTGTGTGCCTTTCCAAATCATGTCCAATCAATTGAATTTACCACAGGTGGACTCCAATCAAGGTGTAGAAACATCTCAAAGACGATCAAGAGAAATGGGAGGCACCTGAGCTAAATTTCAAGTGTCATAGCAAAGGGTATGAATACTTATGTAAATGTGATATTTCAGTTTTTCTTTTTAATAAATTTGCACAACTTTCTAAAATACTGTTTTCTCTTTGTCATTATGGGGTATTGAGTGTGGATTGATGAGGGAAAAAATGAATTTAAACGATTTCAGCACAAGGCTGCAACATAACAAAATGTGAAAAAGGTGAAGGGGTATGAATACTTTCTGAATGCACTGTACGTTTTGAGGATTCCTGAACTGTAATGATGTTGGGAAAAATGTAAATATACGATGTTGGTGTTGTTCCTCCGGTTTCCAATACGAGAGAGGAAAGAGACAGACTGGAGGCCAGAGGCAAAAGGCGACAGTGTATCGAGATTCCATGTTGAGCTTCTCCACTTACATTCCGCTCTGCTCTGTGAACCCATGACCGTTGTTGATCCATCTCCACACTTGGTCACGTACTATTTTCAACCTGCTCGCCTGATCCCGTGAACACAGCGATCCCTCTCGTCTATAAATGTTACACCTTCATGTCTGAGCCAATCTATTATCCTTGCCCCTTAACGTTCTCCAACAAGGATTTTTTTTTCCTCCAACTAACGGCGTTGATGTTCACAGAACCCTCAAGTCCTGAGAAGGAATGCCTCGGGATGACGTGGCTTATAACCAAATTGTGGAGCAACGTGCAATAAAGCGACGGCAAATGCCCTATTGCATTTTGAAGCCGCCTGGCAAACATATTGGTCCGAGATCTCCTTACAGACCTCGCACAATAAACACACCGCCACACTATTTGGGGATCTTAAGTTTTCTGCTTTCTAGCCATGAAGAGACGCAGCTGCAGTCCGAATGAAGGCATGTCTGCTTAAATAAATATTTAAATGAAAATGATCACCCAGCAATTACTCCTGTGCTTTAATGGACTTGGTGTTGTGGACAAAGAACGAGGATGAAGAGGGGCATTTATCATGTGAAAGGAGATCCAGAGAAACTTCCAAGTTAGCGAAAGTTAAGGTTTAATAACTTTTAAACTTGACACCTTGTCCTTACTGGTTACAGAGGAGTTACGGAGTTACGGAGGTAAGAGGTAAAGCACAGAAGAGATAGGCACTTAGACACAATCTTATCTATCCCAGACAGACCACAGACAAACGGAACAAGACTGACTTACACAGGGATTGATGGCAGGGAAGGACAGGCAGTCGATAGCACAAGGTGCACCTTGCCTCAGGGGCAGAATCAAGCACGGCCAGGCTACTCTTCTTGGTAACTTTTAATACTTACAACGGGGAATTATGCTATTAACCTCACCATGTGGGGTCGGCTGAGCGGAAAGTTTCGAGTCTTTCACGAACCGGTTGGCCAGGCATGTCATTTGACTGGAGGTGATTCGAGCAGGAATTTGCAAGCTGTTCAGCGTGGTGGAGATAACTCGCTTACTCTTCATGAAAGACACCGGGGGATCTCTGGTGCCCGGTAAGCGATGCCAGCAGTCAGTCTCAGGGATGGCACACTTTGCGATGCAACTCCGTGCCTGTGGAGCTCCAAATCACACATTTTATCATCTAGTCTGACCGAACGGGACTCGAACCCGGACTACCTCTGCACCATTCCGTAGGACTGCAAAACATAGATAGAACACACGTGAAACGTCCACCGAGCCATTCTTTCATTGATCGTTTGGTGTTTATCTCCAGTTTAGCAAGTTTGTCATTTGATCCTCGAGCCGAAAGATAGCAACTGATATCGGAACTCGTAACGCAGACTCGGTGCATTTTACTTTTGCGATAAGACCATATCCAATAGTTCAGATGTACAACCTTCCGTCTGCAGAGAAAAGCTCAGCAGATGAATTAATCACGAATCGACAGCCATAAAAACGTAAAATCTACTGACTCGTCAGATTCCTCTGACCCCAGCTCCCCCCTACTCCCCTTTATTCTATTCAAACCCACACCCACTCCAGGTCCCTCTGCAGCTCTATATATATATATATATGTATATATATAACAACCCCGTTTCTACAATCTACTCTTCTTTTACTTAAAAGTTACTTCGACCCCAGCGGGCACCTATACTGTCCGGCGCTTTTCGCCAGGCTACTCTTTCTCTTGTTTCCTACCATTAAGGTGAGTAGTTATCAACTTACTAGCCTACGGCATTTGTTCGTTACCAAACACATGGTGAGGAGTGCAGCGAGTCGCTATGCCCAGGCGTTGGTTCAGCTGAGCAAACCTGGACGACGTTCCCACCTCCTCTGACTGTTTGCACTTCAATACAGATATATTACGACTGTCATCAAGCATTCTGAAATGTAGGCTAGGAGTGCCTGGTATTTAAAAACCCTCGCTGAACATGAACGCGACGGATTCAGGAAAAAGGTCCAAAAACTACAATCTCATTACCTCCGTCAACGTGGGTGGATGGAGGTTATGTTTTCACCCCTGTCTGTCCGTTTGTGAACAGGATATTTCAAAAAGTTATGGACGGATTTGGCCTAAATTTGGTGGAGAGGTTGGGTATGCGACAAGGACGAAATGATTCGATTTTGGTGAAGATCCGGGTCTGGATCAGAGAATTTTTAAAAGTCATTCTTCACCATTGAGTGATGGGACTAAAACCATTATAGAGCACGATATCTCAAAAAAGTTACGGACGAAACTTGGTGGACAGGTTGTGTGTATGACAAGGACAAATAGATTCGATTTTGGTGAACGTCCGAATCTGGATCCGGAAACGAGAAATATTTTTTCATCGATTCTTCATTATTAAATGGTAGGGCCAAAACGTTATATAACATGATATTTCAAAAACTTGTGTACGACTAGTGACAAAACTACGTGGATGGGTGGGGTAAGTGATAAGTACAAGCCCATTAGATTTTGGTGCAGGTCCGAATCCAGATCTGGCCTATCAATGGATACAAAACGTAAACTGTTCAGCCTGGCGGAGGTACGCGCTCCACCGAGTGCTGTTCTAATTCATTCCGTATTCTTGGGTCTGATTTTTTTTCTTTTTGTAGGTTTTTGCTTTGTGGTGTTTTTTTTTTTGGACGTCTGTTCGATTTAACAAAATCTATATATTTAATTCTTCACTCAAGTAAATTGCGAGACGTTTCCTTTGTCTTGGTTTGAACCCAATTTTGTGTGCGGCAGTAGTAATGTGGTATTGCATCATCATTCCAAAATCCATGTAGTGTCGGAAACTTATCTTCTTAGAAAATGAAACTTGGACATCTCCTTTGTGATCAGGCACATTAGTAAACCATTTTCTGGAATGGGAATTACCAGAACACCACTGCCTTTAGGTGTACAGCCATATGTAGGACACCGGGCACAAAAGTGTTATTAAGGCATTTGCAAATAAAATAATGGTGAAATGTCTGGGTGTGCGAGGCTGTTCTCTCCGTGAAACAAGAACGACCTTGTTTAGTCTTTGTCGGCACATAACCCAAATGTTTAAGTTACAATAAACCTGTTTTCAGCGACCACCCCTCCCCACACCGTTTCTGTGCACTTAGCATGCTTTTCCCTTAAAGTAAATCTATCTTTCTATCTACCGTATACAAACTTACAAATACACCAGGACATGCCTGTCTCTTTCCTCTTTCCCCGCTTCACATGTAGTCATTCACCCTCACATGGATATTTCACAGTCTTACAATTCTGCTTACGGCATATAAATTTACCTACAATCCCTTTGATTCTTTCCAACCCATAAGTCGAGAACAAAATTTGGTTAAAGCATTTGGCATACCGGATAACGTCATGACTGTTATATGTCACTCGATTGTTATTATTGGTTGTTTGATTGTTTCCCGCTCCATCAAATGCTATTCATCACATCATATCACGTCCTTCATGGGTATATTTGTGAGTTAAAATATCTCTAAATTGCAGTAAAAACAAAAATTGAAGTACACTGATGTCTACTAGGCAATGGTGAGGTGTAGCAAGGGCAGGCAGTGGGGACGAGGTAGTGAGGGCAGGCAGTGGTTAGGGGGGTAGCGTGGCCAGGCAATGGTGAGGGGTAGCATGGGCAGGTAGTGGTGAAGGTGTAGTGTGTGCAGGCAATGGTGAGGGGGTAGCGAGGACAGACATTGGGGATGGGGTAGCGAGAAAAGGCAGCGGTGAGGAGTAGCGAGGGCAGGGATTGGGAATAGGGTAGCAAGGACAGAGAGGTAAGAGGGTGCAGTAACAGAGAGAGGTAGGAATGAGCTCTGGGAAACAGTTTTTGTTGGCGATTAATCTATTAAATATGTATATAAAAAAAACAAAAAAACCTTCATAGGCCATTTTCCCCCGCAAAGCGGGGGTTGGCCTTTTTCGGGCACCGTGGTTGTTGTTGTTTTTGTTGGTCCCCTTTTTGAAGCAATGTTTTATGGCCGGATGCCCTTCCTGCCACCAACCCTGTTTGTCGCCTTTTACGACAAACAGGGAATTACCAGTGAACTGGTACTCAATTAGCCGACCTCGGAAGGATGACAGGCTGAGTCACCCCCTTGGCGTTAATTCAGCGATCGACCGGGATTCGAACCCAGGATCCTAGGATCCTAAGCCGGCACACTAGCCGCTAAGCCAACACCAGGCTCTATTAAATATGTATAACTATTATATAATTAATTTTCCTGACCTCCGAACCTGAAGCTGACAGGCCACGGATTACTCCGTGACATGACGGGCTTCTAGGCAACAGTGGACGCCGGTTGGGCCAACTCGGTCTAGCAGGGTCCTCACGCCCAATGTTGCATTACACGGTGACCTAATTACCTCAACTGCAGTACCACGCTTTCAACGTCCCACCATTATTTATTATTAAATACTGCCGAGTGAAACCATAGATGGGGCCTTGGCTATCTTGGAACAAATTAGCCCGTGATCCAGCAAAGAGAAATGGCTGGGCAGACAGTAACGGCTTGGGAGATAGACAGCAGCAGCTCAGCAGATGGGAATGGCTTGGCAGAAAGGCAACAGCGGTTCAGCAGATGGGAATGGCTTGGCAGACAGACAACAGTGGTTCGGCAGACAGACAAGCAGCAGCGGCATGTCGTTCATTCGCTTGCCTTTTATTGAGCGAGGAGCGAGGCGTGGCAAAGGCACTTCAGGCAACCTCCTACCCTCTCATGTCATGTTTCCATTGACCCAGCAGGTCAGCTCCACCATTTCTGCGTGCCAGAGAGTGCGCAGCATTAGTGTTTCTGACAGTAGTAGCATTAGCATTTCCGTCAATACAGTCACGTGAAAAAGTAAGTACACCCCATGTAAAGTTTTGACTTTTTCAACATATTTCAACATACAGCTATTTGATCTTCATTTCAACAATATTGATAGATAAAGGTGATATAACAAATATCATGAAACATTTACATTTTGTAGTCCATTGTATAATTTAAATAAACATAAATGCAAATTTCGCATGTGGAAAAAGTAAGTACACCCTTGGCTCTAATAGGTGGTATTGCCCCCTTTGGCAGAAACAACCTCAAGTAGGCATTTCTTTTAACTGTCTACCAGTCTCTGACATCGACTGGGAGAAATTTTTGCCCACTCCTCCATGCAGAATTCCTTCAGCTGTGCGATGTTTAAGGGGTTTCTTGCATGCACAGCTCGTTTCAAATCCCCCCGCAACATCTCGATGGGATTTAGATCCGGGGTTTGACTTGGCCATTCCAGAACCCTCCATTTCTTTCTTTTCAGCCATTCCTTGGTGGATTTACTGGTATGTTTAGAGTCATTGTCATGTTGCAAGGTCCACCTTGGGTTGAGTTTCAACTTTCCGACAGATGGCCTCACATTATCCTCAAGCACACTCTGGTACAATGAAGAATTCATAGTGGATTCTATGATGGTGAGCTGCCCAGGCCCTGATGCAGCAAAGCTGCCCCAAACCATAATATTTCCACCACCATGCTTTACAGTTGGTATCAGGTTCTTGTGGTCAAATTGTTAAATCAAAATAAATGTTAGCTCTTTCACGAGCCTCGATTCAGTATACCAAAAAAAAAAAAAAAAAAATGCTGACTTTGATTTTTGCCAAACATGTCTTCTGGTACTGTGGCCAAATAGCTCTACCTTTGACTCATCTGTCCAGAGCACAGGGTTCCAGAAGTGGCGGTCTTTGCCTAGGTGCTCATTAGCAAACTTTAGTCTTGCCCTGATGTTCTTTCTGGACAGCAAAGGTTTCCTCCTGGCACACCTCCCATGTAGATCAAATTTGTGCAGCCTCTTTCTAATGGTAGACTCGTGCACTTTGACATCAACAGTGGCAAGAGCTACCTGTAGGTCCCGGGATGACATTCTGGGGTTCTTAGAGACTTCTTTCAGCATCTTGCGGTCTGCTCTCGGGCTGAACATGCTGGGGCGGCCTGGCCTGAACAAGTTGGCAGTTGTTTGGAATCTTCTCCACTTGTAGATGATCTTCCGGACAGTCGAATGATTGATTTCAAATTGTTTGGAGATCTTTTTATATCCCTTCCCAGACTCGTAGGCATCTATAACTTTCTTTCTGAAGGCCTCAGAGAGCTCTTTTGATCTAAGCATGGTGATGCCACATACTTTTTTTTTTTTTCTTTTTTTTTATATACAAGATCGAGGCTCGTGAAAGAGCTAACATTAATCACACAAAAAGACAAACCGACACACAAAACACAAAAAACAAGGGGAGCGGCAGACAAGATGGGGAGAGAGGGGGAAAGAGAGACAACAAAGAGCAAACCAAACGAAATGTCTGAGGTTTAAATAAGACAGGTTCCTCCAAGATCCTCTCTAACGATGTTCTAATCATTTGCACCTGAGCTGGTGCACCTGATTCTAATTTTAGGTGTTTGAAGTAGTGATAAATGTAGGGGTGTACTAACTTTTTCCACATGCGAAATTTGCATTTATGTTTATTTAAATTATACAATGGACTACAAAATGTAAATGTTTCATGATATTTGTTATATTATATCACCTTTATCTGTCAATATTGTTGAAATGAAGATCAAATAGCTGTATGTTGAAATATGTTGAAAAAGTAAAAACTTTACATGGGGTGTACTTACGTTTTCATGTGACTGTAGGTGTTACACACTGTTACGTGGTCCCCTCGGTGACTACCTGGTCTCGGTGACCCCCGGACCGTGAGAGGACCTTCGCCAGAAAGTAGTATTATATATGCGCTTTCGCAACGCAATCCCTGTGAATTCCACCCAAGAGAAACTGATGTTCAATGATATATTTCCAGGGTAAGGATATCATACAATTTCAAGGATACAATCACGGATATATTCCCCGAGCAATCAACAACAAACAACCATCAACAATTCCCAATCCACAATCAATTCCCTATATGATTAAGATGGCCATCTTATATATGTGTGTCACCTTTTGGTACTCACGACCCCCTTTTGGTCTCTGCCCCTCACAATGTCTCTGGGCCCCTCCTGACCAAGATGATGGTCGGCGTCGCCGCACTCGGGCGGTTGAACGAACCCCGGGTGGACGTGTTTCCACCGGGCAGGTATCGTATCAGGCACCCCGGCTGCAGCCCCTCGTGGCCACGCGAAGCGGGTACGGTAAAGCAAGCCCAAAAGCCCCACGCCGCTTGCAACGCGTGTTAGGCCCCAACGTGCGACCCGTACGCGTCTTTTTAGACGGTGCCGCGAACGGTGCCAGACGCGGGGTCGATGCACGGCCCCACGTCAACTTGACGTCTCCACCGGGTAGGTACACGTCCCGGTAACTCCTCTCGCCAGACGGGCTTCGGAACGCCGCTTTTCCACGCGGCGCAAGGTCGATCCCACCTTTCCTCGGAGCGGGGCGAGGAAGAAGAATACTCGTCGCTTTTCTTCCTCGTGTCTTTTTTTCTTCTGTTTCCGGTCACTTCCGTTTCCGGACACTTTTTCAGAAGGGCTCCTGACCCTCCAACCACAACACCCTTAATCTACTACACATGGATAAGCAAAGACCTGAATGGTAATTCACATACATTCACATAAATATGTAACACTCCCCCCCTTCAAGAAAGAAAGTTCGAACCCAGCGAAAACTTTCTTTGCCGGCCAATTTGGAGAAACAAACCAGGTAACTCAACCCCCAAATCATCAGTTCCCCTGGGCAACAATTATCACAACTCAAAAATAAAGCAACAAAATTTCACAAAACCCCCAGAGATTTTCAAAGGTAATTCACTCTGGACAAAGCACCAGCAACGACATTGTCCCTGCCCTTTACATGTTCAATTTCCCGTTGGACTCCTACCAAGCCAAACTCCATCTCATGACCCTCTGACTTTGACTGTCAGTTTCTTGTGAATGAAGGTTAAGGGGTTGATCAACGATCCAAAGTTAAGCAACTCGATAGCACTTTTTCCGGGAGGCCAAGCCGAGTATTCACTACATGGATGCCTTTAGGAACGTGGAGTTCACGGTTAGTCCGTGCAGGAAAGTTCTCTACATGGGCGCCTTGAGGAACGTGGAGTTCACGGTTAGTCCGTGCATGAAAGTTCACTACATGGACGCCTTTAGGAACGGCGTTCACGGTTAATCCGTGTAGGAATCTTGGCTCGGCGGCTCCGCCGCATTCAGTGCTTCAGCTTCTGAGAACTTCCCTAATAATTATGGTGGGACCGCTAGTCCCTGTAGTCCCATGAATAGCGGTCTCCTTCTCGGCCACTACTTTGACAATCCTTCCTTCGGGAGTTGCCGTAACTCAGGGAGCCTCCATAATAATATTGATTGCGGCCACCACCAAAACTACCGCCCAGTTGTCCTCTCCTGTAGACCTCTCGACGCCTACGAAATGCCTTCCCTACTGTTATGGTCCGACCCTCCAAATCCTTGCCATTCCAATTCTTCTCTGCCTCTCTGGCGTCTTTTGTGCTTGCAAACGTGACAAAGCCGAACCCTCTTGACTGTTGCGTTTCCCTGTCTCTTACCAACCGCACTTCCACCAGCGGCCCATATCTGTTGAAGACAGAGGTCAGAACTTCCTCCTCTGTTTTGAAGTTCAGTCCCCCTACAAATAACTTGGTACTTTTGTCGCCATCCCGAGCTGGTGTGGTGTTATTTTCCCTGCTGGGCTCTTTACCAACCCTCAGGTTACCATAAACTTGACCCCCGGCCAAATCATTCCCGATAACCACAGATACACCCTCTACAGGAAGTGTGGCTTGTAAACCGACGGTGACCGGTCCTGACACCAAATCGGACTCCAAATGGATGACATGAAGTGGAGCACTAACACCGCCCCCGATCCCCTGTAAACGAACACTATCCCCCGTTGCCGTCTCCTCGGACCATGGCAAAATGCCTTCAAGCATTAAAGATTGATGTGCTCCTGTGTCCCTCAATATCCTAACCGGTCTCCGGTTAGTCGAGGCTCCCTCCATTGACACAAACCCCTCTGAAATAAATGGTTGGTAACCCTTTTGATGGCGATTTCTCACAATGGCCATTGCATTTGGAGTCGTAATAGTCGGACTCCGCTCTGGGTCTTCCCTTTTCATGCGGTAACAACTGGACATCAAGTGTCCAGGTTTCTTGCAAAAAGCGCAAGTAGGCCCGGAGGAAAAACTCGTGGTCTGCCTCGGGCCCCCCGAAATATAAGTTTGTCTTGGGCCCGCATCCCTCTGATTTCGAACAGGTGGGGTATCCGCGTTGTCCCCATAATCCTCTCGAGGCCGCCGCCATGTATGGTCGTTCTCCGCACCTGCTGTTCCCCACCTCCCCTGCGGAGATCTAGGCGAGGAGTTAGGTTCGTGGACCCCTATTCGGTGGGTTAAGGCATAATCATCTGCCATGGTGGCTGCGTCCCACAACTTTGGTACTTTCTTTTCCTGCAGGTACACTTTGATGTCCTCGTGGACACACTGCTGAAATTCCTCCACCAGGATCAAGTCACGCAATGTTTCGAAGTCTTTCCCGACTCCTTTTGACTCACACCACCGATCAAACATGTTTTCTTTCACTCTGGCAAATTCCACATGGGTCTCACTCTCCCTCTTCCTGGCATTCCTGAATTTTTGCCTGTAAGCTTCCGGAACCAACTCATAGGCTTTGAGGATGTGCTTCTTCAGTACCTCATAATCTGCACATTGGTCCATTGGTAGTGCCGAATAAATCTCTTGAGCTTTTCCCACCAGCACACTTTGCACGAGTATGGTCCAGGCCTCCTCCGGCCAGTTTAATTGTCGAGCCACTTTCTCAAAGTGTGGAAAAAATTTCGCGACTTCCTTTTCACTGAACGGTGGAACCAGCCTCACATGTCTGCCCACATCCCAGGTTTTCTGGTTAGGTGTCGACCCCGTCAGCAAGGGTGGTGCCTCTCCCCGTTCTCTCATTAACTCCAGCTCCTTGAATTTGATTTCTTGCTGAAGCTCCATGTCACGTTCCTTTAATTCCCTTTCCGCTTTTCTCTCCTCTGCTTCGAGGTCCCTTGCAGCTCTCCTCTCCTCTGCTTTTCTCCCTTCTAACCTTTCCTGGAGTTCTCGTTCCACTCTCCTTTCCTCTGCTTGTTTCTCTTCTCTCCTCGCTTCTGCTTTCCTTTCTTCTTCTTTTAACCTTTCCTGGAGTTCTCGTTCCACTCTCCTTTCCTCTGCTTGTTTCTCTTCTCTCCTCTCTTCTGCTTTCCTTTCCTCTTCTGATCTTTCCTTTTCTGCTTTCCTTTCTTCTTCTGCTCTTTCCTTTTCTGCTTTCCTTTCTTCTTCTGCTCTTTCCTTTTCTGCTTTCCTTTCTTCTTCTGCTCTTTCCTTTTCTGCTTTCCTTTCTTCTTCTTTGATCCGTTCCTGGCTCCGTAATTGCAAATCCAGTTTCCGGAGCTCAACGTCTTCTGGTTCTTCGGGTAGCCACTCCCAGGCTAACTCGTCCCATGTTCCTAATCCCACCATAGATTGTATCACCGTGGCCTGCAACTCTGCCTTCCTCAACTTAGTTCGGACCTCCAAGTTAAAATGTTTGGCCAATTTCAAGAGGTCCGACTTTAGTAACGCTCGGAACTGTGCCTCACTCGGTGTTACCGCAAAGTTCTGTGCCACAAACGCCATGGTGACTATCGTTAACACCTGTTAACCTTCACCCAAGACTTTACCCCAATTTCCCCAAAAATTTACCAATTAATACTTAATTAATAAATTTTAATTAATAAAAATATTATTTTATTATTTTATACAAATACACTTTTAGATCCCGGACGTAGACCCAATTGCGAATCCGCAAATCGTAATTTGGACGAGCCCCCAATTCTGTTACGTGGTCCCCTCGGTGACTACCTGGTCTCGGTGACCCCCGGACCGTGAGAGGACCTTCGCCAGAAAGTAGTATTATATATGCGCTTTCGCAACGCAATCCCTGTGAATTCCACCCAAGAGAAACTGATGTTCAATGATATATTTCCAGGGTAAGGATATCATACAATTTCAAGGATACAATCACGGATATATTCCCCGAGCAATCAACAACAAACAACCATCAACAATTCCCAATCCACAATCAATTCCCTATATGATTAAGATGGCCATCTTATGGAAGTGTCCCCTTTTGGTACTCACGACCCGCTTTTGGTCTCTGCCCCTCACAATGTCTCTGGGCCCCTCCTGACCAAGATGATGGTCGGCGTCGCCGCACTCGGGCGGTTGAACGAACCCCGGGTGGACGTGTTTCCACCGGGCAGGTATCGTATCAGGCACCCCGGCTGCAGCCCCTCGTGGCCACGCGAAGCGGGTACGGTAAAGCAAGCCCAAAAGCCCCACGCCGCTTGCAACGCGTGTTAGGCCCCAACGTGCGACCCGTACGCGTCTTTTTAGACGGTGCCGCGAACGGTGCCAGACGCGGGGTCGATGCACGGCCCCACGTCAACTTGACGTCTCCACCGGGTAGGTACACGTCCCGGTAACTCCTCTCGCCAGACGGGCTTCGGAACGCCGCTTTTCCACGCGGCGCAAGGTCGATCCCACCTTTCCTCGGAGCGGGGCGAGGAAGAAGAATACTCGTCGCTTTTCTTCCTCGTGTCTTTTTTTCTCCGTTTCCGGTCACTTCCGTTTCCGGACACTTTTTCAGAAGGGCTCCTGACCCTCCAACCACAACACCCTTAATCTACTACACATGGATAAGCAAAGACCTGAATGGTAATTCACATACATTCACATAAATATGTAACAACACGCAGGCACTGTCTCGTCAGGTGACTGGCAGCGCCAATGTTGGCCCTGAACATGCGTCGGTGTAATTGTGGCATGGGAAGGTGCAAGGGAGAATAGGATGGGGAAAATGATCTGAAGGGATGGAAGCCAGGAGATCTTGAAATTGGTTGAATGAAAATGGAGGGTTTGCAGGAATGTACTGGGTTTGACAGGTTGAGGAGGAAAGGGTGAGGGATATGGATGGATGGATTGACAGACGAGTGGGGGAGGGATGGATGGATGATGAATCTCAAGAAAGTGATAGCTCTTTCACGAGCCTCGATCTTGTATACAAAAAAATAAATAAAAAATAAGTGGGGAAACTACAACGGGGATGAAACACGTTAATACTCACAATGCATTTTCCCTCATCCCTGTCATTCCCTGTGCATCGTAAGAGGCGACCAAGGGTTGGCGTCAGGAAGGGCATCCGGCCATAAAAACATTGCCTCAAACAGGGAACCATGATTGTCATGGGGCCCGCAAGGCTAACCCCCGCTCCAGCGGGGAAAATGGCTTTAAAACGATCATTCATTCATTCATATTCCTGTCATTATGGGAATGTACTTGGCTAAGCACATTTACGAATGAAATATCGAACTAGGGAATCCCTTTATGTGTCGGATGTCCCACTCCAGGGTCCATTTCCATAACAGCAACAATATTCTGTACCAATGCCAGGAGTTTACATAATAATATGGAAGAACTTGAGGCCAAAGTAGATAGCGAGGATTGTGATAAAGTTGCAGTAAGTGAGACATGGCTAAATGAGGAGAGTAACTGGAAGACAGGATAAGAAGGACACAAGGTGTATAGTGTGACAGGGAAGAGAAAAATAGGAGCAGTTGTTCCAATCTGCATAAAAGACAGCATTGCAGAGAGAAAAGGGTGACATTAAGGAGGGAATTAATGTGGAGGATTCTGTATGGATAGAGATCAGAGATTGCCAAAACAGTAACATACTGGAAGGATGCTTTTATTGGGCTCCTGGTGTGAAGGAAGAGGAGGAAGGAGAAATACTGAAGAATTCAGAAGGGCATGTGGGTAAGGGAGTTCTGATTATGGGGGATTTGAACTTGCCAGGGATAGATTGGGTCCAGGAACATGGAAAGGGCAGAGCAGATGAGAATTTCCTCGACAGAGTCCAGGATTGCTTTTTTAACCCAGTTTGTAGATAAGCCAACTAGGGAGGGTACTGTGTTAGACCTCCTGTTTAAGTAATGATCTCAATATATGGTGGAGGAGGTGGAGGTAGGGGAGCATTTTGGATCAAGTGACCATAACATAGTGTGTGCAAGGATTCTCATTTGAAGAGTTAGAGTTTGGGATGGTAGAGTGAGGCTATTATATTTCAGGAAGGCAAACATTGAGGGTACATTGCATTGAGGGCAAACAAGGAGAAAGCTGGGTGCTGTTGATTTGGAGCGGAAATGGGAAAACTTGAAGGAGCAAATGTGTAAAGTGCAGAGAAGCTACATTGCACTGAGATGTAAAACTTGACATGAGACAGAGGGAGACAAGGGTGGTTGATCAGGGAGCTAAGGAATGCTATTAATGAAAAGCAGGTGTTTATCTATACTATAAGAGAGCCGTTTGTCTGTCTATGTGTCTGTCTGTGTCACCATTTTCTCAGAGATGGCCAAACAGATCTTTATCAAACTTTCATAGTTTTATCATTCAGTGCTGGGGAGTGTTTTAGGCAAAAACAGTTTCTGAAATGAAATGTTTTTTGTTTTTTTAAATCGCTCTACAGTGCCTAAGCCTTTGTGGTGATGTGAAAGGAAATATGAAATGATTCCTGACCCCATTCCTTAATTTATGTAAGGAAGTGTTTTAGGCCCCCACAAAAAATAGACCGGGCAACATGGGGTATCCCTGATAGTCATATGTATATATATGTGTGTGTATATATATATGTGTGTGTATATATATGTGTGTGTATATATATGTGTGTGTAACCAAAAATAACCATATTTCTGGCTCACTCTGTATATATATATATACAGTCACGTGAAAAAGTAAGTACACCTCATGTAAAGTTTTGACTTTTTCAACATATTTCAACATACAGCTATTTGATCTTCATTTCAACAATATTGATAGATAAAGGTGATATAATATAACAAATATCATGAAACATTTACATTTTGTAGTCCATTGTATAATTTAAATAAACATAAATGCAAATTTCGCATGTGGAATAAGTAAGTACACCCCTACATTTATCACTACTTCAAATACCTAAAATTAGATTCAGGATAAGAAGGACACAAAGTAGATAATAAACCAGCTCAGGTGCAAATGATTAGAACATCGTCAGAGAGGATCTTGAAGGAACCTGTCTTATTTAAACCTCAGACCTCTCTCCCACCCCCCCCCCCCCTTCCCATGCCCCCACCCCAAAGCCCTCGCCCTCTCTCAGATCTCTCGATGTCTCCATGTCTCTCGGTCCCTGCTCTCAAATGTTGTGTTTGTGTCCTTCCCCCTCTCTCCCCATCTTGTCTACCGCTCCCGATGTTATATGTTTTTGTGTCGGTTTGTCTTTCTGTGTGATTAATGTTCGCTCTTTCACGAGCCTCGATCTTGTATACAAAAAAAAAAAGAAAGAAAAAAAAGACATTTAGTTTGGTTTGCTCCATGTTGTTGAAGTGTGCGGCATCACCATGCCTAGATCAAAATAGCTCTCTGAGGCCTTCAGAAAGGTTATAGATGCCTACGAGTCTGGGAAGGGATTTAAAAAGATCTCCAAACAATTTGAAATTAATCATTCGACTGTCCGGAAGATCATCTACAAGTGGAGAAGATTCCAAACAACTGCCAACTTGTTCAGGCCAGGCCGCCCCAGCAAGTTCAACCCGAGAGCAGACCGCAAGATGCTGAAATAAGTCTCTAAGAACCCAACAATGTCATCACGGGACCTTCAGGTAGCTCTTGCCACTGTTGATGTCAAAGTGCACGAGTCTACCATGAGAAATAGGCTGCACAAATTTGATCTACATGGGAGGTGTGCCAGGAGGAAACCTTTGCTGTCCAGAAAGAACACCAGGGCAAGACTAAAGTTTGCCAATGAACACCTCGGCAAAGACCAGCACTTCTGGAACAATGTGCTCTGGACAGATGAGTCAAAGGTAGAGCTATTTGCCACAGTACCAGAAGACATGTTTGGCGAAAACCAAAGACAGCATTTGACCACAAGAACCTGATACCAACTGTAAAGCTTTGCACCTCTATATTTGGTCTGGTCTGTCCGTGCGTGCTTGGAGGCCATGTGGTGCTGTCCATGCACTCGCATGAACTCCCCTACTCCCTCCGATCCTGTGCGTCTGCAATCAGCTGTCGATTACTCATGCTTATATTTACTTACACTGTGGCCTGCCTCTTGTCTGCGGTTTATTGATTAAGTCTTGTTGATGGATCCAATGGCCAAGGCAACAAGCAGTGACACATAGACCTGTACATATATACCTTGTATCATGGGAGTGGCAGTAGAAACGAGCACAATTATGATGGGTGCACGGGCCAAACAAGTGACCAGCGTTATGAGATTGTAACGTGACTGTCAAGCAAGTGACTGTACACGTGGCAAGAAAAAACACAACCGCTTGGCTGGACGTTCCAATTTCTATATTAGACTGGACAGATTTATGGAAAAAGGCCATGTATAAGCTTCTAGGTGCATTTTTGGGTAAAAGTTGGGAACCTCACTTTTTAACATAATTATGGTATGCTGAATTCGATTACCCCGGTTCCCAAGCCGAATTTTGAGTTGTCTTTTTTGAGTTTTGAATAAACTGCTGAAGAATTTTGGTATTGGTGAACTTAAAGAGGAGACAATCAAATCTGCAGAAGCGTTCGTCTGCAGAATATATAATGTGCACAGAACAACCTCTGTTGATTCAGCACGACATATGTTGTTCTCCAAGACTGGTAAACCAGAAGCAATGTCACCGACAAGTGATGCTCTTCGTTTCCATTTGATGCGAGTACACTATCAAGCCATGGTATGGAGAAATGCTCATTGTGCCATACGTGACCTTCCTGCACCTGTGGAAATGGGATGGAAACGTGGTGATTCAGGACAAGAGCTTATTCTGATGTCACTGAGTCCAATCCCAGAAAGTTGTTTCGAGATGATTTGATGTGCATGCCAGAAGCAATGCAAGACTCGACGCTGCAAATGTCGCTATTCAGAGTTCAGGTGCACATCAGTGTGTGCCTGTCAGCAACAGAGTGATGACCAGACCCCTTGTATGAATTTGATGTAGCTTGGCAAAACAACATGTGTGACATTCCAGAATGTTTGTGCTTCATGCCCATGTATACTGAATTTTAGAATAAATGGTTGTATGAAACATTGTCTTATTAAAACCATTTCCCATTTTATCGTGTCCAATTTCAATATCAGTTTGAATGTCTCTTTCAATATGTCACCAACCATAATATAGACCAGACGGATGAATGAAAAAAGGCCGTGTTTAAGCTTGGAGGTGCATTTTGGAGTAAAAGTTGTAAAGTTTAAAGTAAAAGAGCTGCATGTATATACATGATATATAAATGCTTCTTCAAAGAAATTGTTTGAAAATGGCAATTTGGTGGCCATTATGTTTATGCTAATAAGAAGTTCAAAAACTCAAAATTCGGCTTGGGAACCGGGTTAATCGAATTCAGCATACCCTAATTATGTTAAAAAGTGAGGTTCCCAACTTTTACCCAAAAATACACCTAACATTCACATTTCTCAGAAATCCGTCTAGTCTACAGTGCATTCAGAAAGTATTCAGACCCCTTCACTTTTTTCACATTTTGTTATGTTGCAGCCTTATGCTGAAATCGTTTCAATTCATTTTTTCCCTCATCAATCTTCACTCAATACCCCATAATGACAAAGAGAAAACAGTATTTTAGAAAGTTGTGCAAATTTATTAAAAAGAAAAAACTGAAATATCACATTTACATAAGTATTCATACCCTTTGCTATGACACTTGAAATTTAGCTCAGGTGCCTCCCATTTCTCTTGATCGTCTTTGAGATGTTTCTACACCTTGATTGGAGTCCACCTGTGGTAAATTCAATTGATTGGACATGATTTGGAAAGGCACACACCTGTCTATATGAGGTCTCACAGCTGACAATACATAACAAAGCAAAAACCAAGCCATGAGGTCGAAGGAACTGCCTGCAGAGCTCAGAGACAGGATTGTGTCGAGGCACAGATCTGGGGAAGCCTCCAAAAAATCTCTGTTGCATTGAAGGTTCCCAAGAGCACAGTGGCCTCCATAATTCTTAAATGGAAGAAGTTTGGAACAACCAGGACTCTTCCTAGAGCTGGCCGCCCGGCCAAACTGAGCAATCGGGGGAGAAGGGCCTTGGTAAGAGAGGTGACCAAGAACCCGATGGTCACTCTGGCTGAGCTCCAGAGATCCTGTGTGGAGATGGGAGAAACTTCCAGAAGGACAACCATCACTGCAACACTCCACCGATCTGGGCTTTATGACACATGAAAGCCCGCTTGGAGTTTGCAAAAAAGCACCTAAAGGACTCAGACTGTGAGAAACAAGATTCTGTGGTCTGATGAAACCAAGATTGAACTGTTTGGCTTCCGTCTGGCCACTCTGCCATATAGCCCAGATTGGTGGAGTGTTGAAGTGATGGTTGTCCTTCTGGAAGTTTCTCCCATCTCCACACAGGATCTCTGGAGCTCAGCCAGAGTGACCATCGGGTTCTTGGTCACCTCTATTACCAAGGCCCTGCTCCCCCCGATTGCTCAGTTTGGCCGGGCAGCCAGCTCTAGGAAGAGTCCTGGTTGTTCCAAACCTCTTCCATATAAGAATTATGGAGGCCACTGTGCTCTTGGTCACCTCTCTTACCAAGGCTCTTCTCCCCCGATTGCTCAGTTTGGCCGGGCAGCCAGCTCTAGGAAGAGTCCTGGTTGTTCCAAACTTCTTCCATATAAGAATTATGGAGGCCACTGTGCTCTTGGGAACCTTCAATGCAGTAGAGATTTTTTTGTCGGCTTCCCCAGATGTGTGCCTCGACACAATCCTGTCTCCGAGCTCTGCAGGCAGTTCCTTCGACCTCATGGCTTGGTTTTTGCTCTGATATGCATTGTCAGCTTTGAGACCTTATATAGACAGGTGTGTGCCTTTCCAAATCATGTCCAATAAATTGAGTTTACCACAGGTGGACTCCAATCAAGGTGTAGAGACATCTCAAATATGATCAAGAGAAATGGGAGGCACCTGAGCTAAATTTCAAGTGTCATAGCAAAGGGTCTGAATACTTATGTAAATGTGATATTTCAGTTTTTTCTTTTTAATAAATTTGCAAAACTTTCTAAAATCCTGTTTTCTCTTTGTCATTATGGGGTATTGAGTGTAGATTGATGAGGGAAAAAATGAATTGAAACGATTTCAGCAGAAGGCTGCAACATAACAAAATGTGAAAAAACTGAAGGGGTCTGAATACTTTCTGAATGCACTGTATATGCATGGCATTTTCATAATGGCATCTCCCATCAGGTATCAAATTCAAAGTGGACAGCTCTGGGCAGCATGTCAATACAACCTAAGCTATCCTGCCCCCACCATGGCTACCTACCTCGTATGCCACTAATAATCCAATACGTCAGATTACGAGATTTGATGGGAAATACAGATCAGAATGCTCGTACAATGGACAAAGCAAATACCACGAAACAGGATGATGTACAAAATGATTATGCTGCGTTTTACTACACAGTATTTCACCCTTTTGTATTTTGTACTGTTTATCTCAAGATACCAACTTCTCTCGTACATCTCCGTAGGGTCACCATGCTCCGTGTGCGCTGCTTCCGTGGAGGTAGTCGAGGTGCAGAATCTGCACACTTCCTTGCTCAGGTGAGTCAATGCTTTGGAAGACACGTTGAAACACGACTGAACATTCAGTCAGCAAATTATAGGATAAAAAGATAAATATTGAAGACATAAATTAAAAAAATCCAACATATTTATAAAAGCTTGTCCAGTCCCTGAGATCTGTTTCTGACTGACACGTTAAATATGGCAGACAGAGACAGAAACATAAAATATAACACCTGATTAATAAGTAATTTTAATAACCGTCATCTTCCTTGTCCCTGTCTGTGCTGCTGCAGAAACACATCTCAACCACTCCCCGTCATCGCTTCCTCTGCTCACTCACCCAAGGACCTCATCACCTGAAACCGCTCCAATATCATCCCTTCCCGTTTGCTCCCCGCGGGGGCTTTTTCACCAATCGAAATTCCCGCATTTCTGCCACCATCTCTCCCATACGCCGACTTGCCTCCATCGCCCCGCCTCACCAAACACCAGCCCAATCCGAAATGGGCACTGATGTCGAGAACGAGCTTGACATGTTCATTGAGAGAGAAAGAGATAACAGGTAATACAAGAAAAAATTAATCATCATCATCATTACGATGGTCTTTGTAATCACAGTACCTCATATGCTGACCACGATATCAAACATGGCGATGCCAATGATAGTTCTTGTTCTGTTAAGTTAAATAATTGTTGGATATTCAGTGGAGTGTGCTTTCCCTCTGAAGGTTACTTGTCTACGAGAATAGCTCAAGGTTGATATGGAATTTTTATAATCATCATACCAAAATACGCCATTTCGTGTCTGTCTGTCTGTCTGTCTGGTGAATTTTTGACACCAATACATTTCGTCCTTACTTATCCAATCTCCGCCAAACTTGACAAGATGACGAAGGGTTACATAATGAAGGTTGTAGCGCATTCATTTGCCCCCCTCCCTAAGGGGTTTTCTCCCCTGAGCAGGTTTTTCCCCGCCATTGCAGTCAATGGGTTGCGTGTTGAGGTGTATAGCCATATTAAGTTAGCTTTATCGTTGCGTTTTTCCAAGGCCGCTTCGAATAACAAAACTAACGATAATAGCGTCATATTAATGTTATTACAAAGCAATATTTATAATACCAATAATATCCAACCTCGCCAAGGGGTTTTTCCGAGTCAACATATATAAATAGCTTATCATGGCGTTTTCATGGGAGCAACGGCCTCTGCCAGAAGTTATGAACATTAATGAACAGTAATGAATATTATGAACCACAAACACGTATGATTAGCTTTTTAAACAGTCGCTAATGCTGTTTATAACACTAAATGAAGAAATTTGGAGGAATCTCGACATGTATGTGGTAAGTTTTACTTACAGAACTGAGCGAAGATCTACTGTACTCTAGGTACCCCATAAGTGTTGGGTGAATAACATGACCCTTCCTGGCGCCAACGTGGCGTTTTTTGTAGTGAACTTTTGAAACTCGCTCCTTCTGTTTAACACGAAACTGAAAGGGAGGTAGCCCGGGGTGTGCTCATTTACCAAGCAGCTAGCTGGCGCTTGCCAAGCCAGCCGTTCATTAAGGGTTTTGAATGGAGTGCTTGCTCGAATGCTTAAACCACTTGGCGATCTCTCGACAAGAAACTTGGTAAATGAACACACACCCAATGTTTTTGAGACCCGATCATAGATCGGCTGTAATCTATATGCCCCAAGGAGGAATAACCTTTCCTGTCGCTCTCGAAGTGAGCGGATGGACTGGTTGTAGAAACGTGTCGAAAATTGAAACTACAGAGTTCATAGAACACCTTACCATACGCAGTCTTGAGAAACAAGGACATGGGCGGGGTCTGTGAGCGGCAAATTTGATTGGTCGTGATGATGTAAAATACCGTGACATTTTGGCCAAGTACTGCTAAATGGTTGGGCTTTGAAAGTGTCAAAAAGGTGATTTGTGTTCTACAGTGTTCAAGTACAATTCAGTTGAAATAAGATAAAGATTTTAAAGGTTGTAAAAAAAATAAAAAAATCGGAGGTTTAACGCCGTTGATGCGTCTTTTCCACCACCTTATTTTTCATGTTACATTAGTTATTCGTGCCTGTTGTTTGTGTCCTTTATGACGTCTACAAAAACAGGAAGTTTCCTGTTTGGAATGATTTTCAATTTTGTTTACTGCCAGAAAGGCAGACAGAGTAAAAAATATTTTCTCACACCTCTGCGCATGTGCGATCGGGGTGCATTCACAACCAAAGTAGTGCAAAACTACATGTTTATAATACAGTATAACATTTAATTTAAAAAAGTTGTTTCTCGCTCATAAACAGACGTTTGTAGACAGACAGACATACATGTACCATTTGCTTCACCCTGATTTTTGCTTCATGTGCACAGGGTAACAATAGCTCAACGCAGACATTTTGTGCAAAGATATTGTCTACCTTAAGTGAGTTATGGTGGGAATGACATCAACTAGTCAAAATAATTTTGGGGGAGGGAGGAAAGGAGAAACCCCTAACATGGTGGACAACATGGTCATGTGTGCTGTGGAATGGAAGTGCATCATGAACATTTTGGTGATGCACATCTTTCACGGAGTTACCTCCGCCACCAAAGGTGGATGGAGGTTATGTTTTCACCCCTGTCTGTCTGTCGGTCCGTTTGTGAACAAGATATCTCAAAAAGTTGTAGACTTTTTCGGACGAAATTTGGCAGAGATGTAGCGTATGTGACAAGGACGAAATTATTAGATTTTGGTGAAGATCTGGTTTCGGATCCGGCTACTAGAATTCTTTAAAGTGATTCTTCACCATTGGGAGATGGGATATCTCAAAAAGTTGTGGACGGATTTGGACGAAACTTGGTGGACAGGCTGTGTGTGTGACAAGGAAGAAACGATTCGATTTTGGTGAAGATATGGATCCGGATCCGGCCAGTAGAAGTTTTTAAGTGATTCTTCACCATTGAGTGATATGGCCAAAAACGAGGGGTAGATCAGGGTATGAAAGACTGGACCTGTGGTGATTCCTGTGATTGATTTTGATTAAATGTGATTCCGTATTGTGATTTTCTGGTCTACTCTGAGATACAAAACGTAAACTGTTCACCAGGCGGAGGGATGCTCTCTACTGAGTGCAGTTCTAGTTAGTTGTGCATTGATTTAAAATGGCACAACAAGTTCGGAATTGTCTGCGAGTTGGCGAGTGATCTCGAGCATTTTCACGTGCAACCAACTGCTGTCACTCAAACAAACGTCAAAAAGTGATGAATATACATTTTATGAGAACCAACAATTTACGATAAGTGACCTGTTCCTGAAGAACTGGATGTAAATGTTAGAATTGTGGAAAAGATAAATTATTTTCACTCAGGATTCAATCAGTTAAGTACCAAGTTTAGACTTCAACTCTATCAGACCTCAAAGGCTCTATGTAATCTTGCGGATGGGTTGGGAAGTTAAAACCCATTTCACATACACTATAGACTTGTCATCTTGATCGCTGAAACCAACGCGGATCGCTGAAAGAACGTCTTGGTGGAATTAAGTTTATGAATGTACAAGACGTCAAAGATGCATACCACCTCGACAGGACATTATATTTATTATCAACCGCGAATACGCAGAACCCGCGAATGTTGGGGTCCGACTGTATACAGTTTAAGTATGTGTAGTAGGGGAATACCTTATAAAATACATGGCTTGAATCAACTTCCCAATACTTAAAAAAAATTTGGGAAAAAAGTCCACATCAACAACTACAGTATTATTAAATCTCCAATAGAGTGGAACCACTCCATATATTTTCTCCAAAGCAAAGCAGGTACATAGGTTTGAGAACTAACCCTATCTGTACCACTCAAATTTAAATATAGGGGTAGGCCTCATCTGTGAAGTCAAAATAAACGTTTTTTTTTTTTCTATCACGAGTGTCCATGCAGAGAGCAAGGAACGTAGAGAGCCGTGTCCAGTCAATTCCTACACAGAATGGGACCCCCTTGAGGAGGTGATTGTGGGGCGTGCAGAAAATGCCTGCGTGCCACCATTTACTGTGGAGGTGAAGGTAAGCTGAACGGATTCACAAGAACCGAACTGCATTCCTAAATTAGCTGGCAATGATGATGATCAAATGTGGTCACTTACATTATATTTGTCACCATATTTTAACCTCTCTGCTTCATCTAATGTTCCTCGGACCTTGTCTGTCTCCCCAGGCTAATACCTCTGAGAACTACTGGAACTTCTTCAAAGAGAATGGTGGAAAGTCATTCCCAAAAGAACACTTAAAGCATGCAGTTGCTCAGATCTCTGAACTCTGTCGGGTGCTTGAGGGCGAAGGAGTGACGGTTCGCCGCCCTGATATCGTAGATTGGAGCAAGCCCTACAGCACACCTGACTTCAAGTCTACTGGTGCTTAAAAAACCTGTATAAGTGGCATGTGGTAAAAAAAAAAACATGCAGTAAAAAAACCACGTGGCACCTGTAGAAGTCAAAAGTGTATTTTGAACAAATCAGTTGAGGTTTAATGAAGAGCATTCTACAAACAGCAAAATACAATATATAACAAGAAAAAGAGCAATCAGAGATTGCAAACCCTCACCAGGATGTATCTTCAGTGGTTTTTAAGACTTTTGTGTTAAAACAAATATGGCGGCTGAACCACGTGACCGATGACGTCATCATTTTTTTTTCTCCACTACGTTATTCTAAGATTATGCTCAAGAAATTTCATCTTGATCGGATGACGTTTTGTACTTGTCAAATTATGACGTCATAATGGAGGCAACTATGACATCATCATTCACAGATGTTATTCCACATGGAGAGTTTTTTTACAATGAGCCATGTCTAAATTTTTTCTGTTCAGCGCTTTCGGAGATATAGAAGTGCAAAGTTTTTCGGTTTTTCCAAGATGGCGGCCGAACCAGGTGACCTATGACGACATAATTATCATTAAAAAATTCTACAGGTGGAGTTACACCTATGGTGAAAATTTCCTGTAAATCGGACCAACGGTTGCAGAGAAAATCATATTTATTCTGTGAGGACAAACAGACAGAAAGACCAACAGACAAACAAGAGGACGTCATGCGGAGCACGATACTTGCAAAATCCGCCCCCCACCCCCAAGAAAAAAAATTCCATTGATACAGCAAATTCTCCATTTCATCAAGATTAAAGTTAACAATCTTGATCAAAGCTCGGGTCAACAGGAAGAAAAGTGACGATTTTTTTTAGATGAAAAATGATTTTTTAAAGGTTGACCTTGAGTTGACCTTTGACCTCAAAACTAGTTAGTTTCCCTATTTAGTGACTAAATGTGCAAATGCTGTTCAATTTCCAAGTCAATCGGATGAAAATTGAGGATTTTAACAACTTGGCCTATGTTGACCTTTTGGCCTATGTTGACCTCAAAAATAGTTGGTGGTTGAATTCAGTGACCATATATGTAAATCCTCTTAGAATCTCAAGTCAATCAAATGAAAATTGGTGATTTTAGAAATTCGGCCTATGTTGACCTTTTGGCCTATGTTCACCCAAGATATAATTTGTGGTTGAATTCAGTGACCATATATGCAAGTCATCTTCAAATTTCAAGTCAATTGGATGAAAATTGAGGATTTTAGAAATTTGGCCTAGGTGTTGACCTATGTTGACCTCAAAAATACTTGGTGGTTGAATTCAGTGACCAGATATGCAAGTTCTCTTCAAATTTCAAGTCAATCAGATAAAAATTGAGGATTTTAGAAATTTGGCCTATGTTGACCTTATGGCCATGTTGACCTCAACTATACTTGGTGGTTGAATTCAGTGACCATATATGCAAGCCCTATTCAAATTGCAAGTCAATCGGATGAAAATTGAGGATTTTAGAAATTTGGCCTATGTTGACCTCAAATATACTTGGTGGTTGAATTCAGTGACCAGATATGCAAGTCCTCTTCAAATTTCAAGTCAATCGGATGAAAATTGAGGATGTTAGAAATTTGGCAAAGTTGGTGACCTTTGGCCTATGTTGACCTTTTGACCCCAAAAACAATAGGCTTCTCAATTGGGACGACCGATACAACTTGGTGAAGTTTCGTGACGATCGGTTTAGAATTGTGACCTGTAGGCCGGTGACAAACAAACAGACAAACAAGAAAACGTCATGCGTAGCACGATACTTGCAAAATACGCCGTCCCCCAAAAGTTTACCATTGATACAGCAAATTGTCCATTTCATGAAGATTTAAATTTACAATCTTGATCAAAGCTCGGGTCAACAGGATGAAAAGTGACGATTTTTCAGATGAAAAATGATGATTTTGGAAGGTTGACCTTGAGTTGACCTTTGACCTTTTGACCTCAAAAAGTTAGTTTCCCTATTTAGTGACTCAATGTGCAAATGCTGTTCAATTTTCAAGTGAATTCGATGAAAATAGAGGATTTTAGAAATTTGGCCTATGTTGACCTTTTGGCCTAAGTTGACTTCAAGAATACTTGGTGGTTGAATTCAGTGACCAGATATGCAAGTCCTCTTCAAATTTCAAGTCAATTGGATAAAAATTGAGGATTTTAGAAATTTGGCCTATGTTGACCATTTGGCCTATGTTGACTTCAAAAATTATTGGTGGTTGAATTCAATGACCAGATATGCAAGTGGTCTTCAAATTTCAAGTCAATCGGATGAAAATGGAGGATTTTAGAAATTTAGCAAAGTTGGTGACCTTTGGCCTATGTTGACCTTTTGACCTATTGACCCCAAAAACAATAGGCTTCTGGCATTTGACCAACTCTACCACTTGGTGAAGTTTGGTGAAGATCGGTTAAAAATTGTGACCTGTAGGCCGGTGACAAAACTAACAGAGTCACAAACACAACCGACCAATATACTTGAAAAATCTTCGATTTTGCCAGTAACAAACGGACTCCAATGCAATACCCTCACCTCTGGCGAGGGTAACAAGAAAGAGCAATCAGGGATTGCCGACCCTCGCCACGACTTGTTTTTAGTGGTTTTTAAGGCTTTTGTGTTAAAATAAATATGGCGGCCGAACCACGTGACTGATAAAGTTAATCTTTTTTTTTTTTTACACCAATTTATCCCGAGATGACGATCAATAAATTTCATCTTGATCGGACGAAGTTTTGTACTTGTCAGATTATGATGTCATAATGGAGGCACCAATGACATCATCATTAACATATGTTATTCCCCATGGAGAGTTCTTTACAATGAGCCATGTCACAATTTTTTCTATGTAGCGCTTTTAGAGATATAGAGGTTCAAAGTTTTTCAGTTTTACCAAGATGGCGCCCATACCACGTGACATATGACATCATAATTACCATTACAAATTCTACATGAGGCGCACCTATATGGTGAAAATTTCCTATTAATCGGACCAACGGTTGCAGGGAACATCATATTTATTCTGTGCGGACAAACAGACAGACAGACAAATGAAAAATCGGTCAGAGACCGAGGACTTGCCGGAATGTACTTTTTTATCGGCCATTTTGGACAAATATGGCGGCCGAACCACGTGACCGATGACGTCATCATTATTTGTTTTTTAAACTAATTTATTCCTTGATGATGCTCAAGAAATTTCATCTGGATCGGATGAAGTTTTGTACTTGTCGAATTATGACGTCATAATGGAGGCACCGATGACATCATCATTAACATATTTTATTCCCCATGGAGAGTTCTTTACAATTTTTTTTTTTTTTTTTGTATGCAAGATCGAGGCTCGTGAAAGAGCTAAATGAAAATGAAATGAACTATGTCTCAATTTTTTCTATTCAGCACTTTCGAAGATATAGAGGTGCAAAGTTTTTCGGTTTTTCCAAGATGGCGGCCGAACCACGTGACCGATGACGTCATCAATTGGGCACAGTCTATTCCAGGGCAAGACAAATATGTGTGTAAAGTTTGGTGATTCTACGTGCAACGGTGTAGACGTAGTGCTGCGCACAGACAGACAGGCAAACCAACCGATCAACATACTTGCCGGAATCTTTTCAGGCAAGTAACAAACGGACTCAAATGCAATACCCTCTCCTCTGGTGAGGGTAATAATGGCTAGGCCTGTTAATTAATGGATAAGCATGTTCCATGTGATGGGCTTAATATAATTTTACAATAGCTGGACAATGTCATTTATGTTCTGCAGGCCTCTATGCTGCTATGCCTCGAGACATCTTGCTTGTCGTTGGCGATGAGATCATTGAGGCCCCAATGGCGTGGCGCTCACGCTTCTTTGAGTATCGTGCCTTCCGCCCGCTGCTTCTCGAGTATTTCCGCCGTGGTGCTCGTTGGACTACTGCACCAAAACCCCTCATGCAGGATGAACTCTATAACAAGGCATGATCCTGCTTTTGGCTTCTCTTAGCTTGACATACTCAGATAATAAGCACAAGGTAATGGGACTGATCATTATTAAAAGCCAGGTGATTCAATTTAAAGTCACCATTTCAAACCAGCTTTCTCCTCACTTGGTGATTTTTTTATTCAGTCAAGATTAAAGTACTTCCATCAAATTCAGGCAGAAAGTCAAACATCTTCTTCACACATGTGCATCACATGCCTTGGGGACATTGTGGCCCTACAATATGCTCACTTCACCCGGGGTTCTAAAACTCTCATTGATGAAATTTTAGCAAGTACACTACATGATCAAAAGTATGTGGACACCTGAACATCAAACATCTCATTTCAAAATCATGGGGATATATGGAGTTGGTCCCCCCTTTGCTGCTATAACAGCCTCCACTCTTCTGGGAAGGCTTTCCACTAGATGTCGGAACATTGCTGCGGGGATTTGCTTCCATTCAGCCACAAGAGTATTAGTGAGGTCGGGCACTGATTTTGGGCAATTAAGCTTGGCTCGCAGTTGGTGTTCCAATTAATCCCAAATGTGTTAGATGGGGTTGAGGTCAGGGCTATGTGCAGGCCAGTCAAGTTCCTCCACACTGATCTCGACAAACCATTTCTGTATGGACCTCGCTATGTGCATGGGGGCGTTGTCATGCTGAAACAGGAAAGGGCCTTCTCCAAACTGTTGCCACAAGGTTGGAAGCACACAATTGTCTCGAATGTCATTGTGTGCTGTAGCGATAAGATTTCCCTTCACTGGAACTAGCGGCCTAGCCTGAACCTGAAAAACAGCCCTAGACTATTATTCCCCCTACACCAAACTTTACAGTTGGCACTATGCCTTCGGGCAGGCAGCGTTCTCCTGGCATCCGCCAAACCCAGATTCGTCTGTCAGACTGCCAGATGGTGAAGTTTGATTCATAAATCAAGAGAACGCGTTTCCACTGTTCCAGAGTCCAATGGCGGCGAGCTTTACACCACTCCAGCCGACGCTTGGCATTGCGCATAGTGATCTTTGGCTTCTGTGCGGCTGCTCGGCCATGGAAACCCATTTCATGAAGCTCCTGCCAAACAGCTGTTGTGCTGATGTTGCTTCCAGCGGCAGTTTGGAACTCGGTAGTGAGTGTTGCAACAGATGACAGACGATTTGTATGTGCTGCGCGCTTCAACACTCGACAGTCCCGTTCTGTGAGCTTGTGTGGCCGACAACTTCATGGCTGAGCTGTTGTTGCTCCTAGTCGTTTCCACTTCATAATAACAGCACTTACAGTTGACTGGGGCAGCTCTAGCAGGGCAGAAATTTGATGAAATGACTTGTTGGAAAGGTGGCATCCTATGACGGTGCCACATTGAAAGTCACTGAGCTCTTCAGTACGGCCCATTCTACTGACAATGTTTGTCTATGGAGATTGCATGGCTGTGTGCTTGATTATATATACCTGTCAGCAATGGGTGTAGCTGAAACAACCAAATCGACCAATTAGAAGGGTTGTCCGCATACTTTTGGTCATGTAGAGTATGTCTCCATTGCCAGGACAATTTTACGCATTGCATTGGTCATATCTTGAGTTTGCTTAAACAGTTTCCTTAAACAATTCAACTTTCTCATTAAGAAGCCACATAGAGAAAACATCTCCTGCATCTGTTTGCTAATCAACTAATTTTGCTTCCATAATCTATCAGCAACATCCTCCGAAGCTGCTGGCTTATAAAATGAATAAGGACAATCTGCAATGCCTGCCAATGCTTATGTTTTTATCATATGATATTCCAGGTTCCTTTACAGGGGCAGACTGTGTATATAAACCAGTCCTGGTCACTCACCGATCGTGAAGCCATGGCAGGCTCAGTCTGACACCGCGAATGCTTTAGCGAAGCTACTGGCGTGGTGTGTTGGAGGGTGGAGATTTTGTAGGCAAAATGCACGATTCTGGGCAATTTCTGGCCCATAACGTCCATTTCAACTCAGAGCAATTTTGCCACAGCAGTAATTATTCAGGAGTAGTTGGGACATTCATTCTGGGTTATATGAATGCATAATAATGACACTTCAGTGGAGGGGGAAAGTAAGACTAACAAGAATATAACAAATGAGCACTGAAGAAATAGCATTGCGATTCATGATGATGGATTCTATACATCGCTTGATTGCATGATTACCATCAGCACAAAAACGGACTAGAACGGCATTTGTTAGAGCGTATACCTTTGCCAAGCTGAACAGTTTACAATTTGTATCCCACTGATAGGCCGAATCTGCATCCATACCTTAGCCAAATTTTAATCCGCATGTTCTTGTCACCTGACCAACTCATCCAGCAAGTTTCGTCCAATTCCGTCAACAATGTTTTGAAATATCATGCAATATATCGTTTTTCACGACCATCTCTGAATCATGAAGATTCACTTCCAAAATTCTCGTATCCAGATCCGGACCTTCACCAAAATCTAATCGATTCGTCCTTGTCACACACCCAACCTGTCCACAACATTTTGTCTGAATCCATCCACACTTGAGATATCCTGCTCAGACAAACAAAAAAGAAGTCATGCATAGCGCAATACCTGTGAAATCTAAATAAACAATAGTTCATAGTTGCCATGGAAACATCAATATGGTAAATTGGAAAATTTGACCTATCAAGTGTTTTACATGAGGGAATGTTGTACATAACAAATTTGGTTGATACATTTTCTAATTGCTGCTGTATGTGTTTTGCATGCTTTGGATGCTATTAACCTTGACCTTGGACTAGCTTTGACCAAATGTTATACACATATACTACACACACAAATATGCGAACAAATAAGCTGTGTAAGTTTCAATCTGATTTCTTGAAAAATTCCTGAGGTTTGGCAATAATAAAATCACAAAAATATCCTATTTAATTATAATGGGGTAGAATTGTTGTCATGGATAATGTTTTCTCTTTGCCACGTGGGACTTTTCTCTTTGCCATGTGGGCCTTTTTCTATTCCACGTGGGGCTTCTCCCTACACCATTAACCAAGATGAGCAGAACCTGAAAAAAAAAAACTATTTTGCACCCTCCTTGCTCGGTACCAAGGTGGGTTACCAATAGGAGGCCTTTTGATTATGACTGGTGAACCTCATGTGTTATTGCAGAAGGCCCTCAGACATAAGGTCTAACAGGGTCTATGGAGTCTTAGGGTTCTAATGGGGTCTCTAGGGTCTACAGGATCTTAGGATCCCAAAGGAGTCTGTCTACTGGGTCTTAGGGTTCCATAGTGTATTGGGGTTATGAAGAGTCTTATGCATCTTACTGGTCTTTGGAGTCTGAAGGGTCTTAAGGTTATAAAATAAAAAGGGTGGAAAGGGTATTAGGGCTATAGGGGGGTCTTAAAGGGTCTTCAGTATCTTAAAGGTCTAAAGGGTGTAAAGGTTTAAAGGGTCTTAAAATGTCGACATGTATAAAAGGTAAAAGTAGTGGACAAAAAATGGAATCACCAATGTAAAATCACATATTAAAGGGCGTTGGGTCACCACGTGCGGACAGTATGGCCTGTATGCACCATCGCATACAGTCCACCAGCATCTGGAATTCTGTAGGAGGGATGCGGCACCATTCTCCCATGAAAAGTCAATCAACTCACACCTGTTTGATGGAGGTGGAAAACGCTGTCTCGGGTGTCATTCTAGAATATCCCATAAATGCTCGATTGGGCTCAGATATGGTGACTGAGAAGGCCATGACATATGGATAGCATCAGTGTCATGCTCATGAAACCATTGGGTGACCACACATGCTCTGTGGATGGGGGCATTGGTGGGGGGTCTCCTCTTGCAGCCATGCTAGCCATAATTAAAGGCAACCAGATCTGTGCAACATTTTTATATATGACCCTAAGCATGCTGGGATGTTATTTGATGAATTAACACATGGGCCACACCTGTGTGGAAGCCGTTGTTTGGTGTCCCTCATTTACCCAGGTGTTTCCATTCTTTTGTCCACTACCTGTATGTTCCAGTAGTCCGTAATTAATAGACATAGTCAACAACAACAACAACAACATGCATTTTAAGGCCATTTTCCCTGCTAGAGCAGGGGTTAGCCTATTTTGCTATTTTGCTAGCCTTGCGGTCCCCATGATAATCTTCTCCATTTTGACCTATTTTCTGCATCTCTCCTTGTTAACCCCCTTGCCCGCATTTCTTCTTCCACCATCTTTAGCCAAGTCTTTCTCGGTCTTCCCCGTCCTCTACTTCCTTCTACATTCATTTCCATCACTCTTCTCAACCAGTCACTTTCATCCTTCCTCAACACATGACCAAACCATCTCAACCTGTTCCTCTTCACAGCATCAATTACAGGCTCTATTCCCATCATCTTTCGCAATTCATCATTTGTCTTCCTCTCTCTCAACGATACTCCACATATCCACCGAACCATTCGCATTTCCACCCTTTCCAGCCTTCGTTGTTGCTCTACATTCATTACCCATGTCTCGCTCCCATAAATCATAACACTTCTCACACATGCAGCATACACCTTTCCCTTCAGCTTCAACGACACTCCCCTCCTCATCAGCACGCCACTCAGTTCCCGAAACTTCTTCCATGCACATCTCACTCGAGCAACCGTTGCCGAGTCTGATCCACCTTCTCCATTCAGCATGTCTCCGAGGTAGCAAAATGTTTTCACACCTTCCAGCTTCACGCCGTCTCCAAGATCCAACTCAACATTTCCTCCATCTGCAGCTCCCTCTGTGCACACCTTACATTTGAATGTGGCTGCCACACTGGTTAATGACCCTCTCAGACCACTACATTTTTGATGAATCCACTCAGCGCACATTGTGTTAATAGAATTAATAGACATAGTCATGGTCCAATAATAAGTAATTGAGGTACACACAGCCCAACTCACGTTCAAACAGTACGTAATTAATAGACATACTCACCGGGGTCAACCATGACTTCACCTTGACGAGGGTTCACCGTCCACCCATGTTTTTCAGTTTTATATATACAATATATTATATATTAGTCCACTAGGCTAACCCCCGCTCTAGCGGGGAAAATGGCCTTAAAACGATCATTCATGCTTCAGTCACATTTGGCTCGGTGGCCGTCGGGTCTAAAAAAATCTACGGCCACTAGCAATTATAGGGCGGCCGCAGTATTTCCACGGTCACACAATGTAGCAGTCACATATGTTTTTATTTTTCGGGTAGCCGCACGGGGTATTTAGAAATTGTGGAGACTGAAAACGTGGGGGTACCGTACGGTCTTTGATTTGATGTCGCACGGTGACCTTAGGGCGTCCCTGCGGCGGCCATAGAATTTTCAAGGCAGACGCAAGGTAGCCTCAAGGTGCCCGCAAGGTGACCGCAGGGGGGCCTTAAGGCGAACGTGCGGCCAGACGGACGGTAACGAGTGGGTATATATACCAGTTCTTTTTCATATGTATAACAGCACTTACAGTTGTCATGGCTATGGCTTGTCGAATTGCTACGGCCACCCTAGAAATGAAAAAAGTTATAACTCCGCGCTATAATTCCACGGCGACCCCTACGGCCTGTAAAAGAT
Source organism: Myxine glutinosa (assembly GCF_964187855.1). NCBI lineage: Eukaryota > Metazoa > Chordata > Myxini > Myxiniformes > Myxinidae > Myxine > Myxine glutinosa. The sequence continues at coordinate 42,846,594 of NC_136274.1, forward strand.
AGCCATACGCCCTAGGGCCACCCTGAGGCCACCTCAGAAACTCTGCGGCCGCCGCACGTTTCTGTCAATTTAGGGGGGGTACGGCCGCCGTATCCTAGCCGTAGAGCAAATGTGACTGAGGAGTCATTCATTCATTCATTCAATATATTATATATTTACACATATATATAATATAAACGAGCGTGGATCAGATTGCTACGCTCGCCTCACCACATGTTGCCACAGAGCCACGAGCTTGTTCAAACTGAGGATGACCTGACTGAATTTGAGTTGCTGTGTTTTCATGATTTACACCAATCATAATACAAAACATTTCATTTGTACAAATTTATTTGTAATATTGGTGATATTATTTATTTGTACCGGTAATCAAAAAAGGTCCAAGTGGTGCAAAGCTCTAGAGTCTAAATGGTCAAGGGTCCAAAAGCTCTAAATGGTCAAGGGTCCAAGCTGTCTAATGGGTCTGAAAGGTGTAAGGGATCTAAATGGTGTTAAGGTCTAAGGTGTCGAAAGGTATTAAGGGGTGCAAAGGTCTAAAGGGTATAAAAGGTTGGAAGGGTGAAGGGATCTAAAGGTATCATAAGTATTGAAAGGGTCTTAAAGGTAAAAGTGGTCTTAAGGGTCTTCATGATATTGGTGTCTAATGAGTCTAAAGGGTCTTTTGGGTCTTTAAGAGTATTTTCGGTCTTCGGTGTATTTTGGTCCTTTTGCGGTATTCTGGGTCTTTAAGAGTCTTCGGGTTATTTTGGGTCTTTGTGGTCTTTAAGGGTCTTCTGGGTCGTTAAGGGTCTTCAGCATGTTCAAGGTCTTTAGGGTTCTTGGTGGTCTTAAGGGTCTTGGTGGACTTGAAGGGTCTTCAAAGGTCTAATGGATCTTGGCAGTCTAAAGGGTCAAAAGGTATATTCCAACAGTACGTAATTAATAGGCATACGTAATTAATAGACGGGATGCAACCGGCGTCCAAACAGTACGTACGTAATTAATAGACATGTAATCACACAGCTTCACGGCTTCCAGGACGGAGGGATGGACGTACGGCTTCACGGACCATGTTTTTCAGGTTTTCTATATACAGTATATATATATATAATTACTGTATATATCTATATATATATATATATATATATATATATCTATATATATATATATATATATATATATATATATATATATATATATATATATATATAACTGTGAGAAATAGTAGAAACTCCACAGTACGAGCAGGGCGTCTCATTTGCATTGAATAAATAATCGGGAGATTAAATCAGACGCGGACGTAGCTTCAGGACTTCGATCTTTAATTTGACAAGCTTTCGACCAACAAAGGTCTTCTTCTGAGTCGGCCCCAAGTTCAACGGAAGTTCCATGGTGGTGAAGTTGGAAAGAGGAAAAAAGAAGTTGGAAAGAGGATTGACGAGGAGAGGAAGAAGTTCAAGGAGTGGCAGAAGGCGAAGGGTACGGGAGCAGAAAAAGCAGAGCATGAAAGTTATAAGGTAGCCAAGAAGGCTGCAAAGAAAGAGGTAGCAAAGGCGCAGGAGGCATGTAGGAAAATGTTCGGAGAACGCTTGGATTCGGAAGAGGGTCAGAGAGCGGTATTCAGGATTGCAAAGCAGATAGCGAAAGAGAGGTGTGATGGGGGTGAGTTGCTTGAAGGATGAAGTGGGACAAATCGTTGTGGACCCAGATGGAATTAAAGGAAGATGGAAAATATATATGGAAATGCTGTTGAATACAGAGAATGAATGGGATGGCAACATAGAGAATAACCCAGTTTTAGGACCGGCAGAGAAGATAACTGAGAAGGAAGTTGAGGAAGCGATAAAAGCAATGAAGAGTAGAAAAGCGGGAGGGCCAACGGGAGTTGTGGGAGATATGTTGAAGGCAGCAGGAAGTTGGGGTGTGAAGAGAATGACAGAGATCTGTAATCTGGTGGTGAAAGAAGGCCGCATTCCAGTGGATTGGGAACTGAGTACCCTCGTCCCTCTATACAAGGGGAAAGGTGACCCTCTGGAGTGTGGCTCGTACCGAGCGATAAAGTTATTGGAGCATGGAATGAAGGTATTGGAAAGGGTGTTGGAGAGGAGGATAAGGAAGGAGTTGAAGATAGACGAAAGGCAGTTTGGATTTATGCCAGGAAGAGGAACGACAGACGCGCTCTTTATTGTGAGGCAGTTGCAGGAGAAGTACATGGAGAGGAGGACGAAGTTGTTTCTTGGGTTTGTTGATCTGGAGAAAGCATTCGATAGGGTTCCACGCGAAGTATTGACATGGGCATTGAGGAAAATAGGAGTGGAGGAATGGTTGATCAGAGTAGTGATGGCAATGTACAAAAGAGCACGCACAGCTGTAAGGACGAAGGATGGGAACAGTGGTGAGTTTGAGGTGAAGGTGGGAGTACATCAGGGGTCGGTACTAAGTCCACTACTATTTTTAGCTGTGATGGAGGTGCTGGCTCAGAACGTAAAGGAGGGTTTACCGTGGGAGTTGTTGTGTGCAGATGATCTGGTGTTGATTGCGGAAAGTATGGATGGACTGAAGGAAAAGATGAACAAGTGGAAGGAATGCATGGAGACAAAAGGTCTGAAGTTGAATATCGGAAAGACTAAGGTGATGGCAAGTGGTAAAGCATGTAGTGAGGTGGAAAGAACTGGGAAGTGGCCATGTGCTGTGTGCAGGATGGGTGTCAGAGTGAACTCCATTCAAAGTACAATGTGCGCTGAGTGGGTTCATCAAAAATGCAGTGGTCTGAGAGGGGTCATTAACCAGTGTGGCAGCTACATTCAAATGTAAGGTGTGCACAGAGGGAGCTGCAGATGGAGGAAATGTTGAGTTGGATCTTGGAGACGGCGTGAAGCTGGAAGGTGTGAAAACATTTTGCTACCTCGGAGACATGCTGAATGAAGAAGGTGGATCAGACTTGGCAACGGTTGCTGGAGTGAGATGTGCATGGAAGAAGTTTCGGGAACTGAGTGGCGTGCTGATGAGGAGGGGAGTGTCGTTGAAGCTGAAGGGAAAGGTGTATGCTGCATGTGTGAGAAGTGTTATGATTTATGGGAGCGAGACATGGGTAATGAACGTAGAGCAGCAACGAAGGCTGGAAAGGGTGGAAATGTGAATGGTTCGGTGGATGTGTGGAGTATCGTTGAGAGAGAGGAAGACAAATGATGAATTGTGAAAGATGATGGGAATAGAGCCTGTGATGGATGCTGTGAAGAGGAACAGGTTGAGATGGTTTGGTCATGTGTTGAGGAAGGATGAAAGTGACTGGTTGAGAAGAGTGATGGAAATGAATGTAGAAGGAGGTAGAGGACGGGGAAGACCGAGAAAGACTTGGCTAAAGATGGTGGAAGAAGAAATGCGGGCAAGGGGGTTAATAAGGAGAGATGCAGAAAATAGGGCAAAATGGAGAAGATTGTCATGGGGACCGCAAGGCTAACCCCTGCTCTCGCAGGGAAAATGGCCTTACAATGCATGTTGTTGTTGTTGTATGCTTGTATGTGTCTTTATGCATTTCTCATCCACCGAGACATTTAAGTCTTTCTTCTCACACTCCACCTTAGGACTATCCCGTGTTCTCTGTCAAGGATAGGAATGCACTCGTTGAAAAAGGCCACTTCGTTACAACAGAACACGAGCCCTGCTTTGACGCGGCAGATTTCATTCGAGCTGGAAGAGATATATTTGCTCAAAGAAGCCAGGTATGATGATGCAATTGCTTTTATTACATCACCATTAATATTGTCATCAATATTGAAAATGTAATCCTCATTTGTCAAGGATTTTCCTTCTCATTACCAGCGCCATAACAGTAAATGCCAGAAATCATCAAGCTTGGCACCATTTCGCTACATGTAGTATTTGTATCATGTATTTCTCATTGGTTACAGGTAACAAACAACTCCGGGATCGAGTGGATGCGACGACACCTTTGGCCACGGTTTCGCGTGCATAAAGTGTCCTTCCGTGACCCAAACCCCATGCACATCGATGCTACCTTTAACATTATTGGACCAGGGTTGGTGATTTCAAACCCTGACAGACCTTGCAAGCAGGTAATATTAGAGACCCTGTGCTGGATTTCAAGAATGCTCCGTATAGTATAGAGCAGCGACAAAACTATCTCTGCTCATCACTCATTTTTGCAGATTGAGATGTTTAAGAAGGCTGGATGGAAAACCATAACACCTCCAGATCCACTGATCCCACATGGTGAGGTTGTTTTTCCTGGTAAAGTGTCACAATGCACCAAGATAATTCTAAAGTCGAATTATCAAAATGTTTTCAACGGCTCAATTAAAATGTTTTTTCTCAACTACGTAGATAAAAATTTCAGAGAAAGTTTTCAATTCATGCTATATGTTCAAATTATATCACCCAATTTTGTTCCTCTGCCTTTTAACTGTTATCATGTCTTTCTCATCCTACATAGACCACCCACTTTGGATGTCCTCTCGCTGGCTCTCTATAAATGTGCTGATGCTTGATGAGCATAGAGTGCTCGTGGAGAAAGAGGAACAAACGACACAGAAGATGTTTGAGAAACTTGGTAGGTTCCAGAAAGCAGTGCCCGATATTGTCTTTTTCAAGATTGATCATGCATTTTGCTGCACGACCCCTGCCATTTAAACGAGTATTCACCATGGTAGAAATTGTGCCAGACGCTGATAATATATTGGTATCATTGGTACTCCCTGACAAAGACATCAGGATTTATTTCATCCTCGTAAACAAACTGAGAACAGGGTTTCCATAACATCGACAGTAAGTTTAAGGAATGAGAAAATAACTCCATTTTGAGAACGAATTGATGAACAGCACTTGGTAGAGCGCATACCTCCGCCAGGCTGAACAGTTTATGTTTTGTATCCCACTGATAGGCCGGATCTGGATTCGGACCTGAACCAAAATCTAATCGCCTTGTTCTTGTCACCTAACCAACTCGTCCACCAAGTTTAATCATAACTCGTCTATAACTTTTTTTAAATATCATGTTATTTATCGCTTTTGGCTCGATCTCTCAATGGTGAACGATCACTTAAAAATTAAATATTTCTTGTATCCAAATCCATATTCAGATCTTCACCAAAATTGGATTGATTCGTCGTTGTCACACACCCAACCAACCTCTCGACCACGTTTCATCCAAATCTGTCCACAACTTTGAGATGTCCTGCTATGTATAGTTTTTGGTCCTATCCCCCAACGGTGAAGAATCACTTTAGAAATTCTACTAGCCGGATCCGGATCTTCACCAAAATCGAACCATTTGGTCCTTGTCACATATTTATTTATTTATTTATTTTTTTTGTTTGTATACAAGATCGAGGCTCGTGAAAGAGCTAACATTAATCACACAAAAAGACAAACCGACACAAAAAACACAAAAAACAAGGGGAGCGGCAGACAAGATGGGGAGAGAGGGGGGAAGGACACAAAAGAGAGGGGGAAGAGGAGGAAGGACACAAACACAACATTTGAGAGCAGGGACATCGGGAGGACTTGGGGGGAGGTGGGAGAGGAATAAAACATATGAACACTGCAAGGACTCTGGGGTGAATTACCGGGGGTAGAAAAGATCAAGGTTTTCGATGGGGGAAGATAAGAGATGGTGGTGAACAGCTGTTTTAAAGACCTGGAGGGAGGAGTGGGATTGAAGGGAGTGGGGGAGTTTGTTCCAGAGGCGGGAGAAAAGGGGAATGAAAGAGTGAAGGTGAGCAGAGAGCCTAGACTTTGGCAGTTTAACCATAAGAGGGTTGCAGGCAGATCTTGTGCGACCTGAAGGAATATTGGGGGGACAGAGCACAGAGAAAGCTGGGGGAGCAAGGCCGGAGAGGAGTCGGTAGAAGACAGAAAGACCACCAACCTGCCTGCGGTGAGTGAGTGAAAGGCCCTCGGTGTTGACTACATCGCAGGAGATTCCAATGATTCTGAAAGCTTTGGCCTCAACAGCGTGAAGCCGAGCAAGGTGTGAGGCAGGAGCACCAGCCCAGAGGGGGGAACAGTATTCCATTGAGCTGCGGTTGAAAGCCTTGTATGTGGTGAGGAGCTCAGGTGTGCCAAGGAAGGACTTCACACGACGGAGGATGCCCAGTCGGCGACTGGCTTTGGAGGCCAGCTTGGAAATGTGGTTTTCCCAAGAAAGATCATGGCAGATAGTGAGACCCAAAAGCTTGAGCGACAGAACTTCTTGGAGAGGATTGTTGAGAAAGTAGATGGGAGGGTTGTCCAGTCGGTCCTTTCGGAGAGACATTGTAAGAGTGTGAGATTTGTCAGGATTGAAAGACATGTTCCACTTGTTTGACCAGTCTGTGATTTTGTCCAGGTCTGCAGAGAGTGAGGAGGCTGCAGACTGCCGATCTGAGGGATGAGGAATGGAGCGACAGAGAGTAGAGTCGTCAGCAAAGAGATAGAGAGGATTTTCAAGAGAGTCAGAGAGATCATTGATGAAGACCAGAAAAAGCACAGGGCCCAGAACACTACCTTGGGGAACTCCAGCCTGAACAGGAAGAGGAGATGAGAGAAACCCATTCAGGGCCACACGTTGACTACGACCAGAGAGGAAGTCCGCCAGCCATGCGTGGAGATTTCCATGGATACCAAAGGAGGAGAGTTTGGTGAGCAGAGCAGGGTGCCAGACCGTATCGAAGGCACGTGAAATGTCAAGGGAGACAGCTCTAATTTCCTGTTTGGCGTTGAGGACCTCCATCCATTGTTGAGAAAGCAGAAGCAGCATGTCCAGAGTAGAGTGACCAGGTCTGAAACCAAATTGATGATCAGAGATCAAGCCATTGGAGAAGAGGAAAGATTTAATATCTGAAGCAATGATGGACTCCATGACTTTGCTGATAATTGGGAGAAGGTTGATTGGTCTGTAGTTGCTGGGATCTGTTTTTGCACCTTTTTTGTGCAAACCGGTGATGTTGGCTGATTTCCAAGCAGATGGCAGATGACCTTGAGCAAAAGAGAGGGTGAAGAGAACAGAAAGAGGGAGTGAAAGAGCAGAAGAACATGATTTTAGGACCCGTGGGCTGATGCCGTCAGGACCAGTTGCAGAATCAGAGTCGAGGGTTGACAGAAACTTTTCCACCTTGTCAGGAGGAAAGGACACAGAGTCCAGGAGCAGCTGGGTACGACTGGGTATGGTGGGTACAGAGAGGGATGGGTTTGGGACACAAGATTTAGAGGCAAACACAGAGTTGAGGCATTCAGCTTTTTCACGTGCGGAGTCAGCTGTTAAGCCATTTGAGGTGAGGGAGGGGATGGAGGGGGAACAAACACCAGAAACAGATTTGACCAGACGCCACCAGGATTTGGAAGAGGGAGACAGATAAGAGAGTTCGGTCTTGAGAATGGTGAGATATTGTTTCCTGGCTCTCCTGAGGGTGGACACACACTTGTTTCGGGCTTTGTGAAAGGAAATGAGATTTCCTTCCGTTGGATTTGCTTTCCAGGAGACGAAAGCAAGTTGTTTCAGGGCAACAGCCTCACCACAAGATTCCGTGTACCATGGACGGGAGGAAGGGTATGACAACTGAAGACGAGATGGTATAAATCTGTGCATGAGAGAGAGCAATTTACTTTGAAAGAATTCCCAGGATGAGTTGATGTCAGAGGCGGTAGAGATGGGAGACCAGTCCAGATGATTGATGGCTGCTTGAAGACCGTGCCAGTTGGCCTGAGTGAAATGCCAGACTCGTCGACGCTGAGGAGGCTTTCTGAGAATGGTCAGAGAGATGTCCACTTTGACAAGCACATGATCAGATGAGCCGATTGGAGCAGAAGAAGAGCAGCAGACATTTTCAGGGAAGTTTGTCATAACCAAATCCAGAAGAGAAGATGCTCCGTTGACTGAGATCCGGGTCGGGAAATTGACAGATTGTGTCAGTCCCAGTGAGTCGCAGAAGTCCTTTGCTGAAGAGCCATGGCTGGTGAGAGAGGTACCCACACCCAGCCAACTGGCATGGTGACAATTGAAATCACCACATATGAGGAAGAGAGAGTTGGGATGGGTAGATAGAAGTTGGTCCATATTATCAGACAAATATATACTATACTACATTTTATATACTATACTACAACATATACTACATTTCTGCCAAATTTCGTCCGAATCCGTCCACAACTTTGAGAAATTTTGTTCACAAACAGACAAACAAAGAAATTAGAAATCGGTCAGAGACCGAGGACTTGCCGGAATGTACTTTTTTTTCAGGGGTGTTGGTTAGAAGGGAATCGGATAATGTTTGACAGAGTTATTACTAAAAAAAAACAATTTTTGACCTTGAGTTTGACCTTTCAAGGGCACTCAAGGTCAAAGGTCATGGTGCCAAATGAAATGTCGTATGTGACTTCCTATATGTCAGTAACAGTAAGTGTATGCATGTCTCTTGTACTTTTAGAGTTATAGTGGTTTGAAATATATTTTAAATGAAAAATCGACCCCCTCTGATTTCCTGTTTTGGGTGACCTTGAGCTTGACCTTGGGCCGAGAGAGTTAAAGATTGCGTACAGTCTATTCCAGGGCAAGGCAAATATGTGTGTAAAGTATGGTGATGCTATGTGCAACGATGTAGACGTAGTACTGCGCACAAACAGCCAGACAGACAAACCAACCAACCAATCAACCAACATACTTGCCGGAATCTATTCTGGCAAGTAACAAGAAATACGTCGTGCATAGTCCATACTTGCAAAATCCTTAAAATAAGTTGTTGCCGCCTATGTTGACCTCAAAATAGTTGGTGGTTGAATTCAGTAACCAGATATGCAAATCCTCTTAAACTTTCAAGTCAATCAGATGAAAATTGAGGATTTTAGAAATTCGACAAAGTTGGTGACCTTTGGCCGATGTTGACCCAATGACCTTTGGAACCCAAAAACAATAGGCTTCTTGCTTATGACTAACTCTACCATTTGGTGAAGTATCGTGAAGATAGGTTGAAAATTGTGACCTGTAGGGGACTGACATACAAACAGATAGACAGACAGACAGACAATAAGGCACAAGACCATCCAATATACTTGAAATCTTTTCGATTTTCGCAAGTAACAAACAGACAGACAAACAGACAGACAGGGGTGAAAACACAACCTTTCTGAAAACAAAGTTTCAGTATCATCTGTATACAAGATCACCCTAATGTTCTCCTCCTCCCCCCCCGCCCCCCCACCCCCACCCTGCCCACCCCCACTCATTCTGCTTCAACCCTGTAATGAAGGTGGACCCTTTGCCTTTTACTTTTTCCGATATTATACTTCTCAGAAGTCCTCCTCATCGTGTATACTGTATAGGAAAAGTCCCTGAGTGTAATTCTAGTCATCATGTGTTTGGTTAACAGCTGTGACTAGTACAATGAAAAAAAAAGTGTGACCAATGCTCTCTTTTCACCCATTCCTCCCACAGGCATAACACCAATCCCTGTGTCTATTCGCTTTGCCAACTCCCTTGGTGGCGGATTCCACTGCTGGACATGTGACATCCGCAGACGTGGTGGTTATGCTTCGTACTTTGACTAGATGTTGGTTTTTTTATCTTGATGTTTAGCCTTTGTCAACATGTAATTGTTTTCTTTAATTGCAAACTGTGATAACATCATTGGATTTTAATGATAATTATTTTCTTCATTGTGCTGTATCCCTCTTTTTCTTTCTCTTTATGCCCCTCCCCTCTCCCCATTCTGATAGTGTTTTTATTGCTCTTTTCTTACTCAAAATTGATTTTTCATAACTCTGCCTGTTGCCTCCCACTATTTGTTCCTGCATGATATCTTCAATGCAGATTGATCATGTTAATAGTGCTTTTGGAAAATAAAGATGAATCTTTGTTGAGAATAAATAGCAGACGTCCAGAATATACTCTATGTTTGCACACAAGCTGGGTGGTGGGAGTTGGGGGAGGGTAGGGAAGGGGTTTGCACATGTTAAAAATAGATGACTACAAAGCAACATACCTCAATTGAAGACAACGGCAAACGTATTTTTGCTGAAATGTAAACCTCTGGCCAGGACGGAGCCTCACGCGAGCGGTTACCCACACAATCTGAATCCAAGACATCAAAGATGGCGAAATTAAAACTGTTTCTCACAAGCCGACCCGGGTGGTTGGCACTGCCTTGTAATCCAACAAGAGCTAATCCCACGCCGTTAGAAAACAAGATTACAATAAATTGAACTCCTTAGGGATCCCAAAGGAACTAGATTCTTGACACAACAATATGGCAGCAACACAAGGTAAGCAGCTTCTTAAGAAAAATTTTTTTTAACACAAGTACATGACATGAAAACATTCGGGGGAAAAAAACACAAGACAATAACCTATCTCTCCACTAGGTGCTGCACACACCAACAACCACTCAAACATGATCCAAGCAAGGCATAAAGGAAGGCACACAGCTGGAGAGCACACATGGGAGCACGCAGCTGGGGGTACGATGGGTGTTATCCATTCTGTGCGTGGCAGGAGAGCCGACAGCCGGGGTACGCGGCAGGAGAGCCGACAGCCGGGGTGCGCGGCAGGAGAGCCAATAGCCAGGGCGAGCGGCAGGAGAGCCAACAGCCGGGGCACGCGGCAGGAGAGCCGAACAGCCGGGGTGCGCGGCAGGAGAGCCGAACAGCCGGGGCGTGTGGCAGGAGAGACGAACAGCTGGGGCGCGTGGCAGGAGAGATGAACAGCCGGGGCACGCGGCAGGAGAGCCGAACAGCTGGGGCGCGTGGCAGGAGAGCCGAACAGCCAGGGCATGGGGCAGGAGAGCCGAACAGCCAGGGCACGTGGCAGGAGAGCCAAACAGCCGGGGCACGCGGCAGGAGAGCGGAACAGCCGGGGCGCGCGGCAGGAGAGCCAAACAGCCAGGGCATGTGGCAGGAGAGCCGAACAGCCTGGGAGGGCGGCAGGAGAGCCGAACAGCCAGGGCGTGCGGCAGGAGAGCCGAACAGCCGGGGCACGCGGCAGGAGAGACGAACAGCCGGGGCGCGCGGCAGGAGAGCCGAACAGCCGGGGCAGGAGAGACAAACAGCCGGGCACGAGATAGGAGAGCCGACAGCCGGGGCGCGCGGCAGGAGAGACGAACAGCCAGTGCGTGCGGCAGGAGAGACGAACAGCCGGGGCACGCAACAGGAGAGCCGAACAGCTGGGGCGCACGGCAGGAGAGACGAACAGCCGAGGCATGCGGCAAGAGAGACGAACAGCCGGGGCACGCGGCAGGAGAGCCGAACAGCCGGGGCACGTGGCAGGAGAGCCGAACAGCCGGGGCACGCAACAGGAGAGCCGAACAGCTGGGGCGCGCGACAGGAGAGACGAACAGCCGGGGCATGCGGCAAGAGAGACGAACAGCCGGGGCACGCAACAGGAGAGCCGAACAGCCGGGGCACGCGGCAGGAGAGCCGAACAGCCGGGGCACGCAACAGGAGAGCCGACAGTCAGAGTGTGCAGCAGGAGAGTGGAGAGCCAGGCCCGTGCCAGGAGCAGACCTTGCATGGTGCTATCGCTCTTTCTCGCTCCAACAAAGAACCAGAGCAAGAACGACTTCACTACACTGAGATGACTACTTTTATCCAACCCCAAAGCAAACCTCCCAAGGCTCACTAATCAGAGGCCTTATGGGTCTCCACCCTCAGTGATTCAACTAATCACAAGCTTCCACCAACTCCAACATGATGCCCTCTTGACTTTCTACTCCATTACTCCTACCAATCTCCCTAAGGCCGTTGACAATCCTCACCCTGAGGCCCATATGAGTCAATACCCCAAGGACACCCACAAATCTCAATCTTCTACACAACAGTGATAGAATCTCGAGAAAAGCCTTCTCCTCTCTGGTGCCTATGGTGGAGACATGAGGTTATTCTGCCACTGTGCTAGGCTGTGCTCGAGTTGTAGATAGATAGATAGATATAGAGATAGAAATAGAGATAGAGATAGAGAGAATAAATGAGACCCTTTAACTTAGCTATCAATATTTAATGCAGAAAACATACATACCCTGGCCAGTAATACTTAAAGTAATTAATACACACCCCTTACACTAAATAAACAATTAATACAGGTAAGACGTTCTTCAGCTCCATGAACATTCATGGCGTCTCCAGTCTTAATCAAACAATGCTGCTCCACCCCTTCCATAAAGAAGAAGAAAACCACTCCTTTTGCATCTTCAGAAGCATAGGACTGCCAAAGCCGTTTCCTAGGCCATTGGGGGCAATCCTGGACTGGTCACCACTCCCGACGTAGGATGGCTCATTCTTCCCAGTGAGCTGGTACCCATTTTGCCGACCTCGTAAGGATGGCAGGCTGAGTCAACCCACCTGGTATTATTCAAAGGAATTACAGGAGCTCAAACTCAAGACCCTAAGATCTTAAACCAGCCAACACCAGGCTATTCCCCCTCAATAAACACATCCTTTTAAAGATACACTTAGCATGAACCTTCTTTCATATATTTTAGTTGCATCCAAATAAACTGTAAATTAGCAAAGTAACTTAGACCCTTTTCAACATAGTTCTCTTTACCTCTATTCCAAATATATATTGTTGCGGATCTCCAAACGTCGGCCTCCCCCTTATCAAGGGGGGATTAATCCCCTTGTCTTTTTTTTTTTTTTTTTTTTTTAATACTGAATCGAGGCTCGTGAAAGAGCTAACATTTATTTCACAAACAAATCAACCAGACAAACAAAATATGTAAAAAGAGGGAGCGGAAGACAAGATGGGGAGAGAAGGGGAAGCACACAAACACAACATTTGAGAGCAGGGAGAAGTGTGGGAGGGAGAGGGCTTGGGGGGAGGAGGCATGGGAAGGGGGGGGGGGGGGGGGGAGAGGTATAAAACACAAGGGGACCAAGGACTTCCAGGACAGAAGTTGGTATTTAAAAAAAAAAAAAAAAAAAGTGTAGGATTTTGGGTGAAATTAGCAGGGGTAGAAAAGATCAAGGTTTTGGATGGGGGAAGATAAGAGATGGTGGTGAACAGCTGTTTTAAAGACCTGGAGGGTGGAGTGGGATTGAAGAGAGTGAGGGAGTTTGTTCCAGAGGTGGGAGAAAAGAGGAATGAAGGAGTGAAGGCGAGCAGAAAGTCTTGATTTTGGCAGTTTAACCATAAGAGGGTTGCAGGCAGATCTTGTGCGACCTGTAGGAATATTTGGGGGACAGAGCCCAGAGAGAGCTGGGGGGGCAAGGCCAGAGAGGAGTCGGTAGAAGACGGAAAGACCACCAACCTGCCTGCGGTGAGTGAGTGAAAGGCCCTTGGAGTTAGCTTCATCGCGGGAGATTCCAATGATTCTGAAACTTTTACTAGCAGACGCGATCCCGGGGCTATCACGTTCCTTCCGGTCGGTGTTAAATAGGGTTGTCAACCCTCGACTCTGATTCTGCAACTGGACCTGACGGCATCAGCCCATGGGTCCTAAAATCCTGCTCTTCTGCTCTTTCACTCCCCCTCTCTGTCCTCTTCACCCTCTCTTTTGCTCAAGGTCATCTGCCATTGGCTTGGAAATCAGCCAACTTCACCGCTTTACACAAAAAAGGTGCGAAAACAGATCCTAGCAACTACAGACCAATCAGCCTTCTCCCAATTATCAGCAAAGTCATGGAATCCATCATTGCTTCGGATATGAAATCCTTCCTCTTCTCCAATGGCTTGATCTCTGGTCATCAATTTGGTTTCAGACCTGGTCACTCTACTCTGGACATGCTGCTTCTGCTTTCTCAACAATGGATGGAGGTCCTCAATGCCAAACAGGAAATTAGAGCTGTCTCCCTTGACATATCACGTGCCTTCGATACGGTCTGGCACCCCGCTCTGCTCACCAAACTCTCCTCCTATGGTATCCATGGAAATCTCCACGCATGGCTTGTGGACTTCCTCTCTAGTCGTGGTCAACGTGTGGCCCTGAATGGGTTTCTCTCATCTCCCCTTCCTGTTCAGGCTGGAGTTCCCCAAGGCAGTGTTCAGGGCCCTGTGCTTTTTCTGGTCTTCATCAATGATCTCTTTGACTCTCTTGAAAATCATCTCTACCTCTTTGCTGATGACTCCACTCTCTGCCGCTCCATTCCTCATCCCTCAGATCGGCAGCCTGCAGCCTCCTCTCTCTGCAGACCTGGACAAAATCACAGACTGGTCAAACAAGTGGAACATGTCTTTCAATCCTGACAAATCTCACACTCTTACGATGTCTCTCTGAAAAGACAGTCTGGACAACCCTCCCATCTACTTTCTGAACAATCCTCTCCAAGAAGTTCTGTCACTCAAGCTTTTGGGTCTCACCATCTGCCATGATCTTTCCTGGGAAAACCACATTTCCAATCTGGCCTCCAAAGCCAGTCGCCGACTGGGCATCCTCCATCGTGCGAAGTCCTCCCTTGGCACAGCTGAGCTCCTCACCACATACAAGGCTTTCATCCGCAGCTCAATGGAATACTGCCACGCTTACCCAATGGAGAAATCACTAAGACGGTCGAATCAGGAAAGACAGGAAGAACAGATTGGTTTATTAACTATTTACACAGGAAGAAGAGGAAGAGAAAGAGCAATGTACAGTGAAGAGGAAGAAGCAGATACACAGGGCAGCCTTATACAGTCTTATACTTATCCCTGGACACGGGCCCGTTCGCACTCAGACTCACTCTCAGACTCACTCACACGGGGTTTGTAGATGGTCGGGTTGAGGGTCCACCGATGGCATCCACAGCTCGCTCCGGTCCCCGACTCGTACCACGAAGCAGCTGGTGATGGTAGACGAGCTCTCCGCGTGGCGTTGGCGCGAAGCGGGCAATTATATCGGGGTAAGGTAAGCTGGGCGATTATACTGCGTATGTAATAGTTGTACCGGCACCTTTATACGCGCTCCCGGTATCGCTGGGTACAATAGGTCATTTCCCCAAGTCCTCCGCAATGACACGTAAACCCTTCAATACGGGCGCCTTCCACAATAGTCCTTCTCAACGCTGCAGTCCTCTGCAATGAGTGCCGTGCGCCAGTCCTTCGCCAGTCCCTTTGTAATGAGCGCTGCTGCGTAAGTCCTTCTCCGCATAAGTCCTTCTCATGCGAGCGAGCTCGGTCAGTCTTCTCAAAGGGCTTTGCGTGCGCAGTTATATATCGCCGCTTTAGCCAGCCCTCTCGAACCTCTAGCCACACCCTGTTAGGCGATGTCGCCTCAGCCCTGATTGGCTGGTGGCCCTTACCGTCCCTCCTGCTGCCGATCCGATCTCAGCCTCGCTGCCGCTCCACCCCCTCTTTGGGCCTTACCTCATGGCTGGGCTAGTTCCAGCAAACCAGCAAACCAAGAGCAGCAAACGCTGCTGGCAGCCAAAGCGTAACAAACTGCGAGCATCCCAAACTGCGAGCATCCCAAGCGTAACAAACTGCGAGTTGTCAAATGGGCGCGGGATGGATTCTGCCCAACGAGGTGGAATTTGGAGGGTGGAGGCACAATGGAAAGGGACCTACTCTTATTTGTTTTACACAACGCAGATGCAACTATTGGAAATGGCCTTATCCTAAACACATACTATGAAATAACTAACGTTCTAAGGTGACCTATGTGTTGCATGTGGCCTAACTATGGGGTGCAACCTTTAACCTTTCATGATGTTACCTGTGTGGGTTCTCAAAACCGCAACACAGCACCCCTCCTTTCGCCAGACTCGTCCACGAGTCGAACCACATACCAGTGAGGACGGCCGGCTTCGAGAAAGGGTCAGGACTACCTTTTAACAATTAGTGCGACACTTAGGTGTAGTTTTCCCTCTACATTTACTCTAACACCCTGTGTGCGACAGTTTTAAACACTAGATATGTCCCCCCTGCTGCTTTTTGTCCTATCTAACTGACTCACGCCCACAATTAACTGAATTACGGAATGGTTTTCAAGCTAAACATTTAAGCCGGTGGGGAGCATTATTTACAAGACGCTAATTAATTATTTACAAGCTGCAACCCATGACCTGTCTTTTGTGGGAAGAAGAAGAACTTTTGAGAAGAGGAAATGCCAATTGCAATGCACTGCACTAATACACCATACACCCATATGCACAATAAATGCACCATAATAAAAAAAATGCATGAAAATCACCAGCACCAAAAATGCACAAAACATTTCAAAAATAATAATAAAGGATGACGTCTTGTGCTTGTCTGCTGGGCCAATGGATGTTGGCTTGATCTTCTTACTTGATGGCTTAATTAATAAAAAGGGCACAACCCGCGTCCGCTTTTTAAAAAATTTATGGTCAGCAGGGCCAACTCAGGTGGTCCGCATGCATGGCATCGATGCCACTTAAAAACAGTGGTCCGCAAGCCAGATACTGCTGGCAGCAATGGTCTGTCCCAGCAAGGGTGCCAGGCCACAGAACATGTGGTCCATAGGTGCCAGGCCACAGAACGTGTGGTCCATATGGGGTATCAGTGCAGGCAGGCAGGCAGGCAGCAGGGTGCAGGCAGCAAGAGTGCGGCCGCACAATTCAGGGCACCTGCACACTCCCCTCGCACAAAAGACCATGGTCCATGAGTGGGGAGGCAGACAATGCAGAGGTTAGCGGGGGGCATGGGCGCAAGGGTACACATCAAAACAAGGCAATGTGACATGAAGGGCGCGGGAGAGCGAGCTGAGAAAGCTCGTCCCTACTCGTTCGTCACCCCCCCCCCCATGTCACCTACGCTACCCTTGCCCTTCCCCGTATTTACACAATTTACAAATTTACCAATTCGTCTCTACTGTCTCGTCCCCCATATCTCCCCTAATTCCGAATTCGCCCCCAATCCCTCCCAAGAAGGAAGGGATGGAATCACACACAATGTCAAACTCCGTCATGATGCGTCTTACATTCCAAAATACTTGCAAAAACCTGGTGTGGAGTCCTGTCACCTCGGTGAGTGGATGCGGATGGTGCGAAGAGATTTTCTCCTAACTATCTTCTAAATGACATTAACTCTCCTTACACTACCCAGGGCTTGCCCTGCCAATCCAATTGGCCACTTTACACGATGTGGTTCTAAAAACCAATTCCCATCGACCATACTGTGGTGCTCTCCCAATTTTGGGGTCTCACTCCCCCCATTTTTCCATCTGTGCCCTCGCACAATTTCGGGGCTGGGTCATGTGGCTCTCCCAGCAGGTCTACTTACCTGCGCACCTCCGCCACTGAAGTTGCCACCCGAGCTTGCCTAGCTCCTCACACCCTAACCTGGGGAAGGCCCTCCCTGTCACTTACCCCCTCGATGCCCTCTCTGTCATTGGGCTGCCCGGGTCCTCTCCTGGGATCCTCGGGCCCCGCTGAACACTACTGAACTCTACCTGGCTCCCAGAGCCTACCTGTGGCCTCACCTGGCCGACAGACTACCAGTGGCGGAGTGCTCAATAACCACACACACTAACAGGCTCACGCGCCCAGCCATTCCACTTCACTTATGCACCCAACAAAACACTACTCTGCTACTATCCGCACCACAGATGTCAATATCCAAACAAATTACCTACTCCCTCTACCTAACTTTAAACTACCCTCCCTGGGTATTCATGAAGGGCTACATCTCCCCCCATCCACTCTTTCGCACCATGCACTCCACACCACCCATTCCACACACCATTTACTCCACACCATTCATTCCACACAACCATTTACTCCACACCATCTATTCCATACCACCAAGCTCTCTTGCACACTCTTGTGCTCTCATTCCTGTCCTGCGCTTGCACCCCATGCAAGGCAATCACTCAATACACAATTACACACATCCTCAATACTCCACTCATATACTTTCACACACACACACATCCCTCTCGAGCATTGCCTCATTTTCTCACCAGCACTACAAGGACTTCCATTCACAATGCCTCATTTCCGCCTAAACCTCAAGCTCATACACACAGCACCATCTAGCTATCGACTCCCTTCTAATACTAGTGCTTCCCATCATCCCTTATACTAAGCACTCCCTCGTCATTATCATCCATCTAATCTCTCTACGTCCCCACTACTTGTACAATGTCACTACTTAAATCTCAAGTCTCCTAAGGTCATTTCTCTAGATTCCTAACATTACACTCCCACCCGCAACCTCCGCTCTGCTGGTACCAACCTCCTGACCCCCTCCATCTGGACCAAATTCAGATCCTGGGCAGACAGGGCCTTCTCCATCGCTGCTCCCACCCTCTGGAACTCACTACCTCACACCATCAGAGACTCCTCCTCACTCACCACATTCAAAACATCACTAAAGTACAATTGTTCTAAACTAAAGTACTAAAGTACAAAAAACTAAAGTACAATAAAGTACAAAGTACATCACTAAAGTACTAAAGTACAAAAGTACAACCTGTTCAACACTGCATTCAACATTCAACCCACAGCATTTAACCCCTGACTATCTCTTCTCCTTCTCCCTCCTTTTGCTTTAAATATTTCCCTATTGATTCTTGTCTTTTTGCAATTGTTGTTTTCATGTATTGTTATGCATTATGTTTTCCACTCTGTCAAAGCGCCTTTGGGCTTCTTGAAAAGCGCTATACAAAATAAATGAATTATTATTATTATTATTATCCTAACCCGCCCTAGGCGAGCTTACACTGCCAAACCCCATAAACCTATAGCTCATGTGCCCAAAAATTTGAATGGTACAACTACCATTCCTATCACTACCACCATTAGTCCACTATACTTGAGCCTCTCGGTGCGAATACATTTCCACCGCTCGGCTTCGAAAAGCCGAGCAATGTATACGGATGGTCAGTCTCCTGTAGGTTGGGTCCGTCCGGCATTTTCGATTCTGGGGAGGAGGCATACTTGGGCCGAGGTTCCAGGGTCCATCCCGGCGCAGAGCCCTTCGGTCTCCGGCCCGATGACCCAACATCCTCCGGTCGGAACACCGCGCCCGCCAGGGGGCGAAGGTCCGACCTGGCCTTTCTCTCCCGGAATCGTGCCGGTCGCCGCTACGACGCAGCACCGACCATACAGGGCGGAGCCCGGCCCGAATCGTGCACGGCGCTCCATGCAAGAGCGCCGCGGCAACGATCCCCGCCGGCCCCTGCAGCACACAAAGAACACCACACCCCGAGCACTCGCATCGGCTATCCGTCAGCCTAACCGCTGCCCCGGTCAGCGTCGATGCTCGGATCGCATTCTCACCTTCACACGTGACCCTTTCTACATTTACAAAACGCGGCGCTCCAGTGCCTCCCATACATCCCACACATTTCGTCACTGCACTCTCTCGTGCACACTCCTTTCTTACACACTCTCGCGCACATTCTTGCGCACTCATTCTACTCGCACACTCCATCATCACACACTCCTCTGTTACACACCTTCCATCCACGCACTCCTCCCGTGCACTCTACCCCGTTACGTACTCCATAACCACCACGGGTGTGCACTCTTGCATCCACCCACTCAGTGCACACCTACTCACGGGTGTGCAATCTCTTGTCGCACACCCAATCACTGGCTCTAATGTGCATCCCCACACACTCTCCTCAACCATCTCCGGTGTGCATCCTCGCACACTCTCTCCATCCATCTCACACTCTGGGTCGCACTTCGTTCCACACTCCGTTTCACACTCCTCCCACTCACATTCCATCATACACTCGCGCTTCGGCGCCGTTTGCACACGCGCGCCATTCTCTTTCACACAGCGCACCACGGACCTTCTACAAGCGCCCGAGTGACGCCGGGATCCCAAGCGCGCGAAAAAATCCTTTCGCGCCAAACCTTTTCGCGCCATATACAGCCCGGCGTACCTTCGGGATCCTTTTCTCCACACGCACCTGCAAATCTTTATTGGGATTAGCAAGTACGGCATCATGATGCGAGCACAGACTTTGTACACTTCCCATCTCCTCCTCCCGCGATTGCTCTTCTAAGTCTGCCATCTTCTTAATCCCAATTTCCACTATCATTATTTCATTTTCCTTTCCCTCGACGACCACTGGCGCTAATAAAATTTTCCCTTCTACTTCGGCGGTCGTCGGCTTTCCCATACCCCGTGTCGCGATTTCTACCCCGGTCCACCCGGCCGTGCTTTGCTCAACCTCACTTTCCCCACGCTTCTCAAGCCGCACTACCCCGTCGCATACCGATGTGCCTTTCCCGCTCGACCTGCGGTCAATGTCTTCCCTTATCTCTTTTATTCGATTTCCCATTTGCTTACGATCGGCCCTCATTTCTCCCATCTCCTTACTCAATCCCCCAATTTGACTTCCCATATTACTTAACCCGTCTTTCAATCCCCCAAATTGATTTCTTATCTCCATTTGTATGGCTGCCTGTAGCTGCGCAATGAGGTTCTGCATATCCATCCCTCCCACTTGCGCAGCGGGCACGGCCCTCGTCGCCATGTGCGAGGCGCCGCCATTTTGTGCGCCCGCAACCCCCTACTGCTGCATCCTCATTAATTTCCTCCTCCATCTCTTCCCGGGGGTCCTGGATTGCCTCTAACTCCTCATCTACCCCCACCGGCATCCGATTGCCTTGGCTATCCATGGCACGACTCAAATTTGGGTGTTAATACAATTTCGGCCGCTCGTAATTTTGACCAGATTTTGTCCAACAGATAAGAAAAATTGGTTCGGGTCCCAAATCTCACTCCCGACACCAATTGTTACGGCCAATATGCACAATTGGTGTCCAAAATTTGGTCTAAAAATTTAGTCCCAGGTTCTAAATCCCCACTCCTGATTACCACTTGTTACGGATCTCCGACGTCGGCTCTCCCCTTATCAAGAGGGGGTTAATCCCCTTGTCCTTTTATCTGGCCGACGCGAGTCCTGGAAATTATAACGTTCCTTCCGGTCGGTAGTAAATAGGGTTGTTGGTCGATTTTTTGTCCTATTACCTAATTACTACCACAGACCGTAAAGCAAGGGAATAACTCCCGCTCGAACCACGGATATTGATGGGATATGCCGAGTGGATAGCAATCCACGATCCGTGCTGTTAACAGGTGACTAGACCTGATTCGAAGCGGTTGCGATCGTGCCACGCTTACCCAATTAGAGAAAAGACTAGGACGATCGGATAAGAGGAAACCAGGAAAATAGGAAGAACAGATGGGTTTATTAATTATGTACAAAGAAGAAGAGGAAACAAAAGAAATGTACAAGAAAGAAAGAGGAAGGAAAAGTACACAGGGCAGTCTTAATTACAGTCTTATACTTATCCCTGGACAAACGGGCCCATCTCACATACAGACACTCACACGGGGATTGCAGATGGTAGGGTGAAAGGTCCGGCGATGGGGTCCAGGCTCCAGTCCGGCTCCGGTCCAGCAGACGAAACCCGGCAGGCAGATCTTCATGTAGCGTAACGCGAGCGGACACTTATAATGACGGGGGGAAAGCTGGTATACTCGCGTACGTAATATGCGCACGACTCGCGCCAAACGCCCCCTCCCCAATGTCCTGCACGCTGCAGTTCGTGGCAATCTTCTGTAATCACGACAGTCCTTTGTAATACCATCAGCACTTTCCACAATGATCAGTCCTTTATCACGCTGCAAATTGTGCCAGTCCTCCGGTAATCAGCGCCAGTGAGTTCCTTCTGCACAGTCCTTTTAGCACAAGCTTCCTACGAGAGTCCTCTGTAATCACGACAGTCCTCTTGATCAAGCGCATAAGCTTCCTCTGTGCACAGTCCTTTTAGCACAAGCTTCCGCTGTAAGTCCTGTCAAAGGGCTTTGTGCGCTGGCTTTTATAAGTCAAGCCAGCGATCGCTCCGCCAGCCCCAACCACACCCTGTCAGGCGATGTCACTCCAGCCCTGGTTGGCTGGTTATTGCTTACCGGCCCCGCCCTGACGGCTGGGTGACGTGGCCACACCTCCTCCCTGGTGCTCCGCCCCCTTTTTCCGGGCTTCACCTCGTGGCTTATGGCGGCGTTGAGCGAGCTCACGGGCAGCGAAGGCTGCGGCCAAGGAGCGTACCAAATTGGGAGGGGCCATGGGGCACAGACTGGGGAGCGCGCTTAATGGCATCGCTTGGAGGGAGACTGCAAAATGAACAAAAGGGCCTACTCTTATTTGATTGACGCAACGCAGATTCAACTATTGGAAAATGGCCTTATCTAAACACAGACTAAGGAATAACTGATGTCCTATGGTGACCTACGTGTTGCTTGTGGCCTATCTATGGGGTGCTACCTTTAACCTTTAATGATGTTATATTTATTTACAAGTGTGGGTTCTCAAAATCGCAACAATATTCTTAGATCACTGTGGCGAACTGCATCTACCATTCAACTGACCCACTCAGTTGGCTCCTCCACTGGAGTTATGAAACCCTTATCTACCATACTGTTCACTTCCTCAATTATTCTAGGCATCAGCGCTGTGGGTTTCAGGCATGCAGCATGTACAACACCATTGGCTGCCAGGTCTATTTTGATTCAGTAGACTATAGGTAGGGTACCTGAAGTACCAATGATATCGGGAAAAATCTTGTAGCTCTGTGGGAACCGATTCACCATCTGCTGACTGGACCCTCACAAGGGAATTCAGCCGAGCAATGAGGCCAAGCTTCTTAGCAGTCTCCCCAGATATCACGTTCTTGATCCTGATTCAGGTTGACCAGCTCGCATGAAGCCATTAGGGACCTACCCTTGAATTCCAGGAAAAAAAATCTATGTGGCTGTGATGATTACACACAAAGCTTGGGATACGATTTCCTCTGAGCTCTAATGGCTGACACTCCAGGATGGTAGTTATCTTCATTCCGCACAATGCAAATTTGCTTGTGAGACAACTCAAACTGCTGTCCAATCTCCAGAGCCTTTGCTAGTGTCAGTCCCTCACCTTGGTCCAGTAACCTTTCCTGCACCTTGGATTCATAAATGCCAGAAATGCTCGCATCGACGAGAATGTCCTCGGGATCGGCATACTCGCAGTCCACGAGATTAATGCTCAAACCCTTGACAAAGTTATTAAACGCCTCCTTACTCCCTTGCTTCCGCTGCCGAGTCGGTGCCAGGCAATCCACTTGTTCTTTCTCAGACCCACATACCTTTCAAAATACCAGCACCATGCCGGGATCATCTTTCTCAGTTTCCTCCCATTTGAACGGCTTGTAAACTTCGTGCCCATGAGCACCGATCCAAATTCCCCAGCCACTCTGCCTTTTGCTTTGGGATTAGTTTAGATAGTGGGCCTGCAAACACGAACTGACAATGGTCTTGAAACCGAGTGAATTCTCCAAATAAATCTGCTGAATCCCAATCAAGAGCTGGGTATTCGCAGTTCGGAAACGCCATATCGTATGTATGTATGGTCATTTGTCGAAAAGCAGTGAGTTTGGTTAACTTCTGACACGATGTAAGATAACTGCTTTGTCAGGCCATGCCTGAATGGTGTGCTCTCGCGAGATCTCACACGACCACGTTCGAGTCGCAAGGGAATTTGTTATTTCACAAAACACGGAACCAACACACAAATACACACTCACACATGGAGCAGGAACTGCATTACATTACGAGTACAACTGAAATGTGATACGCAGTACAATTTCTTAACCTGAACAGAATTTCAAATTTTAAACGATGGAATTGAGCTTAACAGGAGTTTTGACTGCTAAAAAAAAAATGTTCATTTGCTAAAAACGTGTCTCTGGGCGGTGTGTAGTATGACCCCTCGGTAGAGCGCATACCTCCCTCCGCCAAGCTGAACAGTTTATGTTTTGTATCCCACCGATACGCCGGATCTGGATTCGGACCTGAACTAAAATCGAATCAGCTTGTTCTTGTCACCTTCGCAATTCATCTACTAAGTTTTGTCATAACTCGTTCACAACGTTTTGAAATATTATGCTACATATCGTTTTTGGCCCTATCTTGCAATGGTGAAGAATGACGTAAAAAACTAGAAGGGCACTCGGTAGAGAGCATACCTGCGCCAGGCCGAATAGTTTACGTTTTCTACCCACTGATACGCCGGATCTGGATTCGGACCTGAATCAAAAGCTAATCCGCTTGGCCTTATCACTTAAGCCCCAGTCATACCGGCCATTTTCAGGCCACGAATCGCCACGACCTAAGATCGGGGCGACATTCTTGGCCAGATCGTATTGGGGTCCTGGCGATTCCTGGATGATCGGGGATGTACTTGGCAGTTCGGGTCGAGACGGGAAGCCGCCCCGACAATTTTGAACTGTTCAAAATTATCGTGGTGATTCGTGGCGTTTTTCAAACTCTTGCTGCTGTCTGGAGGGTGTCGTACGGGCGCGTGTGGGCATCGGGAAAATGGTCGTGGAGTGTCTTGCGGCGGTCGGGAAACTTGGCTGCCACGATTCACTCCGCATCCAGCAAGCACTGATACGACCGCCGTACGTCCTCACATGGACGCCGTACGACTGCCATCACGATCTTCCAAGAATTGCCCCGATCCGTCCCGACCACGTTCGCGCAGCAGTACGACGACTCACGATCATTGCCGATCTCTCACGAATTAACAAGACTCCGCCAAGACTGCCGTAAGCATGCAGTAAGCACCAGTAGGCGCCAGTACGACCTGTCACAAGACCGGGTATATATAGGCGATCCCCGGCGGCGAAATCATTTCATCTCCTGATTCCAAGCTGGTCACATCGATCACATCCAAGCTGGTCACGGCGGCCGCGTGATTGTGCACGTCTTTCTGGATCCCCTCCCCCTCTTCCTGGCTGGCGGCATCATTGGAAGGCTTGGAGTTGATGATTTATATAAACGCCATACAAAAATTGCAGGAGTTGCAGGAGAAGTACATGGAGAAGAGGAAGAAGTTGTTTCTTGGGTTTGTTGATCTGGAGAAAGCATTCGATAGGGTTCCACGCAAAGTATTGACATGGGCATTGAGGAAGTTAGGAGTGGAGGAATGGTTGATCAGAGTAGTGATGGCAATGTACAAAAGAGCGCGCACAGCTGTAAGGACGAAGGACGGGAACAGTGGTGAGTTTGAGGTGAAGGTGGGAGTGCATCAGGGGTCGGTACTAAGTCCACTACTATTTGTAGCTGTGATGGAGGTGCTGGCTCAGAACGTAAAGGAGGGTTTACCGTGGGAGTTGTTGTATGCAGATGATCTGGTGTTGATTGCGGAAAGTATGGATGGACTGAAGGAAAAGATGAACAAGTGGAAGGAATGTATGGAGACAAAAGGTCTGAAGGTGAATATCGGAAAGACGAAGGTGATGGCAAGTGGTAAAGCATGTGGTGAGGTGGAAAGAACTGGGAAGTGGCCGTGTGCTGTGTGCAGGAAGGGTGTCGGAGTGAACTCCATTCAATGTACAATGTGCACTGAGTGGGTTCATCAAAAATGTAGTGGTCTGAGAGGGTCATTTACCAGTGTGGCAGCTACATTCAAATGTAAGGTGTGCACAGAGGGAGCTGCAAATGGAGAAAATGTTGAGTTGGATCTTGGAGACGGCGTGAAGCTGGAAGGTGTGAAAACATTTTGCTACCTCGGAGACATGCTGAATGGAGAAGGTGGATCAGACTCAGCAATGGTTGCTCGAGTGAGATGTGCATGGAAGAAGTTTCGGGAACTGAGTGGCGTGCTGATGAGGAGGAGAGTGTCGCTGAAGCTGAAGGGAAAGGTGTATGCTGCATGTGTGAGAAGTGTTATGATTTATGGGAGCGAGACATGGGTAATGAACATAGAGCAGCAACGAAAGCTGGAAAGGGTGGAAATGCGAATGGTTCGATGGATGTGCGGAGTATCATTGAGAGAGAGGAAGACAAATGATGAATTGCGAAAGATGATGGGAATATTGCCTGTGATTGACGCTGTGAAGAGGAACAGGTTGAGATGGTTTGGTCATGTGTTGAGGAAGGATGAAAGTGACTGGTTGAGAAGAGTGATGGAAGTTAATGTAGAAGGAAGTAGAGGACGGGGAAGACCGAGAAAGACTTGGCTAAAGATGGTGGAAGAAGAAATGCGGGCAAGGGGGTTAACAAGGAGAGATGCAGAAAATTGGGCAAAATGGAGAAGATTGTCATGGGGACCGCAAGGCTAACCCCCGCTCTAGCAGGGAAAATGGCCTTAAAATGCATGTTGTTGTTGTTGTTGTTGTTGTTGTATTCCAAGCTGGTCACATCGATCACATCCAAGCTGGTCACGGCGGCCGCGTGATTGTGCACGTCTTCCTGGATCCCCTCCCCCTCTTCCTGGCTGGCGGCACCTTTTGGAAGGCTTGGAGTTGATGATTTATCTAAACGACATACAAAAATAACGTGAATTAGCGTCGTCTGAATTTTAAGATCGTAGTTAGGTCGGCGTGATTCTTGGCCGTTCTTATATAGGGCAAGGATGGCCGCCGCGCAGTCGGGCTCGGACGGGTGGGCACGTACGCGTGCGTACTGCAGTCGTAGTGAGGTCGTTGTGCCGTCGTAGTGGGATCGGGGTGGATCGGGGCGAAGACGTGTGGGCACGGGCTAGGACTTGTGGCGATCTTGCCGCGCACTTGGCGAATCGGGCTTTGTCGGCGCGGCGGTCACGGCGCGATCGTACGGGAGTCGTGGCAGGGGTGTTTTGGTATGACTGTGGGAAAATTTACAGCCGATCTTGGAGAAAAGTCGTGTTGGTGCGGGGAATCGCCAGATCGGGGGTGATCGGGGCAATTCGTGGCCACTCAAATCCGGTATGACTGGGGCTTTACCAAACTCATCCACCAAGTTTTCTCATAATTCGTCCACAACGTTTTGTGATATCACGCTATAAAAGGTTTTGGCTCAATCATTCAATGGTGACGAATCACTTTAAAAAAAAAATTCTCTGATCCGGATTTGAATCTTCACTAAAATCGAATAGATTCGTCCTTGTCACACCCAACCTGTCCACCGTGTTTCATCTGAATCCATCCACAACTTTTAGAGATATCTTCATTTTTATCGTTTTTTTTGCTCTATCTTCCAATGGTGAAGAATCACTTCAAAAATTATCAGATCCACATTTGGATGTTCACCAAAATAGAATCATTTCATCCTTGTCACATACTCAACCTCTCCACGAAATTTCGTCCGAATCCATCCACAACTTTTTCAGATATCCTGTTCACAAAGAAACAAATGAAAAATCACTTATAGAGTGACACTTGGCAAAAGAGAACAAAGTAGAATGACTCAGTAGAGCATCCTTTTGACCTCAAAAATAATTGGTGGTTGAATTCAGTGACCTGATATGCAAATCGTCTTCGAATGTTAAGCTAATTGGATGAAAATTGACAATTTTAGTAATTTGGCCTATGTTAACCTTTTGGCATAAGTTGACCTCAAAATAGTTGGTGGTTGATTTCAGTAAGCTGATATGAAAATCCTATTCAAATTTCAAGTAAATCGGAAGAATATTGCAAATTTTAGAAATTTGAAAAGGTTATTGACATTTGGCCTATGTTGACCTTTTGGCCTATGTTGAACTCAAAAATAGTTGGTGGTTGAATTCATTAAGCTGATATGCAAATCCTATTCAAATTTCAAGTCAAGGAGACAAAAATTGAGGATTTTAGAGATTTGAAAAAAATGGTTGACCTTAAGCCTATGTTGACCTTTTGGCCTATATTGATCTCAAAAATAGTTGGTGGTTGAACTCAGTTAGCCGATATGTAAATCCTTTTCTAATTTCAAGTAAATCGGATGAAAATTAAAGATTTTAAGAATTCAAAAGGGTTGTTGACCTTTGGCCTATATTGACCTTTTGACCGAAAAATAAATAGGATTTTGTCGGACCACAAACTCCACCGTTTGATGAAGTTTCGTGAAGGTCAGTTTAAAATTGTGACCTGTAGGCAAGTATAAGTGAGCAGACAGACAAACAAACACACACACACAAACCGGAGTGATCAACATACTTGCCAAAAAACCAACAACATTTTTTGCCGAGTAATACCCAAACAGACAGACAGGGATGAAATGAAAACATTACCTCCATCCACCCTCGGTGGGCGGAGGTAATTATCGTATCTGGATCTTCAACGAAAACGAATCAATTCTTCCTTGTGTTACGTGTTACCTCCCAAAACTCCGGTTACGGTGCCCCTCAGAGTATCGAGCGGGAACAAGGCAGAAAGATTTGTCATTTTGAGTGTTCTAATAAACCATGGTAAACCCACATTAACGCAATTGTAGAACAAAACAAGTAATTGTATTAAGAACTCTCACATACACAATAATAACACTCTTAAAGGAAGTACAATGAAAATATCACTTGCATCAAATGAACAATACATATGATGGTACCATCATTCCACAGTACTCTCAAAGTAATAAACTCACGATACGCCAAACGTGAGTGGAATGTAACATTGGTCGCTGGTTGAAGGTCGAAGTCGTGCAGAACGACGAAAACAGGCAGTTATCAGCGCGGCTGCGAACGAGGAATCACGAGGTGAGAGGTCGATATGGCAATTGAGGCGATATGGGAACCAACGGTGGGTGCTCCACACGGTGATGTCGATATGGGAATCCCAATGACAAAACAAGATGCACCAAGCGGACAGCCTCTTCGAGGACAAAATGGCGTATCGGCCTGTAATGGAGGCGCTTGCTTTCCCTCCACTCACTCACACTTGGTGATAAAACCTGAGACGCAGGTTTAATTGCAATCGCAATATGTGATGATGTCGTGGGCAATCCCTTTCCCGGGAAGCCTAAACTAATTCGTGACCAATATCAAAAAAATCGGAACGCAGCCTCGATGCAACTCAGAGCTGTGACCTCCTCATGGCCGTGTCCTCCTCTCTCTCCTCTTCCGCTTTCTTTGCTACGTTTTCCTTTTTCCTTCACAAACATTAATTTTTACCTTTTACTAAAGTCATCTCCATTTCACACAAAAATCTTAACAACAATATTACCTGAAACGAAAAATCCTAACAGTATATAATAACAACAAAGGCGGGAAGTGATGCATCTGTAACACTTGTGACACACAACCAACCTGTCAACAAAATTTAGCCTGAAATAGTCCATAACTTTTGAGATATAGTGTTCACAAAGAGACAAACAGACAGGGATAAAATACATTACCTCTGCAATTCACCTTCGGTGGCAGAAGTAAAAAAAACATAGGGGTAATAACCCTGGCACTCACCTGGTAGAATAAACAGTATACTGCACCAACTAAAGGTATTTTAAACCAATTTCAATGGTTGATAGAAGACAGGGCAGCATGCAGAATCATAGTAACATAATCATAAGACTTTAAACAAACAAACAAAAAAATACCTATTTTGGGGGGCTAACCACCCCACCCCCACCTCCCACCCTGTGTACCTCCTCAGACCCCAATTTTTCCAATGCCTTGAACAAACATGGGTACATCACGAATGATGAAGGTTGTGGTGACGTTTCATCAAAACTGTGTGTGTAGTTTCTGATAATAAAAAAAAACAAATACCTATTTTGGGGGGCAAGCCCCCCATACACCACCTTAGACCCAGATTTTTTTAAATGCCAGGAACAAACTTTGGTACACCACGGGTGATGATGGTTGTGGTCAGGTTTCATCGCAATAGTTTGTGTAGTTTCAGAGGACAAAGCAAATATCTATTTTGGGGTGGTCAATCCTGGATCCACTTTGACCCCCGGTAAACCCCCTTAGACCCCGATTTTTTGAATGCCGTAAACAAACTTTGGTACATCACGGGTGATGATGGTTGTGGTCAGGTTTCATCGCAATAGTTTGTGTAGTTTCAGAGGACAAAGCAAATATCTATTTTGGGGTGGTCAATCCTGGATCCACTTTGACCCCCGGTAAACCCCCTTAGACCCCGATTTTTTGAATGCCGTAAACAAACTTTGGTACATCACGGGTGATGAAGGTAGTGGTGAAGTTTCATCGAAATAGTGTGTGTAGTTTCAGACGAAAAAGCAAATTCCTATTTTTGGGGATCAAACCTGGATCCATCTGATAAAGCCCCTTAGACCCCAATTTTTTTAATGCCGTGAAAAAAACTTTAGTCACAACACAGCAAATATCATTTGTGCCAAATTTGGTCGCAATCCCATCAGCGGTTTTGGAGAAAAAGTTTCAAGTGTTTACGGACGGACAACGCGCCATCGCATAAGCTCCCCTGAACTTCGTTCCAGGTGAGCTAATCATCATCATCACATCAGTAACAAGAACGACACTCAGTAGGGAGCATACCTCCGCCTGGTTGGCCATATGACTCGATGGTGAAGAATCACTGAAAATTTTTTTTTTCTCATATCCGAATCCATATTCAGATCTTCACCAAAATCGAATCGATTCTTCCTCGTCACACACACAACCTGTCCACCAAGTTTCGTCCAAATCCATCCATAACATTTTGATATATCCCGCTATGTATCGTTTTGGTCCTATCTCCCAATGGTGAAGAATCACTTATAAAATTAAATAATTCTCATATCCGAATCCACATTCAGATCTTCACCAAAATCGAATCTATTTGTCCTTGTCAGACACACAATAGGTCCATCAAGTTTCGTCCAAATCCGTCTACAACTTTTTGAGATATCCTGCTATGTATCGTGTTTGGCCCTATCTCCCAATGGTGAAGAATCACTTTTAAAATTCTAGTAGTCGGATCCGAATCCGGATCTTCACCAAAATCTAATTATTTCGTCGTTGTGACATACGCTACATCTCTGCCAATTTCGTCTGAATCTGTCCACAACGTTTTGAGATATTTTGTTCACAAACAACAAACTTTTGCTTTTGGGTCTCACGATCTGCCATGATCTTTCCTGGGAAAACCACATTTCCAAGCTGGCCTCCAAAGCCAGTCGCCGACTGGTCATCCTCCGTCGTGAGAAGTCCTTCCTTGGCACACCTGAGCTCCTCACCACATACAAGGCTTTCATCCGCAGCTCAATGGAATACTGCTCTCCCCTCTGGGCCGGTGCTCCTGCCTCACACCTAGCTCGGCTTCACGCTGTTGAAACCAAAGCTTTCAGAATCATTGGAATCTCCTGCGATGAAGCTAACTACGAGGGCCTTTCACTCACTCACCGCAGGCAGGTAGGTGGTCTTTCCGTCTTCTACCGACTCCTCTCCGGCCTTGCTCCCCCAGCTCTCTCTGTGCTTTGTCCCCCATATATTCCTACAGGTCGCACAAGATCTGCCAGCAACCCTCTGATGGTTAAACTGCCGAAATCTCGGCTCTCTGCTCGCCTTCACTCTTTCATTCCTCTTTTCTCCTGCCTCTGGAACAAACTCCCTCACTCCCTTCAATCCCACTCTTCCCTCCAGGTCTTTAAAACAGCTGTTCACCACCATCTCTTATCTTCCCCCATCCAAAACCTTCATCTTTTCTATCCCCATTAATTCACCCCAGATACACTTTTTTTGAAATTCCAACTTCTTTCCTGGAAGTCCTTGCAGTGTTCATATGTTTTATACCTCTCCCACCCCCCTCCCCCCTTCCTATGCCCTCCCCCCCGCCCCAAAGCCCTCGCCCTCCCACAGAATGCAGATATCTCGATGTCCCTGATCTCAAATGTTGTGTTTGTGTCCTTCCCCCTCTCTCCCCATCTTGTCTACCGCTCCCCTTATTATATGTTTTATGTGTCGGTTTATCTTTCTGTGTGATTAATGTTAGCTCTTTCACGAGCCTCGATCTTGTATACAAAAAAAAAAAAAAAAAAAAAACCGACAAACTTACAGACGGGGGTGAAAACATATACGCGAAACATTTCAGCAAATACACAACACAACATACATTTTAACGAACCCTCACATTATCATCAGATAAAATACATTCACATTCGAATCTTTCTCTTGTGCCTGTGGTAACACGTCGTTAGATGAAGAGAAATTCAAATATTTACCTGAGAGAAAACTGCTCATCGTTGCACCACCTTGGAGAAAATAATTTAAATATTTTTTGCGGTTTAAAGTTAAATTTCATGCGGAGCATGTGGAGTTCCTGTGGCTGTGGTAAAGTAAAACGATCAACAAGCAACAACTGATAAATCAACTCCCGCCGAAGCAGACAAAATTACCTCAAAACCCAAGTACGCGTTGCGTAATGACGTATGTACGTGAGATTTTTCTGAAAACCGGATGTTTGATATTGTACGTAATGACGTCATCACCATTGAGTGAGTGACGAATATTACGTGCTGACGTTTACGGAAATCGAATGGCGTGATGGCTTCTCGGCGCTTCCAGGATTTGAAAGAAAGGCAAAAGCGTCGGCGGGAGTTACTTGCCAAGCAGGTCAGGCCGCCTTTGTGTTTGTTTTAATGACGTGGTTAACATGTAAAGCAATGTGGATAGGCACTTAGACGTCAGATTTTGTGTGGAGCTGTGCATTTTGTATGTTAAATAGCTGACTGTCCCTGTCTCTGTAAGTGTAAGTGTAAGACAAGCAAACCAGTCTTATCGGTCTGAGTCTTGCAGTCCGTGCTGGAGATTTTTTTTTACCACATGCGAATTGTATGGGAGCTTCTACTTGTGCATTTGCTCTTATATCTGAGTGACTCGATTTTGACATGGTTTCTCCTTCCCGCCCAAACTTCGACGAAAAGCTCGGAGCAGCCAGTCCGGACCAGTTGGGCTCGGTGCTGTGTAGCCGTGCGGAGCAGGAGGAGATTAACAGCATTCGGGAAGCCGCACGGTAAAGCATTTCAAACTGCAACCGCACCGATGCCATTTGTTATGTCGCCCCGCCTCTTGCCAGTAAGCCCCGCCCATTTATCCAGCCGAACTGTGAGACTCCTCCCACTCCACACCTCCCATTCACTGCACAAGCAGTCCCGTTGCAAAGGGGGTGACGTCAACCTCGTGACCCCATACCCCGCGCACAAAGCAAAAAGAGGGGTAAAGCAGTTGCTTCATTTTGACTGTCTTTCCACAAACGTCAGTTTATGGTCGAGGAACAACTTAATTTCAACTGAGTGGAGTTTGACCATGAATCGGAAAACGAACCTGTAGTTAGCTTACCAGATCTTGGACTCTGAATATTCATCCCCATCACACGTGCGCAGAAGAGTGAGATAAATTATTACTTGAAAAATCCAAGATTTTTGGAACAAACTTTGGTTTGTTCCAAAGTCCAAGATTCCAAAGTCCAAAAATCCAAGATTTTTCAAGTACTGTAGTTTGTTATTCTGTCTCACTCGCCTACAGGTCACAATTCTAAACCGATCTTCATGAAACTTCACCAAGTTGTAGAGGTCGTCACAATTGAGACAACAACAACACACAACATGCATTTTAAGGCCATTTTCCCTGCTAGAGCGGGGGTTAGTTAGCCTTGCGGTCTCCATGACAATCTTCTCCATCTTGCCCTATTTTTTGCATCTCCCCTTGTTAACCCCCTTGCCCGCATTTACTTCTTCCACCATCTTTAGCCAAGTCTTTCTCGGTCTTCCCCGTCCGCTACTTCCTTCTACATTCATTTCCATCACTCTTCTCAACCAGTCACTTTCATCCTTCAACACATTACCAAACCATCTCAACCTGTTCCTCTTCACAGCATCCATCACAGGCTCTATTCCCATCATCTTTCGCAATTCATCATTTGTCTTCCTCTCTCTCAACGATACTCCGCACATCCATCGAACCATTCACATTTCCACCCTTTCCAGCCTTCGTTGCTGCTCTACATTCATTACCCATGTCTCGCTCCCATAAATCATAACACTTCTCCCAATTTCACAATTGAGAAACCTATTGATTTTGAGGTCAAAGGTCATCTGGAAGTCAAATTTCTAAAATCACCATTTTTAATCCGATTGATTTGAAAATTTAACAGCATTTGTATATTGAGTCACTAAATTGGAAAACCAACTATTTGAGGTTAAATGGTCAACTCGAGGTCAATCTTCCAAAATCATAAATTTTCATCTGAAAAACCATCAGTTTTCATCCGATTGATTTGAAAATTTAACAGCATTTGCACATCGAGTTAGTAAATGGGGAAACCAACTATTTTTGAAGTCAAAAGGTCAAAGTCAACTCAAGGTCAAACTTCTAATATCATAAATTTTCATCTGAAAAATCATCAATTTTAATCTGATTGACCCGAGCTTTGATTTAGATCGTCAATTTCAATCTTAATGAAATGGAAAATTTGATGTATTCATGACAGCTTCTTTTGGGGGGAGGGTGCATTTTGCAAGTATCGTGCTCTGCATGACGTGTTCTTGTTTAGTCTGTCTGCCTGGCAATCGAACAAAATTGAAAATCATTCCAAACAGGAAACGTACTATTTTAAGGACATCATAAAGGACACAAACAACAGGCACGAAGAACTAATATAATGTGTTAAATAAGGTGGTGTAAAAGACGCTGCATCAACAGTGGTAAACTTCCGAAAAATTTGTTTTCTACAACCTTTAAAATCTTTTATTTAAATTGACTTGTATACTTGAACAATATAGAACACAAATGGCCTTTCTGGCACTTTCAAAACCCTTTTGTTTAGCAGTACTTGGACAAAATATTACAGGATACCACGTCATCCTAACCAATTTCCCGCTTGCATACCCTGCCCATGTCCTTTTTTTTTTTTTTTTTTTTTTTTCTTCTCAATACTGTGTGGGGTAAGGTGTTCTATGAATTCTCTAGTTTTATTTATTTGTTTTTCCACCATACCCATTAATTTCTCCTTTTACTCCTCACCCTGGATTCCGTTATTTCTCCTGCTTTCCCAACGCTCATCTTGCAGTATCAGCTCGCTGGAAGATGTTTCGCCAGGGAGCATGCAGGTCCCGCCTGGGGCAATGCAGGGAGGTTTTTCCCCTTCCACGGTGAGCAAAGCGACGTTGACCTGTACTTTGTCGGTCCTTGAGCTCGGAAGATCCGTGAAAGTGCTGTGGCTCACCAGCAAGAAGGGCTGTCTTACTACATCGTTACTATATTGTGTCTCATTATGTAGTGAACACTTTATCTTTGGCATTTGAATTTCCATTACAGTGCGGCTCAGCGGAGCATCATGGTCGTCCTGCATTTGCTCACTCTTGGCTTTCCTTTTTTCAATAGGAGGAAAATGAGGAAGGATTCACTTTTGAGGAAGATTACAAGGGTTCCACAACATTCCTTAAGGTGAAGGTCTTGCTTCATTGTGGTCCACGCAGATCAGTGGTATTATCATCACCGTCGTTTG
Organism: Myxine glutinosa; assembly: GCF_964187855.1. NCBI lineage: Eukaryota > Metazoa > Chordata > Myxini > Myxiniformes > Myxinidae > Myxine > Myxine glutinosa. The sequence goes on from NC_136274.1 coordinate 42,881,631, forward strand.
TTTTATTTCCGGAGGCTCAACAACGTGTGCTCTTTGTGCTTCTTGAAAACGATGCGAAGGTAATGATGTGTAAACGTTGCTTTGGCACAGGGCACACAGAGTCTGAATCCACATAACGATTATTGCCAACACTTTGTGGACACGGGACAACGACCACAGAATTTCATCCGCGATGTTGGTGAGAGACAAACGGCACCGTTGAGGATATTGTGCCCACATCGACCATACCCACCCAAACCACGCACCCTGATCCCCATGCCACCTCATGCTGATCAGGTCCTATCCGTGCTTTTCTCAGGATTGGCCGACAGGTTTGAAGAGTACCCCAAGCTTCGGGAGCTCATCCGCCTCAAGGATGAGTTCATCGCATGGACAAACACTCCACCCATGTAAGCACCTTGAATACCGAGATTCACATATCACCACAGCCACATCACATACATTGCCTTTGTTCATGCAATTGTCGTTTCTCTGTCAATATTTTGTCGATTGAGCCTCTCTCCCTCTGCCCTCCCATCTTCCCTCACACCCGATGTTATGTCCGGCTCATATCCTTTCCTGATTTCAAGGTACCTGCAGGCAGACCTTTCCTGCTTCCCTTTACGATCGCTAGGTCCTCAGTTTGACGTCGTCCTCGTGGAGCCTCCCACGGGGGACCCCAATCAGGGACCCGCCCCAGCCGGGGCAAGAGCTTGGTCATGGAGTGAGGTGTTCTTGATCCCCATGGGTCTTTCCACTTCCGTTCCCACCCCCCCTCTCCTACCACCCCTTCCGGTTGATGCTATCTCTCTCACCCTTTTGCATTAATGATGATTTCATCTTTAAAGGGAAGATTTTACATTCGAGCAACCATTTTTCAGAGCTTTTTCTATTCAACAAACACCTTATACAGTATGTAGCAACAGTGGTTGATTGTCCATTGTTCTTTTGTTGGGTCCCATCCTGTTTGCATTGCTCAGATAATGGAGCTAGAAATTGAGGAAATCACGGAACAAAGATCGTTTGTGTTTCTGTGGTGTGGATCCACGGACGACCTGGACGAGGGCAGACAGGTGACGAACGCAGATACTGACTCGGCGCTTTGTGTGGCATGCGGTGCTGTACGATTTTCAGAGCAAGTTTGTTTTGTTCCGTGCCTCGTGTGCAGTGCTTGTGGAAGTGGGGTTTTCGGCGCTGTGAGGATATCTGCTGGATCAAAACGAATAAGCAGAATCCCGGTCCGGCTCGTGTGCACAACGACAGCGCCATTTTTCAGCGGACCAAGGTGGAGACAGAGTGGGAAGACTGTTTGGCAAAATATTTACAATGGTGTTATCAAGAATTGTATCTGTAAGGTACGTGTACTGACTGGACGATTCATTGGGTGAGAATCCCAGGTGGGTTTCCTCAAATGTTGCTGGGTTCGTCTCTCTCAATTGAGTGCACGTTGTGGGGGATTTGCCAGCGAATGGCTTCTTTCACCTGAACATGGGCCCTGTAGGAAAGATTGTTTCATGTAAAATTTCTGTTTGGCTTAACAATCAATCTAACTAAAAGTCGGTGGTTGTTGTTGAAATTAGATTGAGAGTTTGTTGTAAATCAGAAGCTGCATTGAGCTGAAAGGGTGGCCTCGAGGTACACGCACTCGCCTCCAAGCTGTTTTGCCTGGGGTTCGAATCCCAACACAGCTATAAACTGTCATCCCAGTGTTTCACAGGCAGGTGATTCATCAATGAGTGTGCCGTCCTTCAAGTAATGTTAAACAGGCGTCCCGTGCGCCAGCATTCGTTGGTGGACGTTACATATCCCATGATGTCCTTCACAAAGAGTAGGCGAGCCATCGCCAGCAACATGAGCAAATTACAAATGCCTGCCCTCAGCCAATGATACTACCCCACAGCCTTGTGCTACATGTGAACGAGGCATGGGCCCTGTAATCAGCACTGAGTAAGGCATATTCTACTCCTCGGCGAATTGCCGTCGCTGCCATTGCCATCTGTGTTCCTCGCAATGTCCACAAGGAATGTCTGGCACATTTAACACCCCTTCGAGTCGGAAGCAAATTTGGAAGTGGAGTTATCCACTTTTTAGCAGAAGTGGAGTTATCCACTTTATAGCAGAAGTGGAGTTATCCACTTTATAGCAGAAGTGGAGTTATCCACTTTATAGCAGAAGTGGCGTTATCCACTTTATAGCAGAAGTGGAGTTATCCACTTTATAGCAGAAGTGGAGTTATCCACTTTATAGCAGAAGTGGAGTTATCCACTTAACCCATAAAAAAAGAAAGCAAATTTGGCCTGTTGCGATGTCAAAGTTTTAAGTATCAGAATAAAGGAAATGCAGGAAATTGTGTCATATGTTTTGGGAATTCTGGCTTGTGTTGGCAAACATCACATAAATGTGTTGATTTGTTTGAGAACAAGTGAATCCACTTGGATTCCGCCCAGGTTGGCACATGGAAATTATGATGTAGCATAATTATCATCTCGGGTCAAGATTTGAAATTATGCCATGGTTTTTGTAAAATTGCTACTAGTATTCACATTATGTACTTTTCTTTTGATTTAAACATCCATAAATACAAAACAAATAGTTTTGTAATCTTAAAAATTTATTAAATGTACAAAATTCCTATCCTATAACATATATATCCTATAACCTATCCTATATATATCCTATATCATATAACATATATCCTATATATCCTATAACATAACATATAACAAATATATCCTATATTATGTACTAGCGAGCGGCCGCGTACCAGCCAAAGGGGTAGCCCATGGTTAGCCTAAATATAGATTTGATGACGTCATGTTTACACATCTGAGCGACAGAAACTGTCTACACATCTGAGCGACAGAAACGTCTACACTGTTGGAGCTTCACTTTTGGAGAGACAGAAATTCTGGGTCATTTGGGTCCTCTGGGTCATTTGGGTCCTCTGGGTCATTTGGGTCCTCTGGGTCATTTGGGTCCTCTGGGTCATTTGGGTCCTCTGGGTCCTCTGGGTCATTTGGGTCCTCTGGGTCATTTGGGTCATTTGGGTCCTCTGGGTCATTTGGGTCCTCTGGGTCATTTGGGTCCTCTGGGTCATTTGGGTCATTTGGGTCCTCTGGGTCATTTGGGTCCTCTGGGTCATTTGGGTCCTCTGGGTCATTTGGGTCCTCTGGGTCATTTGGGTCCTCTGGGTCATTTGGGTCCTATATTCCTATCCTATAACATATATATCCTATAACCTATCCTATATATATCCTATATCATATAACATATATCCTATATATCCTATAACATAACATATAACAAATATATCCTATATTATGTACTAGCGAGCGGCCGCGTACCAGCCAAAGGGGTAGCCCATGGTTAGCCTAAATATAGATTTGATGACGTCATGTTTACACATCTGAGCGACAGAAACTGTCTACACATCTGAGCGACAGAAACGTCTACACTGTTGGAGCTTCACTTTTGGAGAGACAGAAATTCTGGGTCATTTGGGTCATTTGGGTCCTCTGGGTCATTTGGGTCCTCTGGGTCATTTGGGTCCTCTGGGTCATTTGGGTCCTCTGGGTCATTTGGGTCCTCTGGGTCATTTGGGTCCTCTGGGTCATTTGGGTCCTCTGGGTCATTTGGGTCCTCTGGGTCATTTGGGTCCTCTGGGTCATTTGGGTCATTTGGGTCCTCTGGGTCATTTGGGTCCTCTGGGTCATTTGGGTCCTCTGGGTCATTTGGGTCCTCTGGGTCATTTGGGTCCTCTGGGTCATTTGGGTCCTCTGGGTCATTTGGGTCCTCTGGGTCATTTGGGTCCTCTGGGTCATTTGGGTCCTCTGGGTCATTTGGGTCATTTGGGTCCTCTGGGTCATTTGGGTCCTCTGGGTCATTTGGGTCCTCTGGGTCATTTGGGTCCTCTGGGTCATTTGGGTCCTATATTCCTATCCTATAACATATATATCCTATAACCTATCCTATATATATCCTATATCATATAACATATATCCTATATATCCTATAACATAACATATAACAAATATATCCTATATTATGTACTAGCGAGCGGCCGCGTACCAGCCAAAGGGGTAGCCCATGGTTAGCCTAAATATAGATTTGATGACGTCATGTTTACACATCTGAGCGACAGAAACTGTCTACACATCTGAGCGACAGAAACGTCTACACTGTTGGAGCTTCACTTTTGGAGAGACAGAAATTCCCAGGCAAACGCTATAACGCACCAGGTTTACAACCTGTGCGTTAATAATCACCTGGAATTCACACAAAGGGATCACATCTGCATCTGGTGTATTATTTAACAGCTCCACAAATTTAGCTCATCGCTTGGACACCTGTGTCAAGAGCTAGACAATCCAGGTTGTGTTTGGCACATAGACAAGGGGATTTTTTTTTCTTTTTACGATTCCGAACTCCAAACGAATTTGTGTTGTGTCTCTGCAGACGAAGTCGCCAGAGGCATTATGTTTTTGGGTTGCGTGTCCGGCTGTCCATCCGTCCGTGATAGGTTTTCGTTACCGCAATAACTTAGGAACGGTTGAAGGGATCCAAGTCAAACTTGGTATAAGTATGTATACAACATGCATTTTAAGGCCATTTTCCCTGCTAGAGTGGGGGTTAGCCTTAGGTATAAGTATGTATAATGATGCAAAGATGAAGTGATTAGATTCTGGCATCAAAGGTTAGAGGGCATGTTCAGTAAAAATATGATAGGTAATTGAGAACAGCTGAAGGGATATTTAAATCAAACTTTGTATACGTATGTTTACATAATGATGTAATAATGTGGGTGGAGGCATATCAGTCAGTCGCGATGTGGTGCATTTGTTTACGTGTTTGTTACCTGTGCGTCAACCTCGTGATATTTCTTTGGGGGGGATCGATTTCTCTCAAAGTCCTTACCCCCCCTTGTGATGCATCTACAAGATCCACCATGAGCTATAGATCACGATTGAACACTATTAGGCATTTAAGGTATTTACAGTGCCTTCAGAAAGTATTCACACCCCTTGAAAGTCACCAATCTATATGAAATAACCCATAATGACAAAGTGAAAACTTGTTTTTTTTAATTTTTACAAATTTATTGAAAATGAATTACAGAAATATCTAATTGACATAAGCATTCAGCCCCTGAGTCATTACTTCGTATAAGCGCCTTTGGCAGCAATTACAGCTTCGAGTCTTCTTGGGTATGTCTGTGTAAGCTTTGCACATCTGAATTTGGGGAGTTTCTCCCATTCTTCCTTACAGATTTGATGAAGCTCTGTCAAGTTGGATGAGGAGCTTCAGTGAACAGCAATCTTCAAGTCTTTCCACAGATTGTCAATGGGATTCAAGTCTGGGCTTTGGCTGGGCCACTCAAGGACTTTCACATGCTTGTTCTGAAGCCATTCCAGTGTTGATTTGGCTTTGTTTGAGGTCATTGTCCTGTTCGAACGTCAATATTCACCGCAGTCTATGGTTTTTTGCACTCTGAAGCAGATTTTCCTCAATAATTTGTCTGTATTTGGGTCCATTCATTGTTCCCTCTGTCCTTACAAGTCGCCCTGTCCCTGCCGCTGAAAAGCATCCCCATAGCATGATGCTCCCACTATCATGCTTGACGGTAGGGATGGTGTTAGATGGGTGATGAGCTGTGCTCGGTTTCCACCAGACATAATGTTTTGCGTTCAGGCCAAAGAGTTTGGTTTTAGTCTCATCAGAACACAGAATTGTTTGCTTCATGCTCTCAGAGGCTTTCATGTGCCTTTTTGCAAACTCCAGGTGTGCTGTCATGTGCCTTTTTCTCAAGAGTGGTTTCCATATCTGGCCATTCTCCCATAAAGCCTAGATTTGTAAAATGCTGCAGAGATTATTGTCTTTCCAGCAGGTTCCCTCATCTCAGCCAAGGAACTCTAGTTTTGTCACTGGTCATTGGTCACCTCCCTGTTCAAGGTCTCCTTGCCCGGTTTCTCAGTTTGGTTGAATGGCCAGCTCTAGAAAGTCTGGGTAGTTTCAAATTCTTTCCTTTTCCTAATGATGGAGCTCACTGTCCTCTTGGATCCTGGATCCTTTCAGCACTATAAATTATTTTATACCCTTCCGCAGATCTATGCTTCCTCACAATTCTATCTTGGAGTTCTTCGGACAGTTAATTGGACTTCATGGTTAGAGTTTCTGCTCCAACATGCACTATCAACTGTGAGACCTTATATAGACAGGTGTGTTTCATTATAAATCATGTCCAATCAATTGAATTGGACACAGGTGGACTCCAATCGAGTTCTAGAAACATCTCAAGGATGATCAAAGGAAATTGGATGCACCTGAGCTAAATTTGGAGTGTCATAGCAAAGAGGTTGAATACTTATTGACTCGAGACTTTTCAGCTTTTCATTTTTAAATAGTTTGTAAAATTTTCTAAAAAAATTAATTCCATTTTGAGATGGGGTTATGGGGTATGGCATTATGTGTCGATCAGTGATAAAAAAAAATCTCCGTTTAATCCATTTTAAATTCAGGCTGGAGCACAACAAAATGTGAAAAAGTCAAGGGGTGTGAATACTTTCTGAAGGCACTATATATGGAAATAACTTACCCCTCGGTGGTAAGGTATTTCCGTTGAAGCGTTTGTCTTCGTTGGATGATTGTTCAGTATAAGTATAACCATTCTTTTTAATTCTTCCAGGAACACTGCCTTATGGGGATCAAGGGCACAGTACGACGTAGTGTTGATGGAGACTTCATCCACACCAATGTTGACATTGACCTCATCATCCAGGTGATTACAAAAACAAAACCCTCAGCCCCAAATGCAATAATGTGCATGATTAGGTATTGTACTCCCTCATATAAACAAATAACTTCCTGCACTTTGACCGCACAAGTCTGCATGAAATCTTAAGTGGGCAGGTGTCTTTGTTGTGGACAGGAAGAGCCTGAGGTTGGAAACACTGAAAAGCCAACAGAAATATTCCACATCATCGAGCATTTTTGTCTTGGTCGCCGTCGGCTACACCTCTTTGGCAGAGACAGTACCGTACGTCCAGGTAACTAGTGATGTCAGTGATGCACATTAGTACCACATATTCTGTATCGTGCAATAATGATTTGTCTCTTCCAGGCTGGTTGACCGTTGGACCTTCTCTAACCAATAGTAACTTCAATGCGGATACATATGCATCTTTCTTCACCGGTGAGCTTGGCGACCTCACGGGCTGCACGGATGAGATTGAGCGACTACGGCCCAAGTCTCCTCCACTCAAAATGAAAGGCGGACCCGGTGGGTTACAGGGCGTGTCAGGCTCAGGAAGTACTGGAACAGGGACCACAGGTGGCCTTCCGGGTGTGGCAGGGGCTGCGGGTGTGGGAGTTGGAGTCCAGGGTGGTGGAACTGCTGCCAACAGAGGGGGGCTGCCTGCATTATGGGGGGCAACATCTGGACTGCTGGTGCCTGGAGCTGAAAGCAGAGTCCGGTTGCCACGGGGTGTGGGCTTTGGAAGGGGGGCTGGCGGGGGTTACCGAGGGACGTACCGGGGGGCTTATGGACCAAGATGATGAAATAAACAATTGTTTCAGCTTGTTTTCTGGAATATTAAGGTTTCTTATCGATTGGTGCCTTAGTGTAGCAGGGTGAAGCCATGTCAATTGTGGCATGTCACTTTAAATTGAAGTTGGCTTGACCCTGCATGAAGTGTGTCAAGTCTTTTCTCATGACAATGGAACCAAAAACGTCAATATTAATAGCTAAAAGTGCCATTTGTACAGGTAAAAGTACAAGTTATATAAAAATGAATGATGAAGAAATTTTCCTTTTTTTATTTATACAATGTGTATTACAAAGCATGTTCTATGTGAAGTAGATGGGGGTGAGTTGCTTGAAGGATGAAATGGGACAAATCGTTGTGGACCCAGACAGAATTAAAGGAAGATGGAAGAGATATATGGAAATGCTGTTGAAGGCAGAGAATGAATGGGATGGGCAACATAGAGAGTAACCCAGTTTTAGGACCGGCAGAGAAGATAACTGGGAAGGAAGTTGAGGAAGCGATAAAAGCAATGAAGAGTGTAAAGCGGGAGGGCCGATGGGAGTTGTGGGAGATATATTGAAGGCAGCAGGAAGTTGGGGGGGGTGTGAAGAGAATGACAGAGATCTGTAATCTGGTGGTGAAAGAAGGCCGCATTTCAGTGGATTGGGAACTGAGTACCCTCGTCCCTCTGCACAAGGGGAAAGGTGACCCTCTGGACTGTGGCTCGTATAGAGCGATAAAGCTATTAGAGCATGGAATGAAGGTATTGGAAAGGGTGTTGGAGAGGAGGATAAGGAAGAAAGTGAAGATCGACAAAATGCAGTTTGGATTTATGCCAGGAAGAGGAACGACGGACGTGCTTTTTATTGTAAGGCAGTTGCAGAAGTTCATGGAGAAGTGGAAGAAGTTGTTTCTTGGGTTTGTTGATCTGGAGAAAGCATTCTTAAGGGTTCCACGCAAAGTAGTGACATGGGCATTGAGGAAGTTAGGAGTGGAGGAATGGTTGATCAGAGTAGTGATGGCAATGCACGAGAGAGCGCGCACAGCTGTAAGGACGAAGGACGGGAACAGTGGTGTGTTTGAGGTAAAGGTGGGAGTGCATCAGGGGTCGGTACCAAGTCTACTACTATTTGTAGCAGTGATGGAGGTGCTGACTCGGAACGTAAAGGAGGGTTTACCGTGGGAGTTGTATGCAGATGATCTGGTGTTGATTGCAGAAAGTATGGATGGACTGAAGAAGAAGATGAACAAGTGAAAGAATGTATGGAGACAAAAGGTCTGAAAGTGAATATCGGAAAGACGAAGGTGATGGCAAGTGGTAAAGCGTGTGGTGAGGTGGAAAGAACTGGGAAGTGGCTGTGTGCAGGAAGGGTGTCAGAGTGAACTCCATTCAAAGTACAATGTGCGCTGAGTGGGTTCATCAAAAATGCAGTGGTCTGAGAGGGTCATTAACCAGTGTGGCAGCTACATTCAAGTGTAAGGTGTGCACAGAGGGAGCTGCAGATGGAGGAAATGTTGAGTTGAATCTTGGAGATGGTGTGAAAACATTTTGCTAGCGAGGAGACATGCTGAATGGAGAATGTGGATCAGACTCGGCAATGGCTGCTGGAGTGAGATGTGCATGGAAGAAGTTTCGGGGACTGAGTGGCGTGCTGATGAGGGGCGTGTCGTTGAAGCTGAAGGGAAAGGTGTATGCTGCATGTGTGAGAAGTGTTATGATTTATGGGAGCGAGACATGGGTAACGAACGTAGAGCAGCAACAAATGGTGGAAATGCGAATGGTTCGGTGGATGTGTGGAGTATCGTTGCGAGAGAGGAAGACAAATGATGAATTGCGAAAGATGATGGGAATAGAGCCTGTGGTGGATGCTGTGAAGAGAAACAGGTTGAGATGGTTTGGTCCTGTGTTGAGGAAGGATGAAAGTGACTGGTTGAGAAGAGTGATGGAAATGAATGCAGAAGGAAGTAGAGGATGGGGAAGACCGAGAAAGACGGCTGAAGATGGTGGAAGAAGAAATGCGAGCAAGGGGGTTAACAAGGGGAGATGCAGAAAATAGGGCAAAATGGAGAAGATTGCCATGGGGCCTGCAAGGCTATCCCCCGCTCTAGCAGGGAAAATGGCCTTAACATGCCTGTTGTTGTTGTTGTATTATCAGGCATGCTGCATACGCAGAACAGGTTCCAATTAATTACAACTTAAATGATGCTTCTGAGCTGTTCTGCGAGCCAACAGAAGTCATCGTGAGTGTCGGTGTGAATTTGCAGTCGCGTTAAATAATGGAATATATTGTCTTCTTCGTTGAGATGCAGCACAAGGCTGCAGGATAGCATCATTGGCTGAGGGTGTGGATGTGCCGCTGACACAATGCCCTCTGCTGGTTAGGGCTGGGAGTAGTAATTTGTTCATGGCGTCGACGATAGCTGGCCTGCACGTCTTCATGAAGGGCACCATGGCATCTTTAACATCCTCCAACGAATGATGGCAGACAGGATGTTTATACGAGGATGTGTGTGGGGTAACATGTCGACCTCAGGGTACTGAAGCAAGTGCACCAGCAACTTGGAGAGTGTCACAGCAGAAACCAACATATGACAGGATACAGAAGGTGTAACTTAATAAGGAATACTGAATATTTATTAATCCCGACTGTGTACCTTGAACACAATAATCTATCTATAATTCCACTAATCTCTGTCTGTGTGTGTGTGTGTGTGTGTGTGTGTGTGTATGCGACCGCTGTTTCTCGACAACTACCGGTCCGATATACTTGAAACTTGCCAGGTATATTGCTGGGGACCCGAGGATGTGCCTTTTCAAGGTTTCATATTAATCGGACAATTACTTACCGAGCTATGTCCAAAAAACGATTCGACCAATCAGAGAGCAGCGAGCTATCGCGTGTGCCGAACGTGGCGAACACACTCTGCCTCGGACGGCACATTTGAGAGCGTATTCATTTATTTCACGTTGGCAAACTATGTTGGCGTTAAACTATGTTTTAAAACTAATTAAAACTACTTTGCGATTCATCGTAACTGCGATTCGTAACTGCCGTTCGCTTTGGCTTTGCGAATGGACCAAACCATTTCATGTAAATAGAGGGGGGGGGGATTGTCACCGTACTCGCAAGCCGTTCGCTTTGGACCAAACCATTTCATGTAAATAGAGGGGGGGGATATAATTTTAGATATATATATAGTACGGGCATGCCCTAGTACTAATTAAATGTAACACTCACTGACTTTCTTAAGAATACCCAAATGAAATAAGTACAAACATCACAGCCAACAATGCAGCTCTAAGCTAACTCAACTGTCGATGTGGCAACTTAGCTTAAGCAAACAGTTTGTACAGTGAACCCCAGTGGACTATAAATGGATGAAAGGTCGGCGGTGAGCATTCTTGAAAGGATCTAGTCTGGAGGGTGCGTACAGAATGAAGCCGATTGTCTAGTCGCGTTTTACAAGTCCTCAGAAGGTGAAGTCCTCGTATCACCGAAGCATGGAGAAGAACCCAAATCCACAGGTAAAGCTGTATCACAGATAATGAAGATGGGAAATCGAGCTGTGAAGGACAATGTTTTACATGGAGAGGAGATGTTGGAGGGATGAATAAGCTCCGAGGGTATGCACCAGTCCACCAGACATGTCAACAAGGGTATGCAAGGAGCAACTTTGAAATTCATCACTGAGATAACAGCAGTGCAATGTCTGCCAGGGAGATTCCATGAGTAGAGGGGGTTCAGTGAAGAATACCTCACAGTGGTGCTTGCGTTTTTTTTGTTTTTTTTCACAGGGCAGGTGTACGCGTCCAGTGCTGTAGTAGGGTGTGATGTGGTTTACCACTCGTTGCTTTTAGCTATGGCTGCCTATTCTGCAAGCGAAAAGAAGACTGTGTAAGCCCTTCCTTCCGGTACATAGCATCTACCCTTGCCAAGACTTTCAGATTACCTCCTCGCGGTGCACCATGGTAACAGTGCTGTTGAGGGCACTGGCTAAATGTCTGGAGGATCTCGGAGTAGGTTGGTAACCTAGAGGTGTAGTGTGCATGGCCCTCCGTTGTGAGGACTTGCTGTGACACTCACCAATGAAAGTCCTCGTATCATAGATATCACCGATCTTCTCAACCACTGGGTACGTGGAGCTCTTTAGCCTTGGTAGGCAATCCACCTAGGTCCTAGGAGAAGGAAACCGATTGCAAATCCCTCTGCTGCCTTGAAGGGTATGTCTCTTTAGACAAAGGCTCGGTCCATAGCTGATTCTCTGGTGGCATCAGGAAGGGCATCTGGCCACAAAAACATGCCTCAAATATGCCTTTTGGCGAAGCGGCCATTAGTTGAATCACGGCTTACACATGCAAGCATGGATAGGCCGTAAAACGATAATGATGTACGATATAAGAAGCGAAGTTGAATCTCCACAGACCATGCACAGCAGGTTGAAGTCGATCCGTTGTGGTCTGGGGAATAGGTGAGTCACTGAACCTGCCCAGGTTCACATACAGAAGATCCCCGATTCCTCCTTTACTGGGTATGTCAGTTTTAAAAGGATGTACACTGCTTGAAACAGTGTGGCTGCTCAGGTGTAAGTAACCATGCCTTCTCTCCTCATTCCTTACCTCATTTGTTTTTTCATTATACAACTTGCCTTTTTCATCGTGTTGTTTGTTGTTGTTGTTGTATAGCCCCGGGCAGTTCTTCTGAACAAGCCCGCGGCACGGAGACAGCCGATCGATCTCCCAGGAGCGACCCAGAATCCCCCACATCAAGGATGGTGTGACCTGCCTTTACAAAATCAGAGCCATGAAAGAGTTAGAGAGAGAGAGAGAGAGGAGAGACAAGAAGGAAAGGGCCTGTCCATGGGGACCGATTGGCACTTTGTTGGGGAAGATTTGGCCTCCGGCTTGGGTTGGTGGGTGGTACACTGGTACAACCACCACAAAGTGGCATCCCCGATAGTCACTGTTATTTGTGTTGGTGTGACTTAAGAAATTTGACAATATAACCTTCACCAAAGCACAATTAAATGTTATTACTGGTCTGTAACAGTAGGCGTTTACTTCCAAATAACTCAGTCAGCATTTTGAAAAGTGTGGACTCGAAACTGTATGTCGACCTCTGCCCACCAAGTTTCGTCCAAATCCGTCCAAAACCTTTTGACATATCGTTTTTGTCCCCATCTCTCAATGGTGAAGAATCACTAAAAATGATCAGATCCGGATCTTCACCAAAATCTATAATCATTTCATCCTTGTCCCACACCCAACCTATCCACCAAATGTATGAATCCACCCACAACTTTTTGAGATATCTTGTTCACAGACAAACAGACAAGGGTGAAAACATAACCTCCATCCACCATCGGTGCCGGAGGTAAATACAAAGCAAAAAGGTTCCTCATAGCTAGATGTTTGCTTGGTAAGTGAGGATGAAGTTTTGTGGGCTGTTCGTGGGATTACGGACAGTAATGCGAGTGTGTTCTGGTGCGTTCTTGCTCGACCGAGTGCTCTTGATAAGAGTGCTTTACATCAAGCGAGTGCGTCTCATTGCACGAATACAATTGGGAGCAGAAACATTGTTTGAAGTTTTAATTGCAAAACCAGCATTAGAAAAAGCCGTATAAAAACAAAAGCTCGTGAATGAGAATATATCCCTCCCGCTTTTTACATGTTGTTTTGATGAGGCACCATTATGCATATACAGTTGTTATATCTTACAGTGTACACACATCAACTCATATAATCTGAAAGATAATTTGAACTGGGTTTTTTTTCATCCCTCTGGGGGAAATGTTGGGGAGGTACAAGAACGAGACGAGTCCCTAAAGTCCTTGTGCAATGTTGATTTTACCAAATGTACATTGGACTGGTATTCAATTCTGAATTTGGCCTGTTGGTTGCCTCATTTCTTAAGGTGCAGCTGTGCTGCTGGTGCAGGGTCCCAACTTGTTCAAGGTGTCGGCGATAACTCGCCTCCTTGATGCGATAGGCACCACGGGATATTTTAGGCCCACCAACGAATGCTAGCGGATGGGACAGCCGGCTTAACGTCCTTCCATGGACAAGCTGATGCCTTGTCCTGCCTGAAAAGCACCAGGGTGACGGTTTAGAGCTGGGTCGGGATTCAAACCCAGCCGAGATGGCTCCGAGGTGAGTGTGCGTACCTGCAGGCTATCTTTCCCCCCCACACCCGCATACAATAATGGGTACAAATGGTTGAGGAGTGAGTTTCAAACAAATGTAATTAATACTTTCAAATGCTGTCAACAATAATAATAATAATAATAATGCAGAGCATGTGCCATGACAGTGCAGGATGTGTGATAAAATGCTTCTTAAAATGGGGTTTGAGGCCTGTAGTGAATGCAATCATCAAAACACAATGCTTTGAGTGCTACATTTTGGACCAGGGTGTAAAGAGGTGCCTCAAAGAGCCTCAAAAGGGGAGACATCCCCATCTTCTCCACCACATTCTTGTTTGACAATGATGCAGACACCAAAAAGTGTGCGTACAACAGGAGGTTCCGAAGGCTTTCAAGTTTGTAAACGTTAAGTATTTACACATAATGAGGTGAACATGGGTAAGGGAGTAGGTTGACACCTTTCTATCTGCCGGAACTTCGTTCCTCGAGGATCATGATTTCATTGGCTGCCTCCATTTCCTCTGGGGCTCCTCCTACCTGCAGTGCACAGACGAGTGTCTTATCATACCTGCGCTGACTTTTACGGTTCAAATAGTTGTGGCTCCGTTCCTTTTCCACATTATCAGAAAATATTTTCTTATTGTGGAAATTGAATTGCTGATCGAAACAATTGTTGGTAAACAGTTACAAAAAGGTCGTACCCTCGACACCACGGTATAGGAACCAAATGGTGATGCAGCGGCACTCAATTCTGGCTAACCAACGGGGTTTTGGAATGAAGTTAAGTGTAATAGGTTAAGTGTAATGGATTTGCACGATAGTTGAGCATGTGTGATACAGTGGGAACTAGAACGGCACTCAATAGAGAGTATACCTCCGCCTGGTTGGCCATATCACTCAATGGTGAAGAATTACTTAAAAAATTAAATAATTCTCATATCCGAATCCATATTCAGATCTTCACCAAAATCGAATCGATTCTTCCTTGTCACACACACAACCTGTTCACCAAGTTTCGTCCAAATCCGTCCATAACTTTTCGAGATATCCCGCAATGTATCGTTTTTGGCTCTGTCTCACAATGGTGAAGAATCACTTAATAATTAAATAATTCCCATATCCGAATTCATATTCAGATCTTCACCAAAATCGAATCGATTCTTCCTCGTCACACACAAAATCTGTTCACCAAGTTTCGTCCAAATCCATCCATAACCTTTTGAGATATCTCGCTACGTATCGTTTTTGGTTCTATCTCCCAATGGTGAAGAATCACTTTAAAATTAAATAATTCCCATATCCGAATTCATATTCAGATCTTCACCAAAATTGAATCGATTCTTCCTCGTCACACACAAAATCTGTTCACCAGGTTTCGTCCAAATCCATCCATAACCTTTTGAGTTATCCCGCTACGTATCGTTTTTGGTTCTATCTCCCAATGGTGAAGAATCACTTAAAAATTAAATAATTCCCATATCCGAATTCATATTCAGATCTTCACAAAAATTGAATCGATTCTTCCTCGTCACACACAAAATCTGTTCACCAGGTTTCGTCCAAATCCATCCATAACTTTTTGAGATATCCTGCTATGTATCGTTTTTGGCCCTATCTCACAATGGTGAAGAATTACTTTAAAACTTCTAGTAGCCGGATCCGAATCCGGATCTTCACCAAAATGTAATCAAAATGATCTTCATCAAAATGTAATAAGAACAAATTATAAAATTTCGTCCTTGTGACATACGCTACATCTCTGCCAAATTTCGTCCGAATCCGTCCACAACTTTTTGAGATATTTTGTTCACAAACAAACAAACGGACAAACAGACAGACGGGGGTGAAAACATAACCTCGATCCATCTTTGGTGGCGGAGGTAATAACAATGGACAGAAACGCACACTCACCCTGAAGTTATTCTGTGGATCCATCCTCTGGTCGTGTCTTAGGCCATACGAGTTGTTCCGCATGGGCATCCTGGAGTTGATGGGAAGTGGATTGACACGGGAGTTCAAGTGGTTGGACCAGCGGGGATCTTGCCCTTGTGTTGGCGATTGATCGGAGGTAAATTGACCGTCAACCCCGTTGTACCGTGAAACAGCTCCTGATTCACGACTCCACATCTGCAAAGAAAATAGCAATACGATTAGAGTTTGCATGATTGCCATCGGTATATTCAGGACTAAGGCTGGCAGGATGGCTAAGAGGTACATCCCCTTACCTTAAAGCCGTCTAGCCTGGGTTAAAATCCCAAGCCCAGCTATAAACTGCCTTCCTGGTGTTCCACAAGCAGGGCGATTCATCAATGTCTGTGCCGTTCCTCGGATGGACGTTAAATTGGGTGTCCCATCTGATATCATTAGTTGGTGGGAGTAAAATATCCTGCGGTATCTTTCTGGAACAGTAGGCGAGCTATCGCCGGCACCATGGCCAAATTACAAATTCCTCCGCTAACTACTGCTGGGAAGGCAATGGCAAACCACTCAGTGTAAGCCTTGCCAAAAAACTGCTTCGGCAGCACCAATGCTCCGTAACAGCGTATGGTGCATCAGAATATAGAGAACTTAGCAAGTTTATTTAAACGGCCAGGTTAACCAGTTTTCCACCTCACGCTTAGCACCTGGGACTGCACGTTGTTACGTGTTACCTCCCCAAACCCCGGTGACGGTGCCCCTCAGAGTCTCGAGAGGGAACACGGCAGAAAGATTTGTTATTTTGAGTGTTCTAATAAACCATGGTAAAACCACACCCATGCAATAGTATAGAACAAAATAAATAATTGTATTAAGAACTCTCACATACACAATAATAACACTCTTAACGAAAGTAACAAAAATATCATTTGCATCTCATGAACAATACATATGATGGTACCATCATTCCCCAATACTCTCAAAGCAATAAACTCACGATACGCCAAACGTGAGTGGAATGTAACAATCCCAAAGTCCGTGCACAAATCCCCACGCTGGGTGAAGGTCGAAGTCGTGCAGAACGGCAAGAACAACAGGCAGGTATCGGCACGGCTGCGGACAAGGAGTTACAAGGTGAGAGGTCGGGTCGATGGCGGCACGGGGTAACGATCCCCCAAAACGTGAGTGCAACCCATGCCGCACGTCCACCAACGATTAAGGCGATATGGGAACCAACGGCGATCCACACGGTGATGTCGATATGGGAATCCCAACGACAAAACGAGATGTACCAAGCGGACAGCCTCTTCAAGGACAAAATGGCAGATCGGCCTATAATGGAGGCGCTTGCTTTCCCGCCAACAATAGTTCACGCTTGGTACCAAAACCTGAGACGCAGGTTTAATTGCAATCACAATATGGGACGATGTCGCGGGCAATCCCTTTCACGGGAAGCCTCAATTCATTCGCGACTAATATCGGGGAAGTCCACTCGCAGCCTCGATGCGACTCACGGCCGTCTCTTTTCCCCGCCGATTTTCCTCCTCTCACCTCTTCCGGTTTCTTTGCCACGTTTTTATTTTTCCTCCACAAACATTTATTTTTATCTTTCACCAAAGTCATCTCCATTTCTCACAGAAATCTTAACAGCAATACTACCTGAAACTAAAAATCCTACAAGTAAATAATAACAACAAAGGCGGAAGTGACGAATCCGTAACAATGTGTTGATGCAACTTGAGGCGTGAGATAGCGAAACATACCATTTCCAAAGCGACAGATTGCACTTTTACCTGGAATGGAAACGCAGTTATATATGCCGTAAGCATTAACTATTATTGCTGTGCTTTCTCCAATTTCATCTAACTTTGTAAATTAGGTCAAATCATACCTCCAGCTGAAAACTGTTGTCAACATCCAGAGTCTGCGTGTAATAAGGCTTTTCATCTGCCATGAGTTTCTGTGACGGTGCAGATCTGGGCCTGGCAATTTCACTTCTCGAGCGGGACACGTTTCTCTCCAACTGGTGGATGTCTCCCAGCAGTCGGCGCATAGCTTCAGGAAGGGCCACCTTGGACCGAGCATTATCCTGGCCACCAACAGGCTCACTCCCCTGCATCTCCCATTCCCCAATTCCAGGTGGCACGCTTTGCTCAAAACCTTGAGGGATGCCATAGTTTGTTCCTCGTTGTTGACAAGGGTGGTACTGCATGGTACCTACGTCGGATGATATTCCGGTCACGTATAATTCTGATCCTGTAGGTGCCAGTCCATGTTTGAGGGATTGAGTAAACATTGGGCTTGACATACTGTCAGTGATTTTTTTTCCATTTGGATTGACCTGGAAGCCACGAGTAGCTGCGGAAGCTCCAAGCCTTGCTCTATCCAATGCACCTTGTTGCCATATTAACGCTAACTCGCTAGAGTCGGATTCTGAAGATATACTGTTGGAATGAGAATACATTCGAGATGGTACCGCAGGTGCATTGCAACTTTGAGCAGAAACACCCGGATACTCTTCATTGCCTGCGGGATCTATAAACACCACTTCTGCGTGGATTAAACCGGAAGATGGCGGATGCTCCACCAGATGTTGATGAGAGGCAACGTTATCTTGCTGCCTCCTGTAATCTAAAATTCCAGCAGAATTGTGGCCAGGAGAAGAAGTCAGTGTCTGCATAGGTCTTTGTGGTTGTTCCACAGTGTAGTATTGTTGTTTCGAATTAATTTGACCATAAGGAGGTTGATGTTCCCCTGCATCTTGCGATCCATTTATCCTGTTGACCTGTGGGAAACCTTGTGGAGAAACTGCATGTTTGTAATATGCAGGTACTGGTAGTGGATGAAAACTTTGAGAATTGAACGTGTTATCCGCAACATTCTGAGGAAACTGAGCTCCAAAAGTCTTCGCCGAGTGATACTGTGGATTGGGAAGATGTTCCATGGGCGACAGACCATTTGCATCAATGATTTTGGCAAACTGATTACTATTGACATTTGCAACAGTAGCTGGGGTGCGTCGCATTTCATTGTGCGCAGTGTGTGTCACCACAGGTATTGGTACTGCCGTTCTTGGGTTAGCATGCACGTAGGTTTGCACGTTCATTGCCAGACCAGTACTTTCTCGCCCATAACGGTTATCTTCAAAGATGGTGGGAAGCGTCGTGTCTGACGAGCCGTATGTTGAATGCTGGGCGAGCGGGTTGCTTATCTCCGGGGCGGCAGCACGAAACAACAGTGGGCGGAAGTTTGCGGGACTGCTCTGATGTGCCCTGGTTTCATCCTGTCTGTTCATGTCTCCTGCCGCAGGCCTTGCCTCCGTCCTTTGCTGTGGTGCGGTCGACGTGGCCCAGTTGCCGTCCTGGCGTACGCAGCCTGCCGGCGCTCCCATTAGGATCTGTCTCGGTTTTGCTTGAAACCCGTCAGGGTTTGTCAAACATGGCTGCCTTGTTGGGTTCTGGCCATTGTTTGTATCGAGTCTCGTTGCTTCCCGCATCTGAACCTGTTGGTTGTATTCTAGTATGAGGTCATGCAGCTGAACCTGCTCTGTTTCCGTTCTGTTCTGTTTTCTTTCTAATCGAATAATCTGATGCTTCAGCAGCCTGATGACATCCACACATTCTTCCTGGGAACAGAAATATTTGGGTCAAGGACAATGACGCTAAGAGTGATTCATTTATATTTCCTGTAAGAGGACGACCTTGTACTTCATGCAATGTTCAATTTATGATATTTAGAATGAAAAATGCAAGTCTTTGTAATATACAAAGACCAATGTGAAACATGAGTATTGAGTACCCTTGCACCATCTACTACATAAATATGTCACAAGTGCAAGTTTATTAATTTGTTTTAATTTACATACCACAGGGTTGATCTTGGTTTCTGTTCTGTTGAGCAGAGATGGTCGAGGTACCATAGCTCCAACCTCTCCTGCACATGTTGTATGAGCCTCCTCGGGTGAAAATGCACCTCCAAAGGTTCCAGGCTCAAATTTCTCTCCAGCAGCAATCAAGGGCCTATCTCTTGGTCTTTTCACAATTTCTCCAGCTCGCAACATCTTCCCAGTTCCTTCAGGTCCAGTTTGGGCTTCCTTGGTCCATCCAGCTATCAATGCATTCCCAGGAGCGCTCTGTGGGCGCTGAAGTCTCCTTGGATCTCCCACATGCCTTGGTTGATTGTGTATATGGTCTGAACAATGCACGTTACACGTTTCATTCAGTTGTATGGTACGTGAGGATATAGAGGATATCGTGCATCAACAGAGAGGGAAGTTACCTGTTTGAGACTGTGGCATTGCTTGGTTGAGGGACCCTGCCAGACCATGCCTGGCTGCCGCTCCCTTAGCCACCTGCAGGTCCACTACAGAACCGGTGCAAGACAGCAGGTGCAGAACGCTGCCAATAAGAGTCATATTATTAATCATAGTCGTACACAGGGCAGAAACATTTGATGTGTTCTGCCAATGTCACAATAACAATATCACCCACCATTGTGCTATCAGCAATTCCGCGACTGATTTATTATTAAATTTGTAATTTGGTCAGGGTGCTGGTTATAGCTTGCCTACTCATTGTGAAGAATACCATTAGATCTTTAATATCCACAAATTAATGCTGGCAGATGGGAAGCCCAGTTTAACGTCCATCCGAGGAAAGGCACACACATGAATGAACAATGAATCGCCGATGACGGATCGGGATGATAGTTTATTGCTAGGTCAGGAATCGAACCCAGGCGAGACAGCTTAGAAGTGTGTGTGCATACCTCTAGGCCATCCTGCCAGAACCTTAATGCACCGTAGTATAAATAGTAAAAATGAATCTAAAGGCCACAATGCATAAATCAACAAGAAAGAGCAATCAAAGATTGCAAACCCTCGCCAGGATGTATTTTCAGAGGTTTTTAAGGCTTTTGTGTTAAAACAAATATGGCGGCCTAACCACGTGACCGATGACGTAGTCATTATTTTTTTTTCTAAACTAATTTATTCCTAGATTATGCTCAAGAATTTCATCTTGATCGATGAAGTTTCGTACTTGTCGAATTATGACGTCATAATGGAGGCACCTATGACATCATAATTAACATATTTTATTCCCCATGGAGAGTTCTTTACAATGACCCATGTTTCAATTTTTTCTACTAGCAACAGTACCCGCCCTATGGGCGGGGCTTCAATTGGGAAGCCCAAATGAAAAGATAAAATATCAGAAATTGAAGGCTTTTTTATTTTAAACGATTCATATAAACATCCGTTGAATCATATCACACGCAAATCATAAAAATCTAAACAGTACATGGCTAAACAGTACATGGACGATCACGTACCACGTACGTCTCGCGTCTCGCTCGCTCTCATGTTGTCCCGATAATGATCCTTCCGCAGGCTCACCAACGGAAACCTTGTTACGACTTTTACTTCCTCTAGACAGTCAAGTTCGCTCATCTTTTCGGTGCACCGGCGCGAGCTGAGAACGGCCGTGCAGGGGCTGATCCGAGGATCTCATCAAACCGTCCGATCGGTAGTAGCGACGGGCGGTGTGCACAAAGGGCAGGGACTTAATCAACGCGAGCTGATGACTCGCGCTTACTGGGAATTCCTCGTTCGTGGGACACTGTCTCAAGCCCCAGTCCCCATCACGGATGGGGCTCAGTGGTTTACCCGAGCCTGATGGCGAAGGGCAAGGTACACACTGGCCTGTCCAGTGTAGCGCGCGTGCAGCCCCGGACATCGAAGGGCATTAAACGTTCATTAAACATTAAACGTTCATTAAAGGATTACGAAACGAAAAACATTACGAAATTACGTTCACACCGTCACGTCAAACACTACCGTAAACACATACATCATCACAACATTGTCACAATGAGAACATCGTCACAATGAACGTTATGCGAACGTGAATGTTATGTTATGCGGGAGTCCAAACCTGAGAATGCTGGAGACCAAAGCTGAAATTGGGAAAACTAAATAGCCCATTTTACTCCCAGGGGTCCCAGGATTAACCACCCAAAATATCTTTGCGATCGGTTCAGCAGTTTTTACGGTACCTTCGAACAGACAGACAGACATTTGGTGAATTATAGTTGGATTCAGCGCTTTCGGAGATATAGAGGTGCAAGGTTTTTTCGGTTTTTCCAAAATGGCGGCCGACCCACGTGACCTATGACGTCATAATTATCAGAAAAAAAATTATACAGGTGGAGTTGCACCTATGGTGAAAATTTCCTGTCAATCGGACCAACGGTTGCAGAGAAAATCATATTTATTCGGTGTGCACAAGCAAACAAACAAACAAATAAACAGACAAACAGACTCAAATGCAACACCCTCTCCTCAGGCGAGGGTAACAATGATTAAAGTAAAACATAAACGCTTTTGTTATTACAAACAAAATATTGTAATAACAAACAAAATGTTATAACAAAATATTACTCGATTATAACCAAGCTTTTTCTCTCCATATATGTGAAAATGTCCAAATTTCTTTATGGTGGCCATATTTCACTATTCGTCTTGATCTCCTTGCAGACTCTCCTGCCTTTATAACAATTTCTGTGAAAACACATCTGTATGTTAAAGTTGCCTTGATTTATTAATTTTCCATAAAGGTTATATTTTAATGTTTTATTACCTCTGCCATCTGCGATGGGCGGAGGTTATTTTTTCAACCCTGTCTGTTTGTTTGTGTGCAGGATATCTCAATAAGTTGTGGAAGGATTCAAATGAAATTTGGTCGACTGGTTGGGTGTGTGACAAGGACGAATTGACTAGATTTTGGTGAGGATCCGGATCCGGATACTTGAATTTTTCAGTGATTCTTCACCAGGGTGACAAGGATGAATTGATTCAACTTCCTCTCCTACCTCCCATTCCTCCTCTCCTGCCCCCCATTCCTCCTCTCCTGCTCCCCATTCCTCCTCTCCTGCCCCCCATTCCTCCTCTCCTGCCCCCATTCTGCCCCATTCCTCCGCTACTGCCCCCCATTCCGCCCTTTGCTTCCTGTCCTACCACCCAATTCGTCCCACACCCACTGACTGTTTGTCGAAAACTCCCTCTATCTTGGCTTTCAACTTTGTTGTTGTTTCCCTCCTCTCTCAACTGTTCTTTTTGTCCTGATGTGTTCAGTGTCGTAATATGAGTGAGCTCTTACACGAGCCTCGACTTTGTATACAAAAAAAAAAAAAAAAAAAAAAAAAAAAAAACTTAGGTGAAGATCTGAATTCGGATCTCAATTAGGATCTGATCTGAATTATAAAGTGATTATTCATCATTGAATGATAGGGCTAAAAACTTTATATAGCACGATATCTCAAAAAAGTTGTGGACGGGTTATGACAAAACTTGGTGGAAGAGTTGAACAAGAAGACAACTGATAAAATTTTGGTTCAGGTCCGAATTCAGATCCGGCCTATCAGTGTGATACAAAATGTAATCTAATCTAACTGGCGGAGATACGCCTTTCTAGTTCACTACTGTTATCTTTCATCAATTAAACAAGCATTCTGAGTATTGCGCTGCAATACATGTCCCCTACCGGCAGTCTGTCGTCCGGAAAACTGTTGGGGAATTTTCCAAGGGTTATTTATCCACAGGTTCTGAATCGTTCCCAATCGCCAATTACCTCAGGACGGGCTCACCTGTGATTCGCACTCGGGACTTCGATTTATACACCTTGCAGACAGGTCAGCAGAAGCACGAGAAAATAAGTTGTTGATAAAGAACCTTTCGAGTTGCTAAATATCAGCAATTTATTATATTTTCCGGTTCACGATCAATGATCGATGTGTATATATATATATGTTGCTCGACTTGGCTCCGCCCCTCCTGAAAGCGCATGCTGTGTCGCGCTTTTGAGGTTCACGAGACGAGGCTGAGGGGGTGCGGTGCGGCTTGAGGAGAACTCTAGAATAAACAAGAGATATCCATTTTTAAAATATTTTCGTTTACTTAACGATATCTGCCAAA
Organism: Myxine glutinosa; assembly: GCF_964187855.1. NCBI lineage: Eukaryota > Metazoa > Chordata > Myxini > Myxiniformes > Myxinidae > Myxine > Myxine glutinosa. The sequence continues at coordinate 42,905,163 of NC_136274.1, forward strand.
CCACGTGCCCTATCGCAAATTCCAAAAGGACATTTTAGTAGACTGACATGCTGAACAGATCTGTGAAGTTTCCCCTTGATTGGATCAAAAATGAGGTAGCGGCTCGGTTTTAAAGGTTCATGCTTAAAAACGTCATAACTCTGAAACCATGTGACGCATGACGTCATGCTCACTGACTTTTTTGTTTGTCAAGGGTATGCGATTCTGCCTGTAAAGTTTGGCCTCGATCTGTTCAGCCGTTGCAGAGAAAAAGGGGTTTGCGTGTTTTCGCAAAAAACAATATGGCGGCCGAACCACGTGACCTGTGACGTCATAATTACCATTAAAATATTCTACAGACCGAGTCCCTCATATGGTGAAAATTTGATCTCAATCGGTCCAATTATTATTGAAGAGAAAATCTTTTTTAAAGGAAATTCGCGAGATCTCGCGAGATCTTGGAGACGGCGGCAGGGATTTTCGAAGCTCCACACGGTCTCCACGTTTTTCGAAGTTAAGTCTGTTCACAATTGTATTTTGTCGAAACTGTATTTATCTTTCGGTGTGTGAAGTTATTGTGTGCAACTTTGGTTGTTTCTCGGTGTTTATCTTTCATAAATTGATCGTCTGTTTGCCGTGTCGTGAGCAAGGCCTTGTACAGTGTGCACTGTACAACCTTGAGGCTTTGTTTTTCTCTCAGTGGTCCGTCGTTTGTGATCCAATAACTTTCGTTCTCTGTATTCCCAGGCTTTTCACCCATAGCCTACTTCCTTGTGTAAATCTCAACTCAAAAAAAAAAAAAAAAAAAAAAAAAAAAACATTTCCTTCTCTGTTCTCATTCGTTTATTCATTCTTATTCGTTCGTTCGTTCTTCGACCACGTGTTTCTCCCCCATTTCCCCAGATAGTTTTCACTCATTAACCTTCAATGTTTACACTTTCCCCTCAAGTTATGTATTCCGTCATATTTTATAACACCTTTTTCTTCTTCTTCTTTAAAAGGCTGCTTTCGACTTGCTCACCAAATCAATTCATCCCAAAAAAAATATCCATCTCCTATAGTGCCTTTGTTCTACATTCCCTAAACTCTCCTGCACTCCATCCTCCATCCAGCGTCCTTAAACGTATTTTTAACTCGAAGGTCACAAGAAACTCATTTTGCAATAAATGTTCGTCTCCCATAAATCGTACACTTTCAAAAATCCAATCTCACCCCTCCCCTCCAAATCTTCCCCATAACCCCTCCCCTCCAAATCTTCCCCATCACCCCTCCCCTCCAAATCTTCCCCATCACCCATCCCTTTCAAATCTCCCCCCTTGCCCCCTCCCTCCTAAACTACTCCCTCACCCCTCCCCGCCAAGACGCCCCCTCGCCCCTCCCCTCCTAGACTCCTGCCTCACCCCTCCCCTCCAAATCTCCCCCATATCCCATCCCTTTCAAATCCCTCCCCTTGTCCCTTCCCTCCCAAACTCCCCCCTCACCCCTCCCCTTCAAATCTCCCCACCCTCATTGCTTCTCAATTTCCCCCCGCTCACTCCCCCTCCTCAAAGCATCCTCCCCGCTTCTTCCCCCTTCAAACTCTCACCTCCATCTCCCCCAACCTTCTGCCTCGCTCTTCCCCCTCCTCAAATAACACCTCATTGTGGCTCACCCAATCACCATCAAACCTTTTGTCCGCCCCATCCTTCCCTTTCTCCGAGCTATTCTGAAATCTCTGACACACCTTCAACAGCTCTCCCTACCTCTTCCACCTCTTCCACATCTTACCCTACCCCTCCTCCCCCCTGTTCTGTATCTGATGCTCCCCCTTCCTCTTCATTAACGGTATGGACCTCAAACATCCGGGGCCTTCGTTCAAACTTAACTGATCTCTCCATACAGGTTGCTTCTGTCAAACCAGACGTGATCTGCTTAACAGAAACTTTCCTCCTTTATGATGTCTCTGATTCCATAGTATCTCTCCCGGGCTACTCCCTCCTCCGGTATGATAGACCTGAGCCTCGTCCTGGAGGCGGGGTTGCTATCTTTATCAAAAACTCTCTTCCTCACTCGCCCTGCACTGCACTCTCTCCACCTCACCCCCAGGAATACCTCTGGCTACGGCTTCCCCTTCGCTCCCACCTCTTGTTCATATGTGTGTTGTACCGTCCACCAAACAGTGATGACTCCATCTACATCTCGCTGTCTGATGATATGGACCAACTTCTATCTACTCATCCCAACTCTCTCTTCCTCATATGTGGTGATTTCAACTGTCATCATGCCAGTTGGCTGGGTGTGGGTACCTCTCTCACCAGCCATGGCTCCTCAGCAAAGGACTTCTGCGACTCACTGGGACTGACACAATCTGTCAATTTCCCGACCCGGATCTCAGTCAACGGAACATCTTCTCTTCTGGACTTGGTTATGACTAACTTCCCTGAAAATGTCTGCTGCTCTTCTTCTGCTCCGATCGGATCATCTGATCATGTCCTTGTTAAAGTGGACATCTCTCTGACCATCCTCAGGGAGCCTGCTCAGCGTCGACGAGTCTGGCATTTCACTCAGGCCAACTGGCACGGTCTTCAAGCAGCCATCAATCATCTGGACTGGTCTCCCATCTCTACCACCTCTGACATCAACTCATCCTGGGAATTCTTCCAAAGTAAATTGCTCTCTCTCATGCACAGATTTATCCCATCTCGTCTTCAGTTGTCATACCCTTCCTCCCGTCCATGGTACACGGAATCTTGTGGTGAGGCTGTTGCCCAGAAACAACTTGCCTTCGTCTCCTGGAAAGCAAATCCAACGGAAGGAAATCTCATTTCCTTTCACAAAGCCCGAAACAAGTGTGTGTCCACCCTCAGGAGAGCCAGGAAACAATATCTCTCCGTTCTCAAGACCGAACTCTCTTATCTGTCTCCCTCTTCCAAATCCTGGTGGCGTCTGGTCAAATCCGTTTCTGGTGTTTGTTCCCCCTCCATCCCCTCCCTTACCTCAAACGGCTACACAGCTGACTCCGCACGTGAAAAAGCTGAATGCCTCAACTCTGTGTTTGCCTCTAAATCTTGTGTCCCAAACCCATCCATCTCTGTACCCACCATACCCAGTCGTACCCTGCTGCTCCTGGACTCCGTGTCCTTTCCTCCTGACAAGGTGGAAAAGTTTCTGTCAACCCTCGACTCTGATTCTGCAACTGGACCCGACGGCATCAGCCCACGGGTCCTAAAATCCTGCTCTGCTGCTCTATCTCACCCTCTCTCTGTTCTCTTCACCCTCTCTTTTGCTCAAGGTCAACTGCCATCTGCTTGGAAATCAGCCAACATCACCGCTTTGCACAAAAAAGGTGCAAAAACAGATCCTAGCAACTACAGACCAATCAGCCTTCTCCCAATTATCAGCAAAGTCATGGAATCCATCATTGCTTCTGATATGAAATCTTTCCTCTTCTCCAATGGCTTGATCTCTGATCATCAATTTGGTTTCAGACCAGGTCACTCTACTCTGGACATGCTGCTTCTGCTGTCTCAACAATGGATGGAGGTCCTCAATGCCAAACAGGAAATTAGAGCTGTCTCCCTCGACATATCACGTGCCTTCGACACGGTCTGGCACCCCGCTCTGCTCACCAAACTCTCCTCCTTTGGTATCCATGGAAATCTCCACGCATGGCTGGCGGACTTCCTCTCTAGTCGTCGTCAACGTGTGGCCCTGAATGGTTTTCTCTCATCTCCTCTTCCTGTTCAGGCTGGAGTTCCCCAAGGCAGTGTTCTGGGCCCCGTGCTTTTTCTGGTCTTCATCAATGATCTCTCTGACTCTCTCGAAAATCCTCTCTATCTCTTTGCTGATGACTCCACTCTCTGCCGCTCCATTCCTCTTCCCTCAGATCGGCAGTCTGCTGCCTCCTCACTCTCTGAAGACCTGGACAAAATCACAGACTGGTCAAACAAGTGGAACATGTCTTTCAATCCTGACAAATCTCACACTCTTACTATGTCTCTCCGAAAAGATCGACTGGACAACCCTCCCATCTACTTTCTCAACAATCCTCTCCAAGAAGTTCTGTCGCTCAAGATTTTGGGTCTCACTATCTGCCATGATCTTTCTTGGGAAAACCACATTTCCAAGCTGGCCTCCAAAGCCAGTCGCCGACTGGGCATCCTCCGTCGTGCGAAGTCCTTCCTCGGCACACCTGAGCTCCTCACCACATACAAGGCTTTCATCCGCAGCTCAATGGAATACTGTTCTCCCCTATGGGCCGGTGCTCCTGCCTCACACCTAGCTCGGCTTCACGCTGTTGAAACCAAAGCTTTCAGAATTATTGGAATCTCCCGCGATGAAGCTATCTCTGAGGGCCTTTCACTCACTCACCGCAGGCAGGTAGGTGGTCTTTCTGTCTTCTACCGACTCCTCTCCGGCCTTGCACCCCCAGCTCTCTCTGTGCTCTGTCCCCCAAATATTCCTACAGGTCGCACAAGATCTGCCAGCAACCCTCTGATGGTTAAACTGCCGAAATCTCGGCTCTCCGCTCACCTTCACTCTTTCATTCCTCTTTTCTCCCGCCTCTGGAACAAACTCCCTCACTCCCTTCAATCCCACTCCTCCCTCCAGGTCTTTAAAACAGCTGTTCACCACCATCTCTTATCTTCCCCCATCCAAAACCTTGATCTTTTCTACCCCCGCTAATTCACCCCAGATCCACCTTGTTTGAAATTCCAACTTCTTTCCTGGAAGTCCTGGCAGTGTCCATATGTTTTATACCTCTCCCACTGCCCCCTTCCCACGCCCCCCCCCCCCCAAAGCCCTCGCCCTCTCTCAGATCTCTCGATGTCTCCATGTCTCTCGGTCCCTGCTCTCAAATGTTGCGTTTGTGTCCTTCCCCCTCTCTCCCCATCTTGTCTACCGCTCCCTATGTTATATGTTTTATGTGTCGGTTTGTCTTTCTGTGTGTTCATGTGATTAATGTTCGCTCTTTCACGAGCCTCGATATTGTATACAAAAAAAAAAAAAAAAAAAAAAAAAAAAATTTAAACTTAAAATGGCACTGAGTTAAGGCTCATCAGAATTATCAGAATTCCCAAAGTTCAAAGTGCCATAACTTTGTCAAAAATGATCGAAACGTCGTGAAGTTCGAATTTGACCTGTAACTTATCATGAGGAAACCATGTGTCAAGTTTGATATCATTAGCATTAAGAGTTTAGAAAAAAAGTCCGGAAAACTGTTCTTTGCGTGACGGGCTGACGGACTGACAGACGGACGGACGGACGGAGGGACGGCGTGCAAACCTATAGTGCCCTCTGGTGTACACTGGTAGGGGACTAACAAGAGATATCCATTTTTTTCAATATTTTCGTTTAATTAACGATATCTGCCAAACCACATGCCGTATCGCAAATTCCAAAAGGACATTTTAGTAGATTGACATGCTGAACAGATCTGTGAAGTTTCCCCTCGATTTGATCACAAATGAGGGAGAGGCTCGGTTTTAAAGGTTCATGCTTAAAAACGTCATAACTCTGAAACTATGTGACACATGACGTCATACTCGCTGACTTTTTTGTTCGTCATGGGTATGCGATTCTGCCTGCAAAGTTTGGCCTCAATCTGTTCAGCCGTTGCAGAGAAAAAGGGGTTTTCATGTTTTCACGAAAAACAATATGGCGGCCGAACCACGTGACCTGTGACGTCATAATTACCAATAAAATATTCTACAGACCGAGTCCCTCCTATGGTGAAAATTTGATCTCAATCGGTCCTATTATTGCAGAGAAATTGGTTTTTAAAGGAAATTAAAACTTAAAATGGCAGAGTTAAGGATCATCAGAATTATCAGAATTCCCAAAGTTCAAAGTGCCATAACTTTGTCAAAAATGATCGAAACGTCGTGAAGTTCGAACTCGATCTGTAACTTATCATGAGGAAACCATGTACCAAGGTTGAAATCATTAGCCTTAAGCGTTTAGAAAAGAAGTCCGGAAAACTGTGCTTTGCGTGACGGACTGACGGACTGACAGACTGACGGATGGACAGACGGCGGGCAAACCTATAGTCCCCTCCGGTGTACACTGGTAGGGGACTAATAATTAGGTAGTTGGAAATCTCGTGCTTCCTATGTGCAATACTGTGCAATTCTATGGATAATGGACAAATGAATCTTCCCTCCGATTGCAGCAGTTTTTAGTTGGGAGGCTGTCTGTAGCCAATTGAATTGTCCCTTGGGATTGTTTAGTGGAGCACTGGTTCTGTTGCATGGTCTTGGGGCAGGATGCTGGTTGGTGGTGGATGAATTGTCCCTTTGGATTGTTTAGTGGAGCACTGGTTCTGTTGCATGGTCTTGGGGCAGGATGCTGGTTGGTGGTGGAATGGGCAGGTGGTTTGTTGGTTTTTGGGGGAACTCGCTGCCTCACAGGTTGTGCTCCGAGTTCTGCAGTGACTGCTAGAAGGTACCGTTGGTGTCAGTGTTCCCACATGCTCGCCAACAGAAAGATAGAGGCCTGAATCGAGGTGTAGCACCCTGGGATGCTGGCTCATCATATGGCGCATAATATCCAATCCCCTTCTCTGCTTGTTCTTGACTGGAGCCACACCGGGCATGCCAGGCGGCCCTCCTAGACCACAAGTTTGCACTACCGTATTTTCCGGTGTATTAACCGTGTTTTTCTTATCGACAAAAAAGTTAAAAGTTGGGGGTGCGTTAATACACAGATATAGAAAAAAAAGTCTTATAAACAATCAATGCTGAATTTCAATGATATTCCAATTGTCATACATATACCAGTAGATCTATATTCGACATATCGGAAACATTTGGGACTTTCATAATTATGTTAAACTATGTAAGTACAAGCGATCTCGGTTGCATGTTTTTGTCCGTTGTCATGCATGGTATCCCCGACATATCATCGCGTTGCTGTCAATTCAGATTGATTGACAAACAGGAGTGAGGAATGATTGATGGGAATGCCCACCTGGTCTCACATCAAAAGAAGAATTATTAACAATAGCTTGAGTCTAATTACAGAGCACCCACCTCAAATAAGTTTCCGCGCAAACGTCCATGCATCGGACAACAGGCTGGGGGCGGCCACATGACCCTCAAGAAGGGCCACTTTATATATATATATATATATATATATATATATATATATATATATATATATATATATATATATATATATATATATATATGTATATATATATATATATATATATATATATATATATATATATATACATATACATATACACATATGGTTATATATATATACACATACACACCGAACCCAGTCATTGAGGCACACTTGTGACCAGGTGTGCTTTTAAATTATATATATATCTATATATTTTTTTTTTAAAGAAAAAAGTATATATTGAAGGAGCTGGGGCTCCCACGTCGATCGGAAGAATGGACGCGACAAAAAGCTAGAATTCATCCGAGTTGCTTTAATGAAATCAAACACTCAGGCACACTGAAAACCCGTTTATCGGGCAGCAATATATATACCAATTATCCCGGAGCGTTTGCCCAGGCCCGGCGCCAGGGGGCGTGGCCCAGCGTCCTGGCTGCGGCCTGGCAAGTTGAGGGCGAGCCTGCCCGGGCATGCCCGGGCATGCCCGGGCGTCCCGACCGAGGCCTGGCAAGTTGAGCGCGGGCCTGCCCGGGCGTCCTGGAAGAGCCCGGCATGGTGATCGCTCCGCGTCCTTGATAGGTGCAAGGCGATTGTGAAAACCCAGCGGCAGCCGCTACACACGTCCCCCCAGAATCGACTTGCACCGGCAGGGTCAATTTGAGGGGGGTCCTGATGACCCGGCCGAAGCGACCCCTGGCGGGTCGTGGGAGGGGGTCCGGTGAGGTGGTGGGCGGTCGAGTGGGGGGCACCGTGGACGGGGGGCGGCCTCGCCGCGGTGGAAGGGCCACCCGTGGTGGGTGGTCGACGTCCACGTGCGCCAGCTTGAGGCGGTCCACCGCAATCCGGTCCGACCTGCCGCCGATGTCGATGACGAACGACTTGTCGTCCCGTCGCAGCACCCGGAAGGGCCCGTCGTACGGCGGCTGGAGTGGCCACCGATGTGCGTCGTGACGCACAAAAACATACTCCGCTGTGCGGAGTGCTGGGGGGACGTAGGACTGGGGGTCAACGTGGCGGGATGTTGGCACGGGGGCAAACCGTCGGGCGGCCTCCTGGAGGTCCGAGCGCTGGTGAGCTGCGGACCAGGGACTGGTAGCGTCGGGCACGAATTCGCCCGGGACGCGTAGCGCCTGGCCATAGACAAGCTCGGCGGTGGATGCCTGGAGGTCCTCCTTGGGGGCCGTGCGAAGGCCCAAAAGGACCCACGGCAGCCGGTCGGCCCAACCGCCGTCTTGAAGGCCGGCCATGAGCGCGGCCTTCATGGAGCGGTGGAATCGCTCGCACAACCCGTTTGCTTGGGGGTGGTAGGCCGTAGTACGGTGGAGCTTGACCCCCAGGTTGCGGGCGACCACGCCCCACAGCTCGGAGGTGAACTGTGGTCCGCGGTCTGACGAGATGTCCGCCGGTGCGCCGAAGCGGGTGACCCAGGTGGCGATGAAAGCCTGCGCCACGTCGGCGGTGGTGGTGGAGACGAGGGGAACGGCCTCCGGCCACCTGGTGGTCCTGTCCACCATGGTGAGCAGGTGTGTGAACCCCCGTGACGGGGGGAGGGGGCCCACCAGATCCACGTTGACGTGGTCGAAACGTCGTTCGGGCACGGTGAAAGGTGCCAGCGGGGCCTGGGTGTGTCGGTGGACCTTGGCCCGTTGGCAGGCCGTGCAGGTGCTGGTCCAATCGCGGACGTCCCGACGAAGGCCGTGCCAGACGAAACGCGCCGACACCAGCTTCTGGGAAGCTTTCCGGCCCGGGTGGGAAAGGCCGTGGAGGGAGGCGAAGATGCGGCGTTGCCAGGTGACGGGCACGATGGGGCGAGGCTGGCCTTGGGAGACGTCGCAGAGCAGGACAGTGTCCGCGCAGGGGATGTCGGCCAGGCGGAGGCCCGTGTCCGCCGCCCGGAGGGCTTGCACCGTGGTGTCGGTGGTTTGGTCCGCCGCCATAAGCGCAAAATCCACGCCCAGGTGGACCGCGTTCGCGCTGGCCCGGGAAAGACAGTCGGCCACGGCGTTGTTTTTGCCGGCGACGTGCCGGATGTCCGTGGTAAACTCCGACACGGCGGAGAGGTGGCGCTGTTGGCGGGCCGACCATGGCTCCGTGACCTTGGCCATGGCGTAAACCAACGGCTTGTGGTCGACGAACGCCGTGAAAGGTCGGCCCTCCAGGAGGTGGCGGAAATGGCGGACGGCCAGGTGTAGACCGAGGAGCTCCCGGTCAAACGTGCTGTATTTGAGCTCGTTCGGCCGGAGCTGCCGGCTGAAAAAAGCGAGTGGCTGCCAAACCCCGTTCACCCATTGCTCATGTACGGCGCCCACCGCGTAGTCGGAGGCATCCGTGGTGAGGGCGATGGGAGCGTTGAGCACCGGGTGAGCGAGCAGTGTTGCGTCGGCGAGGGCCCGCTTTGAGCGTTGGAAGGCCGCATCCATTGCTGCGGACCAGGCGATGTCGTGCTTGGCCGGCTTGCCCCGGAGGGCTTCGTAGAGGGGCCGCATGAGTTGAGCAGCGCGGGGCACGAAGCGGTGATAAAAATTCACCATTCCCAGGAATTCCTGCAGGGCCTTTATGGTGCGGGGACGCGGGAACGTGGTGATGGCCTCGACCTTGGTTGGCAGCGGCACGGCCCCGTTCTTGGTGATGTGGTGGCCCAAAAAATCAACGGCCGTCGTGCCGAAGTGGCATTTGGCCAGGTTGACGATGAGGCCGTGCTCGCTGAGGCGCCCGAACAGTGTTCGGAGGTGGAGGAGGTGCTCGGCCCGGGACGTGCTGGCGACGAGGATGTCGTCCAGGTAAACGAAAAGGAACGGCAGGTCACGCAGCACGCCGTCCATCAAGCGCTGGAACGCCTGAGCCGCGTTCTTGAGACCAAACGGCATCCGCAAGAATTCGAATAAGCCGAAGGGCGTGATGACTGCCGTTTTAGGGACGTCGGCCGCCCTGACAGGTACCTGGTGATATCCCCGTATGAGATCAATTTTCGAAAAAATGACCCGTCCCGCCAGACGGGCGGAGAAGTCTTGGATATGCGGGATCGGGTACCTGTCGGGGGTGGTAGCGTCATTGAGACGGCGGTAGTCGCCACACGGGCGCCATCCACCCCCCGGCTTTGGCACGATGTGCAGTGGCGAGGCCCACGCGCTATCGGAGTGCCGCACGATGCCGAGGTGCTCCAACGCGTCGAATTCGGCCTTCGCTACGGCGAGCTTGGCTGGGTCGAGGCGGCGGGCCCTGGCGTAGACCGGCGGGCCCGTGGTTGGTATGTGGTGCTCGATCCCATGCCGTACTGCGACGGCCGAAAACGTCGGCCGCGTGAGGGCCGGGAACTCCGTGAGCAGGCGAGCAAACTCGTTCGCCGCCGGGACGGTGCATGCCAGCTCGGTCGGCGCGGAGCTGCTCAATGTGCATACCAGGGAGCTGAAGGTTTCAGCGTTGATTAAACGACGCCGTTGGACGTCCACCAGCAGTCCGTGTGCGCAGAGGAAGTCGGCGCCTAGCAGAGCCATGGGCACGTTGGCGGTTACAAACGTCCAAGCAAAGCGTTGGCCGCCGAAGCAGAGGGTGACGTTGCGCGGGCCGAAGGTGCGGATAGTCGATCCGTTGGCCGCAACCAAGGAGGGGCCGCAAACCGCGGATTGCCTGTCCTGGTCGGAGGCGGGTATGACGCTCAGTTGGGCGCCGGTGTCGCACAGGAAGCGCCGTCCGGACGCTTTATCCGTGATGAACAGTAAGTTGCCCGTGTGGCCGGCGCTCATGGCTGGTAATGAACGCCGGCCCGGCCGTTTCCCGGCCTGCCGAAGGTGCACGGGGGTCGGCATGTCCGGGCCTTCTGTCCGAACCTGGCATGATAGTAACACCACGCTTGGTCAGGTGGAGGCCTCGGTCGTCGTGCTGGAGGTGGTCGGCTCGGTAGAGCGGCCGCCAATTGCGTCGGCAGTTCGGCCGTCGACCGTGCCGGGTGCTCGGGCGCCATGGGTGTTGCGTCGGACGGCGGTGGGTCCCATGTCGCCGCTGCGATGCGCTGTCCTGCGGCGGAGATCTTGTCGGCTTCTCTGGCAAGGGCCCGGGGATCTGTGATCGTCGTGCTTGCCAGGGTGAGGCGTACCGGGTTAGGCAGCTGACGGAGGAACAGCTCCCGGAACAGGAATGCCGGAGAGTGCTCGCCGAGCAGTGAAAGCATGTAGTCCATTCGCTCGGAAGGGCGCGTGTCGCCGAGCTCAGGCAGTTCGAGCAGGCGCCGTGCGCGTTCCGCCGATGGGAGGGCGAAAGCATCGAGGAGCAGCTTCTTAATCGCGCCGTATTTGTCAGCGGCTGGCGGGCTTTCGAGGAGGCTCAGGGCGCGGGCCGCGGTAGCCGACCCGAGCGCAGCTACCACATGGTGGAAGCGGGTGTCGTCGGCCGTGACGCCTCGCAGGGCGAACAGGGACTCCGCCTGCGCGAACCAAACCGCCGCGTGAGCCTCCCAGAAGGTAGGCAGTTTAAGGGCGACTGCCGTGTCCATGTCGATAGGTCACCAATGAAGGAGCTGGGGCTCCCACGTCGATCGGAAGAATGGACGCGACAAAAAGCTAGAATTCATCCGAGTTGCTTTAATGAAATCAAACACTCAGGCACACTGAAAACCCGTTTATCGGGCAGCAATATATATACCAATTATCCCGGAGCGTTTGCCCAGGCCCGGCGCCAGGGGGCGTGGCCCAGCGTCCTGGCTGCGGCCTGGCAAGTTGAGGGCGAGCCTGCCCGGGCGTCCTGGACGAGCCCGGCATGGTGATCGCTCCGCGTCCTTGATAGGTGCAAGGCGATTGTGAAAACCCAGCGGCAGCCGCTACAATATAATATATACACTACCGGTCAAAAGTTTTAGAACACCTCGATTTTTCCAGTTTTTATTGCAATTTAAGCAATTCAAGTCCAGTGAATAACCTGAAATGGAAATGGTACGGTAAGCAGTAAAGACAGACAGACCATTATAACCCTTAAAAGTGTAGGTCTTTCCTTTGGAGAAATTGCAAAGAAAGCCAAGGTGTCAGTGGGTACAGTTTCCTACACCATCAAAAGGCACTTGGAAACTGGAGGAAACTCTGACAGGAAGAGGTCTGGCAGACCCAAAGCCACAAGAGAATCAGAAGACAAGTTTCTGAGAGTCAACAGCTTGTGTGATAGGCGGCTCACAAGACAACAGCTTCAAGCACACAGCTCAACACTGGTCGAAGTAAGCAAGTCTCAGTTTCAACTTTGAAGAGAAGACTTTGACCTGTAGGTTTGGCAGGTCGAGTGGCAGTAAGAAAGCCATTGCTAAGATGGCAAAATAAGAAAAAGAGGCTTGCCTGGGCCATGAAGCACCGCCAGTGGATTACTGAAGACTGGCAGAAGGTCTTATAGACCGATGAATCAAAATTTGAAATCTTCCTCAGAAATCTAACTCAAATTTGAAAGGATGGTTCCTCAGTGTGTGACACGAACTGTCAAACATGGAGGAGGAAGCGTGATGGTCTGGGGCTCTTTTGCTGGATCCAGAGTCGGCGACTTGCACAGAGTGACTGGCACCCTGAACCAAAAGGGCTACCACAGCATTTTGCTGCACCATGCAATACCCTCTGGTATACGCCTAGTTGGTCAGGGGGTTTTTTTTGTTTTTTTTTGTATACAAGATCGAGGCTCGTGAAAGAGCTAACATTAATCACACAACAAGACAAACCGACACACAAAACACAAAAAACAAGGGGAGCGGCCGACAAGATGGGGAGAGAGGGGGAAGGACACAAAAGAGAGGGGGAAGAGGGGGAAGGACACAAACACAACATTTGAGAGCAGGGACATCGGGAGGACTTGGGGGGAGGTGGGAGAAGAATAAAACATATGAACACTGCAAGGACTCTGGGGTGAATTACCGGGGGTAGAAAAGATTAAGGTTTTCGATGGGGGAAGATAAGAGATGGTGGTGAACAGCTGTTTTAAAGACCTGGAGGGAGGAGTGGGATTGAAGGGTGTGGGGGAGTTTGTTCCAGAGGCGGGAGAAAAGGGGAATGAAAGAGTGAAGGTGAGCAGAGAGCCTAGACTTTGGCAGTTTAACCATAAGAGGGTTGCAGGCAGATCTTGTGCGACCTGAAGGAATATTGGGGGGACAGAGCACAGAGAGAGCTGGGGGAGCAAGGCCGGAGAGGAGTCGGTAGAAGACAGAAAGACCACCAACCTGCCTGCGGTGAGTGAGTGAAAGGCCCTCGGTGTTGACTACATCGCAGGAGATTCCAATGATTCTGAAAGCTTTGGCCTCAACAGCGTGAAGCCGAGCAAGGTGTGAGGCAGGAGCACCAGCCCAGAGGGGGGAACAGTATTCCATTGAGCTGCGGATGAAAGCCTTGTATGTGGTGAGGAGCTCAGGTGTGCCAAGGAAGGACTTCGCACGACGGAGGATGCCCAGTCGGCGACTGGCTTTGGAGGCCAGCTTGGAAATGTGGTTTTCCCAAGAAAGATCATGGCAGATAGTGAGACCCAAAAGCTTGAGCGACAGAACTTCTTGGAGAGGATTGTTGAGAAAGTAGATGGGAGGGTTGTCCAGTCGGTCCTTTCGGAGAGACATTGTAAGAGTGTGAGATTTGTCAGGATTGAAAGACATGTTCCACTTGTTTGACCAGTCTGTGATTTTGTCTAGGTCTGCAGAGAGTGAGGAGGCTGCAGACTGCCGATCTGAGGGATGAGGAATGGAGCGACAGAGAGTAGAGTCGTCAGCAAAGAGATAGAGAGGATTTTCAAGAGAGTCAGAGAGATCATTGATGAAGACCAGAAAAAGCACAGGGCCCAGAACACTACCTTGGGGAACTCCAGCCTGAACAGGAAGAGGAGATGAGAGAAACCCATTCAGGGCCACACGTTGACTACGACCAGAGAGGAAGTCCGCCAGCCATGCGTGGAGATTTCCATGGATACCAAAGGAGAAGAGTTTGGTGAGATACCAAAGGGTTCATCCTACAGCAAGATAATGACCCTAAACACACCTTCAGGCTATGTCAAAACTACCTTCGAGGAAAAGAACAAGACGGTGGGCTTCAAATCATGGAATGGCCAGCACAGTCTCCAGACTTGAACCCCATCGAGCTGGTTTGGGATGAACTGGAAAGAAGGGTGAAAGCAAAGATACCTACAAGTGCAACACATTTGTGGGAACTTTTGCAACAGTGTTGGGAAGAACTTCCCGAACAATATTTGATTTCCATTGTAGAAAGAATGCCATGAGTGTGTTCGGAGGTTATATCTGCAAAAGGTGGCTACTTTGCAGAGTCAAAAATTTATATTAAATTTTGTTAAACAAAATGATTCTATGATTTCTTTTTTATCTCCAATGGTTTATTTGTTCTATGCTTAATTTCAGAGTACATTGAGACATTAAACTGTATAAATTTCAATAAAAACTGAAACAATTGAGGTGTTCTAAAACTTTTGACCAGTAGTGTATACTTTTTTCTTTTATATATAGATCCACAACCGCACCCCTGTTTTTCACCCTCAAAAATATATATTATATATTTTTGAGGGTGAAAAACAGGGGTGCGGTTCATACACGGTAGCAGTTAATACACCGGAAAATATGGTACTGTGGCGGACACGAAAGCACTGACGTGGTGACATCACCCCGCACATCACGTCGGGGTCACCAGTAAAGTGCTTCACCCCGCTCTCCAGCACGCGGAAAGGCCCGTCGTACGGGGGCCGCAGTGGTGTCCGATGGGCATCGTGGCGGACGAAGACGTACTCCGCCGTGCGAAGCTCCGGGGCGACGTGCGTCGGTGGGTGCCTGTGGCATGCCGTCGGCACCGGGGCGAACCTCTGGGCGGTCTCCTGCAGAGCTGAGCGCTGCTGTGCCGCGGACCATGGTGCCGTGGAGTCGGGGAGGAACTCGCCCGGCACCCGCAGCGGTTGCCCGAAGACCAACTCCGCCGCGGATGCGCGCAGGTCCTCCTTGGGCGCCGTCCGGAGGCCCAGCAGGACCCAGGGGAGCTTGTCGACCCAGCCGCCGTCGCGGAGGGTGGCCCGGAGCGCGGCCTTCAATGAGCGGTGAAATCGCTCACACAGGCCGTTAGTCTGGGGGTGGTAGGCCGTGGTTCGGTGCGGCGCTTCGGCCGGGTCATCCGTTTGCCCCGCAAACTGACCCTTCAGGTGCGCGGGGATTCTGGGGGGGTGCGTGTGGCGGACACGAAAGCACTGACGTGGTGACATCACCCCGCACACCAAGTGGGGGTGGGCCACGCCCGGGAGAGAGGCGTGGCCTCACGATATACACGGGGCGCGCAGCCCTGAGCAGCTCAGTGTTATAGTGAGCTCTTGAATAAAGACTCTTACAAGTTACCGCTTGTCTGCATCCTCCTTGCTCACAAGCAGCGCGCGTAACGCCGCGCTTTAGTACTTCTTATTTGTCTGCAATGTTCCCTGAAGTCCCTCTCCCCCTCTTAAATTTTACTGTGGACTCATCATCTGTAGCACCTCCATCCTAATTTATACTTTCCATCTTTTGATGCTTTTTGGCCTCGACCCTGTGGTACAAATAAATAAATGAGTCCTCACCTTTTCTCTGACAGTCCAACAACAGGTGTTTCATCGATGCTTAATATCTGGTCTCCTTGAGAGAGTTGGCCATCCTGTAAATGAAAGATTCCATCAGTTAGAATCACCAGGAGAATGGGCTTTGCGACAACAAATTGAGTTTAACTGCAGTCGATTAAAATTGAGACGCTGCATCCACACCAATTGAGCTGCTCCACCTTCCACGAGAGACTTCACATACACTCCAAATGGCACATCCCCACGGCCCTGTGGACGGACACAACGAGGTCAGCAGTCTCCTCTCTCAGCAGCAAATGTGTCATCAACTTATTCTGGGCAAGCATGTGTAATCAGGTCACAGCTCAAATGTTCTACCTTGGCAGCGATGATACTGAAGCCTAGGCCTTGCTTCTTCTGTAGCTGAATATTTACTACTTGCAATGGTGCAGGTTGCTCTTGCTCCTGGCAAATCAAGGCATGAGCATACTTCAGTTTGAAAAGAAAAAGAAACATCCACAAACCTGGCAGGTTAACAGGTTACGCATCGATAAGTTATACACGTGCTCAATACACAATATATGTACACAAAAACTTCCTTTGTGAAATTGGACTCAAATGAACTTTAGAAATGGCAAAATGATACCTCAGCACAGTCTCTACAGATTGAAGTGGACATATTGTTATTAATTTTGGGGTAGGAGCATATATAGATTTAGGTAGATCTGCATAGGTAGATGCTTCGTCTGTCATGATAGGAAACCTCACCTGTTTAGGCGGTTTGTTCGGATTAAGTGTATCTTTGTCCCCATTACGAGGAATGGGGCAGGTTAAATAGTTCTAGGGATGATGCTAACTCCATTGTATGTGAAACCTATGTGATTATCCCGGTGTCCCTTATGGCAATACATCAAATACAGTAGATAGATCCATTAGGGCACACATCAATTAAATTCCCCCGCCGCCACAATGACTTTTGAAGAACAGACCGGAAGCGGCCGCGTACAACGTCGCCTTGGAAAACAAACCTCGCACAGGCAGGCCGAGAGCCACGCCCAGGAGAACTCGTGATTGGCAGGAGGGGGAGGGGCGAGAAACACCAAGAGCACCGATTGGAGAGTAAAGAAGGACTTGTGATTGGCCACCGACCAATGGCATGGGAGCAGGGCGCCAAACCCTCGGCCAATGGGAGGGGATGGATGAGATCAGAAGATCCGGGAAGGCTAGAAGTGACGCGCTGGTTGGAGGAGGAAGCGCCAGTGACGTCACAAGACGATCAGTAAAATGACTCGCTCACCGACATTTTCTTCTCTTCCCTTGGCCCTCTTGCTCTGGACTGTCCGATTGAGTTGCCCCTTCTCGCTTTGGTTTCTTCCCTGCCTGGACCTCCCTTCTGCCTTTGCCTTTCGTTCCTGGTTGGACCTTTCCTTTGCGAACCGCGGATTGCCTGCGTTACGACGGATGTTGGGGGAACGTTGGAGCACCGTCGATTCTCCTCCCTGGCGTTCACGTGCGAGCGAGGCTTGCCGCTGAGCGGGCGAGACCAGCACAAGCGAGGCACTCGGTGAGGCCTGACGGAGCGTGCACACCGGAGCCTGGACGATTCCTGACATCACATCCAGACAGATAAGCACAAACGCGCACACAACGGTTCCTCTTCGATTATCCTTCCATTTGTTGTTTATTTGAAGTGAAGTGTGGGAGCGCTCCATTAGAGGGGTTTCGGTTTTATCGTTGCGTTTCATTGTTCTCGGGTCCCGTAATAAATATTTCTTTTTTGTACATTTTACCTCCGTCTCGGGTTGAGTTAATTTCCACCAGGGTGAAGACATCGTCGGACCCTCAGGTAAGCCGCGGCATTCTCCCCCAACCCCCTGCTCATATATGATCCGCCATTTAATTGGAAACGCCTCGTTTAGCTCAATTCCATCCGTGGATGCTCTGTCTTCACGACAGAAGACAGAGCGTCCACGGTCCACACGTCCACATGACAATATATTAGTGTTTGTTTCTTTTCTCTTTAGATTCTACAGGGGTCAAAGGTCAGGAACACAAAATTAACCACCTACTTAGGGGTAAATACCACAGCCCCTTCTGATGAAAGCAGGAAGTTATTGATCTGGTGTCTTAATATGAAAAAGGTTTGTGTGTTCACAAAAAGGTGATGATGCACCTTCAAGTATTGTACTTTTTGCAAAATGGGTCATGCTGACCTACTCAGGGGCCAATATGATCTTTCACCTATTTTTGCTAGTTCGTAAATATTGATTATGTGGCCGCCTGTCTTATGTGGCCAAAATACTCGGCGTTCAGGTGAGTTTCTGGGAGAAATATTTTGCAATATTCAGTAACCTTGATTATATGTGGCCACCTGTTCTATGTGGCCACTCAGCAACACTGTTTACATTGGCCAATATTTTGTTATATTTGTTTTCGTGTACTTTTTCCAGTTCAATTTGAAAAAGTTTTCAAAGAGGGTTGGTTGGTTTTCTTGTGAAAGGGTGGTTTCCTCATTTTCACCCCACTCAGAGCAGGTGTCTTTTTTTTTCTTTTTTTTATGCATGGTCTAGGATCGTGGAAGAGCTATTACGCAAAAAGGTCAGGACACAACATAACAAAGGGAACAGCAGGAGAAGGGGGAAATGCCAATAGCAGGGAGGAGGAAGAAGGTACACAGAGATGCACAATCAAGAGATGCAGGTAATGATGAGGGGTAGGGGAGAATGCAAAGGGTGGACAAGGAGGAGTGGGAGTGGTTTTACAGGTGTATAAAAGATCATGGCTTTGGATGGAAGATGACCTGATATGGTGGTGAACAGCTGTCTTGAAGACCGGGAGGGAAGATTGAGATCGAAGACAATGTGGAAGGCCGTTCAAGAGGTGGGGAAATAGAGGAATAAATGAGTGAAGGTGGGCAGTGGATCTAGATTTTGGCAGTTTCCCTATGAGGGGGTTGCTGGTGGACTGCGTGCATCCTGTAGATACTTAGGTTAGGGGTGGGAGGGGTAAGGAGAGACCTAGCACAGAGAGGGTAAAGGGTGCAAGACCAGAAATAAGGTGGAAAAAGAGACCACCGACCTGTATGTTGGTTGGTTGGTTTGCTACTTGCCGGAATAGATTCGCCGGAATAGATTTTGGGTGGTGAGGGGGCTTGAAGCCAGATTTTAATGTTACAGCTGCCATGTTGGTGCTCGCCGTCACTATGATGCGAAGCGAAAGACGCCTCAGAGCTGTCACATTCACAATTGCTATGTCGTATGTACTTCCGATACGTGTTTCCTTCATTGTAAAAACTACCAAGTCAACAGTTAAAAGGATTTTGAGCCGATAGGTGTTACGACCATGGCAAGATCGATGGAGACAGCGATCTGTTAGCTTATACACCGCCCAAATAGCTATGTGGAATTCTCTCATGTAGAGATTAACCACACGTCGTTTGAACTTTGGCAGAGGTCATTATTTACTTTTAATGATGTTTATACACGAATCAAAAAGAAGATAATTCGTTTTGGGTCGTCCTTTCCGCATATCTCGTGGGATTGTGAGTTGGAGAGACGACCATGATGGCGGGGAGTGGGTTGGCATTCTCTCAAGCAGGGATTCAACCCATGTCCTTATGTATTATTATTTTGACCCAAAATGGCCGATAGAAAAGTACATTCCGGCAAGTCCTCAAACTCTGACCGATTTTTCATCTGTCTGTCTGTTTGTCTGTGAGCAGGGTATCTCAAAAGGATATGAACAGATTTAGACGAAACTTGGTGAAAAGGTTTGGTGTGTGAGAAGGACGAATTGATTAGATTCTGGCGAAGATCCGGATCCGACCTATCGGTAGGATACAAAATGTAAACTATCCAGCCTGGTGGAGGTATGCGCTTTACCGAGTGCCGTCTAGTTTCTAGATGTATCTATTTATATTGATAAATGACGAGGCCTAGAAATAATGACCGACAGTAATACATTAATCAACTAGATGGTATTCTTGAATATTTACCCTGCATAGTCTTGAGAAGGACTTAGTGCAAGCCGACTCTTCTGGTTTTTAAGGGTTTTTTATTTTTCATAATTATCATTTAAAAAATCATACGGGAGGAGGTGCTCCTATGGTGAAGATTTAGTGTCCATCGGACTAACAGTTGCTTTGGAAATTTTTTTTCATTACTTATCAAATCAAGCGTTGTACTTGTCGAATTATGACGTCATAATGAAGGCACCGATGACATCATCATTAACATATCTTATTCCCCATGGGGAGTACTTGACAATGAGCCATGTTTCATTTTTTTTCCATGGAGCGGGATCGGAATTTTTGAGCGGCAAAGTTTTTTGGTTTTGGCAAGATGGTGCCTTTACCGCTGAACTACGACATCATAATTATATTAAAATATTCTACAGGAGGAGGCGCTCCTATGTTGAAAATTTCGTGTCAATCGGTCCAACAATTGCAGAGAAAAAAATTCATACTGATCGAATCAAGTGTTGTACTTGCCGAATTATGACGTCATTATTACGGTACTGATGACATCATCATTAACAAATCTTAATCCCCAAGGGGAGTGCTTGACATTGAGCCATATTTCAATTCTTTCCATGGAGTGGTTTCAGAGATATAGAGATGCAACCTTTTTTCGATTTTTCCAAGATGGCGCCTGTACGACATGACCAATGACGTCATAATTATCATTAGACAATTCTACAGGAGCCGCTCATATCTTACTATAATTCACCAAATGTCCGTCCATCCATTCGAAGGTACCGCAAAAACGGCTCAACCGATCGCAACGATATTTTGGGTGGGTATTCCTGGGACCCCTGGGAGTAAAATAGGCTATATTGTTTTTCCAATTTTTCCAAGTTTTCCAATTTTCCCAAACACGATGGAATAATATTTACCGATATGAACAGTGATGTGGCTTTTGTTGAAAGTCTACAAAGACTGTTTATTCTCCGTATCAGGAGAGAGTAGATCGACTCCTGACGAACCCTTCCTATATAAACGTGCGGCTCAGAAATAACATGGCAGCGTGTGCAAAGCGACTGAGAAACAGGTGTAGCGGCCGCTTCCATGTTACAGATTCGGCGCGCACTCTTCACACATAAACGTGTGACTGAGAAAGACGTGTAGCAGCCGCTTCCGTTTTGCAGAATTCAATCTTTTTTCAAAATGGGCGCCATGTACTGTTTAGATTTTGATGATTTGCGTGTGATATGACTCAACGGATGTTTATATGAATCGTTTAAAATTTTAAAAGCCTTCAATTTCTGATATTTTGCCTTTTCATTTGGGCTTCCCAATTGAAGCCCCGCCCATAGGGCAGGTACCGTTGCTAGTTCTGAAAATTTCGTGTTCATCGGACTAACAGTTGCAGAGGAATTTTTTTTTGTCATACTGATCAGATCAAGCGTTGTACTTGTCGAATTATGACGTCATAATGGAGGGACATATGACCATCATTAACATATCTTATTCCCCATGGGGTGTACGTGACAATTTTTTTTTTTTTTTTTTTTTTGGTATACAAGATCGAGGCTCGTGAAAGAGCTAACATTAATCACACAAAAAGACAAACCGACACACAAAACACAAAAAACAAGGGGAGCGGCAGACAAGATGGGGAGAGAGGGGGAAGGACACAAAAGAGAGGGGGAAGAGGGGGAAGGACACAAACACAACATTTGAGAGCAGGGACATCGGGAGGACTTGGGGGGAGGTGGGAGAGGATTAAAACATATGAACACTGCAAGGACTCTGGGGTGAATTACCGGGGGTAGAAAAGATCAAGGTTTTCGATGGGGGACGATAAGAGATGGTGGTGAACAGCTGTTTTAAAGACCTGGAGGGAGGAGTGGGATTGAAGGGAGTGGGGGAGTTTGTTCCAGAGGCGGGAGAAAAGGGGAATGAAAGAGTGAAGGTGAGCAGAGAGCCTAGACTTTGGCAGTTTAACCATAAGAGGGTTGCAGGCAGATCTTGTGCGACCTGAAGGAATATTGGGGGGACAGAGCACAGAGAGAGCTG
Source organism: Myxine glutinosa (assembly GCF_964187855.1). NCBI lineage: Eukaryota > Metazoa > Chordata > Myxini > Myxiniformes > Myxinidae > Myxine > Myxine glutinosa. The sequence continues at coordinate 42,926,791 of NC_136274.1, forward strand.
GGGGAGCAAGGCCGGAGAGGAGTCGGTAGAAGACAGAAAGACCACCAACCTGCCTGCGGTGAGTGAGTGATAGGCCCTCGGCGTTGACTACATCGCAGGAGATTCCAATGATTCTGAAAGCTTTGGCCTCAACAGCGTGAAGCCGAGCAAGGTGTGAGGCAGGAGCACCAGCCCAGAGGGGGGAACAGTATTCCATTGAGCTGCAGATGAAAGCCTTGTATGTGGTGAGGAGCTCAGGTGTGCCAAGGAAGGACTTCGCACGACGGAGGATGCCCAGTCGGCGACTGGCTTTGGAGGCCAGCTTGGAAATGTGGTTTTCCCAAGAAAGATCATGGCAGATAGTGAGACCCAAAAGCTTGAGCGACAGAACTTCTTGGAGAGGATTGTTGAGAAAGTAGATGGGAGGGTTGTCCAGTCGGTCCTTTCGGAGAGACATTGTAAGAGTGTGAGATTTGTCAGGATTGAAAGACATGTTCCACTTGTTTGACCAGTCTGTGATTTTGTCAAGGTCTGCAGAGAGTGAGGAGGCTGCAGACTGCCGATCTGAGGGATGAGGAATGGAGCGACAGAGAGTAGAGTCGTCAGCAAAGAGATAGAGAGGATTTTCAAGAGAGTCAGAGAGATCATTGATGAAGACCAGAAAAAGCACAGGGCCCAGAACACTACCTTGGGGAACTCCAGCCTGAACAGGAAGAGGAGATGAGAGAAACCCATTCAGGGCCACACGATGACTACAACCAGAGAGGAAGTCCGCCAGCCATGCATGGAGATTTCCATGGATACCAAAGGAGGAGAGTTTGGAGAGCAGAGCAGGGTGCCAGACTGTATCGAAGGCACGTGAAATGTCAAGGGAGACAGCTCTAATTTCCTGTTTGGCGTTGAGGACCTCCATCCATTGTTGAGAAAGCAGAAGCAGCATGTCCAGAGTAGAGTGACCAGGTCTGAAACCAAATTGATGATCAGAGATCAAGCCATTAGAGAAGAGGAAAGGTTTAATATCTGAAGCAATGATGGATTCCATGACTTTGCTGATAATTGGGAGAAGGCTGATTGGTCTGTAGTTGCTGGGATCTGTTTTTGCACCTTTTTTGTGCAAAGCGGTGATGTTGGCTGATTTCCAAGCAGATAGCAGATGACCTTGAGCAAAAGAGAGGGTGAAGAGAACAGAAAGAGGGAGTGAAAGAGCAGAAGAACATGATTTTAGGACCCGTGGGCTGATGCCGTCAGGACCAGTTGCAGAATCAGAGTCGAGGGATGACAGAAACTTTTCCACCTTGTCAGGAGGAAAGGACACAGAGTCCAGGAGCAGCTGGGTACGACTGGGTACGGTGGGTACAGAGAGGGATGGGTTTGGGACACAAGATTTAGAGGCAAACACAGAGTTGAGGCATTCAGCTTTTTCACGTGCGGAGTCAGCCGTCTAGCCATTTGAGGTGAGGGAGGGGATGGAGGGGGAACAAACACCAGAAACAGATTTGACCAGACGCCACCAGGATTTGGAAGAGGGAGACAGATAAGAGAGTTCGGTCTTGAGAATGGTGAGATATTGTTTCCTGGCTCTCCTGAGGGTGGACACACACTTGTTTCGGGCTTTGTGAAAGGAAATGAGATTTCCTTCCGTTGGATTTGCTTTCCAGGAGACGAAAGCAAGTTGTTTCAGGGCAACAGCCTCACCACAAGATTCCGTGTACCATGGACGGGAGGAAGGGTATGACAACTGAAGACGAGATGGTATAAATCTGTGCATGAGAGAGAGCAATTTACTTTGAAAGAATTCCCAGGATGAGTTGATGTCAGAGGCGGTAGAGATGAGAGACCAGTCCAGATGATTGATGGCTGCTTGAAGACCGTGCCAGTTGGCCTGAGTGAAATGCCAGACTCGTCGACGCTGAGGAGGCTCTCTGAGAATGGTCAGAGAGATGTCCACTTTGACAAGCACATGATCAGATGAGCCGATTGGAGCAATGAGCGATGTTTCAATTTTTTCCATTCAGCGGTTTGGGAGATATAAAGGTGTAATGTTTTTCCAAGATGGCGTCCGTACCACGTGACTTATGACGTCATAATTATCAGCAAAAAAAATCTCTACATACAGAAGCGCTTCTACGGTAAAATTTCATGTCAATCGGACCAACGGTTGCTGAGAAAATGAATTTTTAAAATGCAGACACGGCACACGTACGCAACCGAATGCCTAACCCGGCTTTTCGCTTCGTGGGCACAGGGTAATAAGGATTAAAGTGCCAGGGTGCTGGCGATAACTCCCCTTCTCTTTGCAAAGGACACCATGGGATGTTTAGCATCTACGAACTAATGCTGGCAGGCAGGAAACCAGTTTAACGTCCATCTGAGGGACGGCATACTCACTGTTGCTTCAGCCTGTCTGCAAGACACCAGGATGACAATTTATAGGAGGGTCAGGATTCGAACCCAGGCTAGGCAGCTCAGAGGTGAGTGTGAATGCCTTCAGGCCATTCCGCTAGCCCAGGTAAACATCTCAACTACCAGACAGCATCCATAGGTAAACTTTAACAACACTTGTTTAACGTTGCTGAACTGAAGTTTCATCAAATTAAATGTCACAATGTTCTGTCCAATGCTGCATAATCATTGTATCATATTATTGTTCATTTACACAAATGGTAGATATGAGTCAGACTTTCAGAAAACGAGGAAATCTTTTGAAACATAAATTTCTCACACCTGCGAAATGGAACATGACAACCTGCGTGAAGATGCTCTCACTAGCTATCTGGCTGTCTGTTCATGACACCTTTCTTCACCTCGCATTGTTGACTACATGCACCACTAGGTAGTTAGAGTTGATGTGGTTGAGCATACCTCTGCTAGATCTTTGGCTTCAACAGGATAGTTTTCTCCACAGTTAAAAAACACCATCCAGTTCCGATATGGGGGCTGTAGTAGAAGCTGGCACTTATCTGCAGACAAAACACAGACATGTTCATGGAGTTACATGGTACAACCACCATGTTACATGGTACGCCTCAATGTTTCATAAGTCGAGCATATGACGAAAGGGGTAACATGCTCACACACGCACACTCACGCGGTTTGAAAATGTATGGATGAACAAACCAGTTAGGCCGAACACATTCAGTGCCTCCGAGAAGCCTTTGGGGACACCATGCAGACATTCGCTGGAGTAACCGTCCTCAGGCAGGACATACGGTAAATGGAACTCCATGCTCTCCTCAAGCTGTGGAGGCTGCTCTCCCTCTCTGTCTGTTGACTCTTCAGCCAGCGCGACGAGTTGTTCCGTCAATACCTGTTCACCATGCAAGAAGACAATGAGATGCAGCTGATGGATTCTGAAGAGAAGATGGTGTTGCATTTTGAGTGGTATGTGATGAGTACCTGAGGAATGAGTGGCTCACTAGGAGCGTACTGATAGCTGTCCAATAGGACACGTAGCTGCACAGAATTCAGCCGGAAGCAAGTGTTGATGATACCTTGTACATCCTGTGGCCCTGCCTTGGACATCGTGAGTAGATGAATTGCCTGGGTGAGTAAAAGCTCATGTCAATACTATACTGTACTGTTATTCCTCATTTAAGTCATTGTATTAATGGCCAACAAGAACCCTGCGTCTCTCATAGTCTTATTTATGCGTCTAGCTGTTGTTAACCCACCTGTACACTTTGCTGATGATTACGTAAATCTTGTTTGGTATCTCTCAAAGGCAGAGGTTAACTGAATGTCTGAAAATGGAATTTGGAAAATGCACAACTCTCTCTCACATCAAAGGTATGATGTATTGTCTCAATGTGTATTGTCATTAATGTGTGTTGTCACATTGGTCGATGTGTATTGTCAAAGCGGATGTGTATCGTCACATCCGCTCCCTTTATTTCGTCTTATCTGTCCGTTTGTTTTTTTTGTCATTAATGTTAGCTCTTACACGAGCTCGATCTTGTATACAAGAAAAAAGAAATAAAAAAGTATTATATATTTTCAATGATTTAAGATTGTTACTATTTTTCATCATAAAGATCCTATTAATCCTTCAATTCAGGACTATAGTGAAACCAGTCTTAAACGAGGCTTTTACAAAAAAAAAAAATCATGATGTTCATCTCGATCTTGTGTACATAAAAAAAAAAAATCATGATGTTCATCTCGATCTTGTATACAAAAAAAAAAAAATTATATATTTTCAATCAATTTATGATTGTTACTATTTTTCATCATAAAGATCCTATTAATCCTTCAATTCCGGACTATAGTGAAACGAGTGTTAAACGAGGCTTTTACAAAAAAAAATCAAAAAATCATGATGTTCATCTCGATCTTGTGTACATAAAAAAAAAAAATCATGATGTTCATCTCGATCTTGTATCCAAAAAAAAAAAAAAAGTATTATATATTTTCAATCAATTTAAGATTGTTACTATTTTTCATCATAAAGATCCTATTAATCCTTCAATTCCGGACTATAGTGAAACGAGTGTTAAACGAGGCTTTTACAAAAAAAAAAAATCATGATGTTCATCTCGATCTTGTATACAAAAAAAAAAAAAAAGTATTATATATTTTCAATCAATTTAAGATTGTTACTATTTTTCATCATAAAGATCCTATTAATCCTTCAATTCCGGACTATAGTGAAACGAGTGTTAAACGAGGCTTTTACAAAAAAAAAAAATCATGATGTTCATCTCGATCTTGTATACAAAAAAAAAAAAAGTATTATATATTTTCAATCAATTTATGATTGTTACTATTTTTCATCATAAAGATCCTATTAATCCTTCAATTCCGGACTATAGTGAAACGAGTGTTAAACGAGGCTTTTACAAAAAAAAATAAAAAAATCATGATGTTCATCTCGATCTTGTGTACATAAAAAAAAAAAATCATGATGTTCATCTCGATCTTGTATACAAAAAAAAAAAAAAAGTATTATATATTTTCAATCAATTTAAGATTGTTACTATTTTTCATCATAAAGATCCTATTAATCCTTCAATTCCGGACTATAGTGAAACGAGTGTTAAACGAGGCTTTTACAAAAAAAAAAAATCATGATGTTCATCTCGATCTTGTGTACATAAAAAAAAAAATCATGATGTTCATCTCGATCTTGTATACAAAAAAAAAGAAATAAAAAAGTATTATATATTTTCAATGATTTAAGATTGTTACTATTTTTCATCATAAAGATCCTATTAATCCTTCAATTCAGGACTATAGTGAAACCAGTGTTAAACGAGGCTTTTACAAAAAAAAAAAATCATGATGTTCATCTCGATCTTGTGTACATAAAAAAAAAAAATCATGATGTTCATCTCGATGTTGTATACAAAAAAAAAAAAAATTATATATTTTCAATCAATTTATGATTGTTACTATTTTTCATCATAAAGATCCTATTAATCCTTCAATTCCGGACTATAGTGAAACGAGTGTTAAACGAGGCTTTTACAAAAAAAAATCAAAAAATCATGATGTTCATCTCGATCTTGTATACAAAAAAAAAAAAAAATATTATATATTTTCAATCAATTTAAGATTGTTACTATTTTTCATCATAAAGATCCTATTAATCCTTCAATTCCGGACTATAGTGAAACGAGTGTTAAACGAGGCTTTTACAAAAAAAAAAATCATGATGTTCATCTCGATCTTGTATACAAAAAAAAAAAAAAAGTATTATATATTTTCAATCAATTTAAGATTGTTACTATTTTTCATCATAAAGATCCTATTAATCCTTCAATTCCGGACTATAGTGAAACGAGTGTTAAACGAGGCTTTTACAAAAAAAAATCAAAAAATCATGATGTTCATCTCGATCTTGTGTACATAAAAAAAAAAAAAAAAAAAAAAAAACCATGATGTTCATCTCGATCTTGTATACAAAAAAAAAAAAAAGTATTATATATTTTCAATCAATTTATGATTGTTACTATTTTTCATCATAAAGATCCTATTAATCCTTCAATTCAGGACTATAGTGAAACCAGTGTTAAACGAGGCTTTTACATAAAAAAACAAAATCATGATCTTGATCTCGATCTGCATCTTGATCTAGATCTTGTATCCAAAAAAACAAAAAACAAAAAAGGGTATATATTTTCAATCGATTTGAGATTGTTACTATTTTTCATCATAAAGATCCTATTAATCCTTCAATTCCGGACTATAGTGAAACGAGTGTTAAACGAGGCTTTTACAAAAAAAAAAATCATGATGTTCATCTCGATCTTGTATACAAAAAAAAAAAAAAAGTATTATATATTTTCAATCAATTTAAGATTGTTACTATTTTTCATCATAAAGATCCTATTAATCCTTCAATTCCGGACTATAGTGAAACGAGTGTTAAACGAGGCTTTTACAAAAAAAAATCAAAAAATCATGATGTTCATCTCGATCTTGTGTACATAAAAAAAAAAAAAAAAAAAAAAAAACCATGATGTTCATCTCGATCTTGTATACAAAAAAAAAAAAAAGTATTATATATTTTCAATCAATTTATGATTGTTACTATTTTTCATCATAAAGATCCTATTAATCCTTCAATTCAGGACTATAGTGAAACCAGTGTTAAACGAGGCTTTTACATAAAAAAACAAAATCATGATCTTGATCTCGATCTGCATCTTGATCTAGATCTTGTATCCAAAAAAACAAAAAACAAAAAAGGGTATATATTTTCAATCGATTTGAGATTGTTACTATTTTTCATCATAAAGATCCTATTAATCCTTCAATTCAGGACTATAGTGAGACGAGTGTTAAACGAGGCTTTTACATAAAAAACAAAAATCATGATGTTGATCTCGATCTTGTATACAAAAAGAAAAAGAAAAAAGTATTACATATTTTCAATCCATTTATGATTGTTACTATTTTTCATCGTAAAGATCCTATTAATCCTTCAATTCAGGACTATAGTAAACTAGTGTTAAACGAGGCTTTTGGAACTGCAGCTTCTCGGGCAGGTTAGCACCTTGGTGTGAATTCTTTCACACTCGTGATCAATCCAACGTTTGCAAGAAATTCTTTGGACACAATTCAAAGAAAAATGTCGACATTAACCGACGTGGAACTTCTGCTCATTCGAAAGTAATGAGACTTGTCAAATCAAGTTGAGAAATTGTTGGAGTTCATCTCGGAGAGGTTTTGCCCAAAGTCAAGATCTTCTTTTGCCTCATTTTGGACTGGTCACTGGTCAGCCACCATGTGCTGCTCTGGGAAGCCAGTCTTCGGACTCTTCCTGTTCTTCTTCTGTGCTGTTATCTCACGAGTCTTACTTCTGTCCCATTTCCTTTTGGAAGCCCTGATGAAGGTTCGTTTTATTTGTATCCAGGTCCCATGCTCCAATGAAAGACAAATGCCCAAAATGCCAGATTCCCTTTGCTTCCTAGAGCAGTTAAGTACACGTTTGTCAATTTTCAGTTGATAAAAATATTAGCTTATTGTTTCTTTCTGCACCTGTTACTTCATCCATTCTTTGTTAAGCCTGCTGTTGACTTAAAATCTTTTGTCGTAAAATGTTTGAGTTTGAGCACCTGTCGTGCTGTTAAATAAGCCCAGGTGAGGTGACTCAGCCTGTCATCCTTCCGAAGTCAGCAAAATGAGTACCAGATTACTGAAAACAGGGTCAGAAGAAGCCATGCTTCCAGCAATGATGCAACCAGCAGCCACTGGCTGCATACGAAGTCATGATGATCCATTATTTGTTTTCTGATTTACTCAATACCTCTTATCACCGTGTATTGTCCATAACTGTTATGCCAGTCTATTTTTTTTTTCGTATACAACATCGAGGCTCGTGAAAGAGCTAACAATAATCACACACAAAAAAATCAAACAAACACACAAAGTATATAATAAGGGGAGCGGTAAACAAGATGGGGAGAGAGAGGGAAGCACACAAACACAACATTTGAGAGCAGGGACATCGGGAGATCTGTGGGAGGGAGAGGGCTTGGGGGGAGGAGGCATGGGAAGGGGGTGGGGGTGGGAGAGGTAAAAAAAAAACACATGGACACTGCTAGGATTTCCAGGAAGGAAGTTGGTATTTCAAAAAAGTGGATCTGGGGTGAATTAAAGGGGGAAGAAAAGATCAAGGTTTTGGATGGGGGAAGATAAGAGATGGTGGTGAACAGCTGTTTTAAAGACCTGTTGTGTGTGTGTGTGTCTTCTTCACAGATCAACTACTGTACATTATTTCCTTAGCTTGAACTACCAAGTTTGTTACAGCTGCTAAAAACGATCATCACTTTCAAAGTTCAACATATGTCGCATTCCCCGGTCACTCGGCTACCTGCAGAAGGTGTCCCAAGTGACACTCCGCGATACGTTCCAGTCCACGTTGCTCAGCCCACGCGACCAGCGACACCAGCCTTTCTCCAAGCTTGCACCCCCAGTATCGTGAGCGCAAACCCAGCTCAGTGTCTCGCATCACAACGTTGAACAGGAAAACACCCAGCAGGGCGAACAGTCGTGAGAAAATCTGCACAAGCAGTGCAAGGTTCACACACGTCTGCTGCAACGCCTCAGCCAGATCCGAGAAAAGGGTCAGCACATGTCCTGGGAGAGAACGTGATGCATGTGCAATAATCATTTTACGTTGGCTTTATTTACATTTTACATTTACATTTTTTTACATTTTACATTTTACATTTTACATTTTACATTTTACATTTTTACATTTTTTACATTTTTTTTACATTTTACATTTTACATTTTACATTTACATTTTTACATTTTTTACATTTTTTTACATTTTACATTTTACATTTTACATTTACATTGGCTTTACTTTATTTACATTAACAACAACCACGGTCCCAGAAAAAGGCCAACCCCCGCTTGCGGGGAAAAATGGCCTCTAAAGGTGTTTTTTTTTATTGGCTTTATTGCAATCCTATTGGTTGACGATATGACTAGAAGGGAATTTTTTTGGAAAATAAACTTTGGTTCCTTTTGTAACTACACGTGGGTTTTCAATTGCTATAAGTGTGCAACTTATTATGTTGTCAACGTCCACGTAACAATCCAAATTGATAATAATGGCTCCAGCTTGAGAAACACTGAGCATCCAAATTCGATCATGGATGTCATAACAAACAGCCGACTATAAAAAACATGGAATTTACAGAATCTTTGATCTAAACATCTTGTTAAAGATAATTAAGAGTGGATTTATTGGCTCTTAAGCAATTTCCAATTGAATTGAATATATGAATGGCATTGGAAAGACATCATATGTATTTATACTTATTTTGGGAAGGCGAAGTGAACCATTTTATCTTACTGGGATTTGGTGAGATAATGTATGCAAGTGAAGACCTCAACAGTGTTTTAGACACACACTGCACCTATGTGCTTCCTGGGTTCCTCTGCAGTGTCCGAGTCCTGCAGTAATGCTGGGAGTTCCTGCTGCAACGCCTCTTGCAGACCATCCACCAGGACACTACGTACACGCGCACACACACATTTTTCATTTCTGCTCCTCACAATTATATAATTAACACACACACACACACACACACACACACACACACACACACACACACACACACACACACACACACACACACACACACACACACACACACACACACACACACACACACACACACACACACACACACACAGGTGTATACTTTGAGACCTGGCAGGACTCTGTTCCACCTCCTGAAACTCACCCATATGTGGCAATACTAATAGCAGTGAACAACAGCAACTTTCACACATGCATGTGCTTGCGCGACACACACACGTGTGGACAAACAGGCAAATATTCAGTCAAAAATTCATTTGATTCTGAGGCAGTACCCATATGATACAACAACATAGTATACTCGAAATTGGTGAGAAAGTGTCTGGTATGGGGTGAGTACCAAAATGCTGTCTGTGTGGAACAGGCCAATGACTCTTGAGCCACGATGGTAGTCTCCTGAAGGTCTTTGTCTTTTTGAAGGAAGGACAGCAGCTCAGAAGCATTAGCCATCAGGTAAACACTCACCAGAAGGTGTGGGCTTTCCTGAACACACGAGATGCACACGACTTAAGTGTTTGCTGAAATCAACTGTTAAAGGGCAGGTCACATGAAGTCACATCCACAGTCCTGACCTCCACACGACGTTCCAGGAGGTCTGAGGCCTTCTTTGCTAGCAAGGCTGCCTGGTCACAACTGGCCTTGCCCCCCATATAGGACTCTGATAGCAGAAAGCGGCAGGCTGAGTACACTGTGTAGGCCGGAGTGAGGGGAAAACCATGAGGTATCGCATCCATTTGAGGTAGCAGCCCCTCAAGGAAAGCATCTTCTGTTGAGGAAATGCAGCAACATATCAGGAGACATATTTCCTCAATTAGGTGTAACTAAGACTATGTGAATGGCTGGCAGAATAGCTTAGGCCCTGGGGGTACGGACACTCGACTCTGTGCTGTCTAGCCTGAGTTTGAATCCCGACCCGGATATCAGCTGGCATCCCGGTGTTTCACAGACAGAGTGATTCGTCAATGTTAGCACCGTCCCTCAGATGGACGTTAAACCGTGTGTTCCGTCATTCAGCCTTAGTTAATCCCGCCAGGGAGTAATGCATTTGATCCTGTTCGTTCGTGTTCGTTCGTGTGTGTGTGTGTGTGTGTGTGTGTGTGTGTGTGTGTGTGTGTGTGTGTGTGTGTGTGTGTGTGTGTGTTCGTATGTATGTGAACAAGATATCTGGAAAAGTTCTGAACGGATTTGGATGAAAGTTGGTGGGATGATTTCCCTTGGGATAAGGAAGAATTGATTCGTTTTTGGTGAAGCTCAGGATATTATTCCGGATCCAGGAATTTTTTGAAGGATTTTTTTACCATTGGAAGATAGGGCTCATTTTTTTTTAACATTACCTTCTATATATTCTATATTTAACATTGTGAGATGAAAATAGTTTTCATATTTGTTGTAAATGTAGTTTAAACTCGTGGTTATGCGTTAGAGCGGTGTATTTTTTTTAGCAGCGTCGTCTTCAATGTTCTTTTTTTTTCTTCTAATAAAGACATATTCTGTCATTTTAAAACCACCAAAGTGTGTATTACGTTTCCCCGTTTCATAAAATGTATCGTTTGATACGTGTAATGCTTTAAAACTGTTTTTTTTCTTTTTTCTTTTACCTCAGAAGAGATATCAACATTTACCTCAGCGAATGTCAATCGCAGTGTCAGTATTTGATGAACTTATAAAGACTTCGGTGAGTTATAAGTGTGACCAGCATGTGCACGGGATTCTTCCCAGAAGAATGAGTGGTCGCATTAGCTTGTACGACTTAAAATGAGCGAGTTTTGTTTTTACGTTTGGGCCAGTTTTATATGTTGTATCCCTAAGGAATGAAACGAACGTTTTCCTGGCTTACAATTTTATTTGAAGTCACACATGCCTCAAAATACACTCACTTATATAGAATTGAACGCTGAATCCGAAAATGTAAGTGAAATTGCCTTGTTTTTTTTAACCATATCTTCTATATATTCTATATATATATATATATATATATATATATATATATATATATATATATATACTGTATATACATATATATACTGTATATATATATATATATATATATATATATATATATACACAAAGAATTAAGTTAAGCACCCCCCCGTTTTTTTACAACCTCGCACATTACAAGTTTGTTGTCGTCAAAACAGTGTAATATACCCATGATATTGCTATATTTTCTGGAGAAGTGATATTATGGTCACATAAAAACATAACAATCATGCCGTTTTCAATATTTTATTCTGAATAATTTAAGGTGAAAATTTTTGGGAATTTTAGGCATATTTTCACCTCAATTTAAGTATGGAGCTATAGGTCCATCACGGACAGTGTGGATGACGTTTATGTTTTCTAACGTACAGTCATTGTTCTGAGAAGACCTCTAGCGATCTTTGCGTCAATAACGTGTGTAGGACCCACGTGATCGGATGGAGAAAGGTGCTGTGACAACCATCCCCTGGCCTGCGTACAGTCCTGACCTGAACCCCCTCGAGCACGTTTGGGACATGTTGGGACGACAAATTGCGAAGATGGTCCCTCCAATAGCCAATCTGGATGAATTGGAACGTGCATTACATCGGGAATGGAACAACCTGCCACAGCAACGCATACGACGGCTTACAGGGTCTATGAGACGTAGGGTTGAGTCAGTGATCCGATCACGTGGGTCCTACACACGTTATTGACGCAAAGATCGCTAGAGGTCTTCTCAGAACAATGACTGTACGTTAGAAAACATAAACGTCATCCACACTGTCCGTGATGGACCTATAGCTCCATACTTAAATTGAGGTGAAAATATGCCTAAAATTCCCAAAAATTTTCACCTTAAATTATTCAGAATAAAATATTGAAAACGGCATGATTGTTATGTTTTTATGTGACCATAATATCACTTCTCCAGAAAATATAGCAATATCATGGGTATATTACACTGTTTTGACGACAACAAACTTGTAATGTGCGAGGTTGTAAAAAAACGGGGGGGTGCTTAACTTAATTCTTTGTGTATATATATATATATATATATATCGATATCGATATCGATATCTATATATATATATATATATATATATATACATATATATATATATATATATATATATATATATATATATATATCTGTGCAGTGTCTGTCTTGTGCTGTCTTGTCTTGTGTTGTCACTGAACTACCTACTCCCTCAAACTTTTGTGAAATCGTACTATTCCAACTTGACCCACGGCGGGAGTATGCGCTCTACTGAGTGGCGTTCTAGTTGGTGGATGTCTTTCACGAAGGGTGGGTGAGGTATTGCAGGCACCCTGAACAAATTCCAAATTCCTGCCCTGACTGTCTCCCGGGAGGCAATGGCAAACCACCCAGTATAAGCCGTGCCCAGAAACCGCTTCTGCAAAGACATTGGTACATAACAACATCATGACGATGAGAAACACATCATTATGATCAATTGTAACGCAACAATACTGCTTGTCAAATGAGAAATGTTAATAAACGTGTTTCTCACCAGCCATGCCATTCCCGTTGATCTTTATATAAAGAGGCAAGTGACGTTCAGACGAATGCGTTGTCTTTGTCCTGCGGAGAGACATGGCATCAGTGAGGCCACAGAGATATAACTTGTAGAAGTTGGAACAGGAGCAATATTACATGGAGAACTGCAAACAATCGGAATGATATGTAATTATTTGCTTGGGGAAGGTAGAGTACAGGGCGGTTGCACAAAAGGTAGCTGGGGAGGGTTGAAGATGGGTGGCTGGCGAGGCCGTCACATACAAAATCGTCCGTAAGCTTCTTCCCTATGCAACTGCTGCGATTTAATACAGAGTAACCACTATTATTTATCAGTTTACCTTAACCTGTCCAAGATTACCAATCGCAGCCTCATCAGTACTGTTAGCTCTCTTGTGCAAGGACTATGAATGAGAGTCCTTGGAAATTGTGGAACAACGCACCTTGGAGACGAACACAGAGGGGAAGATGAATTCTGATTTGGTTGCTGTTCACTTTCCTCTACAAGGGAAACAGAGAAAACACCATTGTTCAATCGAGGATCAACAAAGACTTCTGTGATTATATCTCATGACCAAATTCAACTCTGTGTTTGCCTCAAAATCTTGTGTCCCAAACCCATCTCTCTCTGTACCCACCTTACCCAGTCGAACCCAACTGCACCTGGACTCTGTCTCCTTCTCGCCTGACAAGGTGGAGAAGTTTCTGTCAAATCTTGACTCTGATTCTGCAACTGGACCAGACGCATCAGGCCACGAGTCCTAAAATCCTGCTATCTCAACCACTCTCTGTTCTCTTCACCCTCTCTTTTGCTCAAGGTCATCTGCCATCTGCTTGGAAATCAGCAAACATTACCGCTTTACACAAAAAGGTGCAAAAACAGATCCTTGCAACTACAGACCAATCAGCCTGCTCCCAATAATCAGCAAGGTCATGGAATCCATCATCACTTCTGATATCAAATCCTTCCTCTTCTCCAATGGCTTGATCTTGGATCATCTATTTGGATTCAGAACAGGTCACTCTACACTGGACATGCTGCTTCTGCTGTCTCAACAAAAGATAGAGGTCCTTAATGCGAAACAGGAAATCAGAGCCGTCTCCCTTGACATATCACGTGCCTTCGATACGGTCTGGCACCCCGCTCTGCTCACCAAACTCTTCTCGTATGGTATCCATGGAAATCTCCACTCATGGCTTGCGGACTTCCTCTCTGGTCGTAGGCAACGTGTGGCCCTGAATGGTTTTCTCTCATCTCCTCTTCCTCTTCAGGTTGGAGTTCCCCAAGGCAGTGTTCTGGGCCCGGTGCTTTTTCTGGTCTTCATCAATGATCTCTCCGACTCTCTGGAAAATCCTCTCTATCTCTTTGCTGATGACTCCACTCTCTGCCACTTCATATCTCAACCCTTAGTTCGACCTCTTCACTCTCTGCAGATCTGGACAATATCTCAAACTGGTCAAACAAGTGGAACATGTCTTTCAATCCTGACAAATCTCACACTCTCACTTTGTCTACCCATAAAGACCGTCTGGACAAACCTCCCAGCTACTTTCTGATCAATCCTCTTGACGAAGTTCTGTCACTCAAGCTTTTGGGTCTCACTATCTGCCATGATCTGTCCTGGGAAAACCACATTTCCAAGCTGGCCTCCAAAGCCAATCGCCAAATGGGCATCCTCCATCGTGCAAAGTCCTTTCTGGGCACTTCTGAGGTCCTCACCACATACAAAGCTTTTATCCGCAGCTTGACGAAATGCTGCTCTCTCCTCTGGGCTGGTGCTCCTGCCTCACACCTAGTTCGGCTTCCCGCTGTTGAAACCAAAGCTTTCAGAATCATTGGAATCTCCTGTGATGAAGCTGATTCTGAGGGCCTTTCACTCTCTCACCGCAGGCAGGTTGGTTGGCTTTCTGTCTTCTACCGACTCCTCTCCGGCCTAGCTCCCCCAGCTCTGGCTGTGTTCTGTCCCCCAAATTTTCCTGCAGGATGCACAAGATCTGCCAGCAACGCTCTTCTGGTGAAACTGCCAAAATAAAGATTCTCTGCTCACCTTCACTCTTTCATTCCTCTTTTCTCCCGCCTCTGGGACAACTCCCACACTCTCTTAAACCCCACTCTTCCCTCCAGGTCTTCAAAACAGCTGTTTACCACCATCTCTTATCTTCCCCCATCCAAAACCTTGATCTTTTATACACCCGTTAAAACACCCCAAATCCACCTATTTCCATCTCCAACTTCTTTCCTGAAATTCCTAGTAGTGCCAATTTGTTTTATTCCGTGTACCCCGCCCCCCCACTACCCCCCCCGCACCCCCAACGGGCCCTCTCTCTTTCACAGATCTACCGACATCCCTGTCGTCTACTGTTGTTGTGCTCGTATGCTTTCCTCTCTCTCCCTCTCTTGTCTCCCGCTCCCTTTATTTATTGTATGTTTAATGGGTCCGTGCCTGTTCTCGTGTGTAATGTGATAGCTCTTACACGAGCCTTGACAACGCATACAAAATAAAAAATTAGATACTTGAAAATAATTAGATACAGACTGATGATCAGACAAGACAAGATCAAAGTACACCAATTGACATACATAGATCCTTACTTTTAATATTTGAAGTCACTGCTGCAGGATTAACTGCCTGAACCTCTGGGACCTGTCCCTCATATGCCAGTTTCAAGAACTTGGCATCACCGAGTTGCAAGATTGCCCCAGGCTTCAAAGGGGTCGGCCCCTCAATGTGCTGCCCCTCCACCCGCACTTCAGTTTCAGGCCCACATGGAGTTACAGTAACATGACCCGTATCCTTGCTTATGTGACAGTGCCTGGGGTGGATACCTGGGCCAGTCACCTGACAGGGAAAACAGGGGAAGCCAGTAATCCATAGCAAGGCCAGAGAAAATCTGGCAGATTTGGTCAAAGAAAAAGCCTGTGTGGAGTTGGACAAACTCACCACTATCCGGATCTCCTGTCCACTCTTGCACCTCTCAGATCCGATAATTAGCTCGTCATATTGCAGGAAGAACAGCCCAGGGGATGATTCAGCTACAGGGACAACAAACAGAAAATAATAATTGCCATTTGAGATAACTCAATCAGCAATAACAGCTAAAAAGTCAATGCAGACGTACTCATATACAGCTGGGCAGGTTAAACCCAGGTGACATTGTTTCCGAACGTTGATCGTTTTGCCCAAATTTATCCAGGCAGAGAGGCATGTCAGCCAAACCAACACGGACAAAAAGCATCCTTATAAGGTACAAGGTTCGATTATGAGCTGTACCTGGTTTTGCAGAACATTGAATTAAAAAGAAATACTTGCCAGGCTTAAGGTCGAGCAGGAAAGGCATGCTTTGTTCGCCTCCCTCAACATCACCGAATGCTTCATCAGCTTCTTTATCCGTGTTGCTTCCCGGAGGGCTCTCTGGCAGGGTCTCATTCTCACTCGGACCTAGGCTAATGGTGTCTGCCACTGCAGTGGACGTGGTGGATGGAGCGAGCGAGTCACGACTGCCGCGGCGTTCCCGTAGGCTGAAGGTTGATAACTTTCTCCGAAGCTGAAACATGAGGCGGCCTAAGCAAACATAAGAGGTGCTCACCGGGCTATTTTGATATACTATTATTCACATCGATTCCAAATGAAATTTCAACAACCTGCAGAAACGATCTTCAAAAAGCCAAACATTTCTCAGGGGATGGAATATAAACTACACGCCTGTCTGTTTGTTGATTTACAATCAGGTTTGCTGAGTAGGTTGAGGAAAGAGCCTCAAGGTAAACAAGGTAGCTGCTAAGACCGTGCATTACACACCGTTGTTGTCTGACCAGCTCTGCAGGATTTTAAAGGGGAACTCTCCCTCGTCGAGCTCGCTCTCCCAAGCCTCCCCAGGCCCACACGGCTTCACCACCTGCAGGCAATTGATGACACAGAAGCAAGCTCCATCTTGAACAAATCCGACAAAACGTACGCAATCAAATCTGTTTCATTTGAATACTCAACCGCAGCTCTTAGTCAGGGCCCTTAGGGATATTTTGGTTCAAATTCTTCCAAAAGCATCAAATTTGGCGCAGATGTTGCCCATGCCATACTCTTTCGATTTTTGACGGGCGCCAAGGGCGGTATGATCCGGGGACCATACCGATCCATCCCGCCATGTCACCTGACCTATGACGTCATAATTAGGATATGCATCCAATCACATGGCGTACTATAAGTGGTCAGTTCAAAATGAATCGATCGAAAAATGAAGGCAGGGATCCATTTTTAAGGTTTTCATAAAATCCAATATGGCCGCCAGGTCACATGACCTATGACGTCATATTTATGACATGTATACAATCATGTATACATGAACCCGGATCATGATCGCACAAAAATTAAACACAAGGATATGGCATACAGTTCATAAAACATCAAAATCCGTACCTTTGTAATTAGACTGATGAACTGCATATGCCTGAAAATTAGGAAATAGACATGTAAATATTTCCTCTAATTGTCAAAAATAAGGTCAGAGTTCGATTACCCAACCCAGAAACATAAAATGGTGAACCTCGCGTAAATCTTGACAAAAAACTCAAAAGCCGACATGTTTGACTCAAAAATGACCTTTAAGATGACCTTGAGGGTTGACCTTGACCTCGAATCATCAAAATAACATCATAATTGGATTCCTCGACCTCGAAAACCCCTGAAAAGTGGTATCATACATGATTCCAACCCTTTTGGTTATTTAACTGATTTTCCTCTAATCCCGGTGGCGGCCATTTAGTATTTCGCCAATATGGGGTCCCCGGGGGGGGGGGGGGGGCGCCCGTCTTGGCGCCCGTCAAAAATCGAAAGAGTATGGCATGGGCAACATCTGGGCCAAATTTGGTGCTTTTGGAAGAATTTGAACCAAACGGCCCCAAAATATCCCTAAGGGCCCTGACTATCTGCTTTCTCCACCATTAAAGCGTCCATACTCTTAGTTATTTAGACGGGCACGTGCAACAGGTTATGCAATTCCAAGATCACATTAACCATCCTTAGATACATGTTTTCACTGGGTTGACATGGTATGTATGAAACATGTTGTCGAACAGTTTTTCCATGTTCGATATAATCATCAACGACTGAATAACAATGCCGCAAACCGTAGAGGAGTTTTCCTTGTCGCGGCTCCTTATAAGCACGATTATCATATATTTTGAGTCATAAGGCATTTGTTCATGCGCACAGAGATATTTTGTAAGCAATCGGTAAAGAAATATGGGAAATGTTATTGTTACAGAAACACAGCTCGAGCTTTAGTCGTTTTCCTATGAGCTGTCCCTTTATGGATTCAATTCCAAGTGGAATTAGATCTAAATAAAAGTGCCATCTGGTATCGCAGCAGCAACAGCAGAGGGAATCCTATCATGAATCATGCCACCTTTGGCCACAGATGCAACTAGATGGTATTCATAGAATACTTACCATGCGCAGTCAACTTGGTGTGAGCCAACTCTTCTATTTTTTAACGTTTCCTTTTTTTTGATCCAATATGGCTGCCAGACTACGTGAGCGATGACATCATAAATTGATATCCTCTAAATAATTGTTGCATAGATCATGCTCAATAAATTTAAAACTGATCAGATGAAGCGTTGTCCCTGTAGAATTATGACGTCATAATTATGGCAACAATGATGTCATCGTTAACAACACCTATTCCCCATATGGAGTTATTTACAATGAGCCACGTTTCAATTTTTTTAATGCACATTGCATTCACGGCACACACTTTACTTTACTGAAATGTAGTGACAAATGTTATAATTTCGTCAAAAATCGTCGGAATTTCGCCAAATCTGTTTTGGTCGTGTGTTAATATACCTCAGCGAATGGCAAATCTGAAATCAGAATTTTATTTGAGGTCAAAATGACCCCGTGAGGTCGCTCCGTACTTTGCCTGCTCGTCATGTGCAGTGTGATAATTAATTCCATGCCCACTCTAGAAGACTTCTTCTTCACGCAACAACAACTTCTAGCTTCCAGAACGTACATCCAATCGTCTTGAAATTTTGTACACTTGTTACACTTCATTACCTCTACGATAATATATAGTTTCACGTCAATCAATGTAGCGGTTCAAGAGTTATAAAATTTTAAATATTTTCGTTTAATTACTTATATCTGCTAAACTACGTCACCTTTCGCAAATGCCAAAAGGTCATTTTAGTAGACTGATATGCTGAATACATCCATGAGGTTTCCCCTCGATAGGATCAAAAATGAGGGAGAAGCTAGGTTTTAAAAGTTTATGCTTAAAAACGTCATAACTCCGAAACCATGTGATGCATGACGTCATGCTCGCTGACTTTTTTGTTCGTCATGGGTATGCGATTCTGCCTGCAAAGATTGGCCTCGATCTGTTCAGTCGTTTTGGAGAAAATTGGATTTTAGTAGTTTTTCAGGCTTTTCACTCAAAACAATATGGCCTCCGAACCACGTGACTTACGACGTCATTATAATTTTATTTCTGCATCAATTTATACCGAGAAGATGCTCAAGAAATTTCATCCTGATTGGATAAAGTTTTTTACTTGTCGAATTATGACGTCATAACGGCGGCACCTATGACGTCATCATTCACATATGTTATTTCACATGGAGAGTTCTTTGCAATGAGACCTGTCTTAATCATTTCTGTGCAGCGGTATTTGAGATATAGAGGTGCAAAGTTTTTTGGTTTTTCCAAGATGTCGCCCGTACCACGTGACCCGTGACGTCATAATATTCACTAAAATATTCTACAGGAGGAGGCCCACCTATGGTGAAAATTTCATGTCAATCGGACCAACGGTTGCCGAGAAAATGAATTTTTTAAATGCAGACATGCACGTACGTACGTACATACGACGTACGGACTGGAATGCTTAACCCTGCATTTCGCTTCGTGAGCGCAGGGTAACAATGGGGTCAGCGAGAGTGAGAGAAAGCATGTGACGACGGGCAACAGTCTTGGAAGACTGCAGGCAGGATCATGGGACAACAGACACAGGCAAAATATTCCACAGAGAAGATAGAATAGAGAGAGTTGGATTGATGGAATACAGGTGAGCATTCAGATTAGATTTGGTGAGGGCAACCACATGTGGGATTCCAGAAGAAATGGCCACAATCTGGGCAGAATATTGGGAAAAGAAGGCAAGAAGAGCGAGGCCAGAAGTGATTAAAATAACAACTAGAACGGCACTCGGTAGAACGCAAACCTCCGCCAGGCTGAACAGTTTACGTTGTATCCACTGATAGGCCGGATCTGGATTCCGACCTGAACCAAACTCTAAGCGGCTAGTTCTCGTCACCTAACCAACGAATCTACCAAGTTTTGTCATAATCCACCGACAACCTTTTGAGATGTCATGTTATATATCGTTTTAACCCCATCTCTCAATGGTGAAGAATCACTATAATTTTTTTTTTCAATCCTTGTATCTGGATCCAGATCTTCACCAAAGTCGAATCAATTCGTCCTGGTCACATCCCACACCTGTCCACCAAATTTCCTCCGAATCCGAGCCCAACTTTTTGAGATATGAGATATGCTATTCACAAACAAACAGACAGACAAAGGTGAAAACATAACCTCATCCTTGTAAGATACTGTCAGTTACACCTTGCTCTTCCATGAGCCTCGATCCTGCAAAGGGAATTCTTTTTAAAAATAAATCATTATCTTTCAAAAGTTTACCCTTCTTAATTAAGATTCCATAGAATTAAAATACCTTCCAATCAGTACTTTCAAGAAATACAAAGTGGGTGTGAGGCAGATTAACACAGGTATGAAAAAAGGTTGGTGCAAAGGGTGGCACGTAAGGCTAAAGGGAGTTTTAAGTGATAGATGTGGAGTATATGAAATATAACAACAAGGAATTTATTGGTATACGAGGTAGAGAGAAGGCCAAGAGGTACTAGACTGGTCAGAGTGAGTACAATTTGGTGAGATTGAAATAGCTGAGAGTAGTTCTGTTACAACATCCATGGAGGACAATCACATAGTTATCAAAGTAGATCAAAACTCCAAGTGAAGGTGAAAGGCAGCTGGCATACAAGGAAGTGGGTACAACAGTAAACATGAAATGGATGGACAGATAAGAGCAAGCAATATCGAGGGACAAAGTCGCATACATCAAGAATACAAATTGGTCAAGTTCAGCACGAGCTGGTGTCCTGCACGCTGTGCCAAATAGTATAGCAAGGACATGAGACATATCAAGAGTTGCATGAGTACAACCACAGAATTTGGATACGTAAGAAAAGTTTGGGAACAGATAAAGCGTCTGCAACTCGATGGAGTAGCCCACTGCTCAACCCGTCCCGTCCCCCCTCTGAGCTGGTGCCCCTGCCGCACACCTTCCTCAACCAAGGCCTTCAAGATCATTGGAATCAACTGCAGTAAAAGCTGTCTATGGGTCTATCACTTTGCCATCGCAAACAGGTCGGTGGTCTGTCTTCCACCACCTCCTTTCTGGTCTTGCACCCTTCTGGTCTTGCCCCCTCGCACTCTCACTATATCACTCCGAAAAGACCGTCTGGAAAACCCTCCCATCTACTTTCTCAACAATCCTCGCGAAGAAGTTCTGTCACTCAAGATTTTGGGTCTCACGATCTGCTATGACCTTTAGTGGGAAAACCACATTTCCAAGCTAGCGTCCAAAGCCAGTCGCCGACTGGGCATCCTCCATCGTGCGAAGTCCTTCCTCGGCACTTCTGAGCTGCTCACCATATACAAAGCTTTCGTCCACAACTTGATGGAGTACTGCTCTCACCACTGGGTTGGTGCTCCTGCCTCACAATTAGCTCGGCTTCACGCTGGATAAATCAATGCTTTTAGAATCATTGATATCTCCTGTGATGATGCTGATTCTGAGGGCCTTTCACTCTCTCACTGCAGGCAGGTTGGTTAGCGTCTTTTTGTTTTCTACCGACTTCTCTCAGTCCTTACACCCCCTGCTTTGTCTGCTCTGTCCCCCAAATATTCCTGCAGGATACACAAGATCTGCAATCAACCATCTTCTGGTGAAACTGCCAAAATCGAGACTCTATGCTCACCTTCACTCTTTCATTCCTCTTTTCCCCGCCTCTGGAACAAACTCCCTCACTCTCTTCAATCCCACTCCTCCCTCCAGGTCTTCAAAACAGCAGTCCACCACCATCTCTTATCCTTCGCCATCCAAAACCTTGATAATTTCTATCCACGTTAATCCACCCTAAATGCACTTCCTTCAAATTCTGTTTTCTTTCCTGAAAGTCCTTGCTGTGTCCATCTTGTTTATCCCGTGTACACTGCCCCAGCCCTCTCCCTGCCACAGATCTCCCGATGGTGTTGTGTTGTACGTACCTCCCTCTCCTACTGGTGTTGTACATACCTCCCTCTTTCTTCACCCCTCCCCCCCCCCCCCCCCCATGTCTTCCGTTCCCTTTATTATACGTTTTATGTGTTAGCTCTTCCACGAGCCTCGACTGAGTATACAAATATATATATACAGTCATGTGAAAAAGTAAATACACCCCATGTAAAGTTTTGACTTTTTCAACATATTTCAACATACAGCTATTTGATCTTCATTTCAACAATATTGATAGATAAAGGTGATATAATATAATAAATATCATGAAAAATTTACATTTTGTAGTCCATTGTATAACTTAAATAAACATAAATGCAAATTTCGCATGTGGAAAAAGTAAGTACACCCCGACATTTATCACTACTTCAAATACCTAAAATTAGAATCAGGTGCACCAGCTCAGGTGCAAATGGTTAGAACATCGTTAGAGAGGATCTTGGAGGAACCTGTCTTATTTAAACCTCAGACATTTAGTTTGGTTTGCTCTTTGATGTTGAAGTGTGCGGCGTCACCATGCCCAGATCAAAAGAGTTCTCTGAGGCCTTCAGAAAGAAGGTTATAGATGCCTACGAGTCTGGGAAGGGATTTAAAAAGATCTCCAAACAATTTGAAATCAATCATTCGACTGTCCGGAAGATCATCTACAAGTGGAGAAGATTCCAAACAACTGCCAACTTGTTCAGGCCAGGCCGCCCTAGCAAGTTCAGCCCGAAGACAGACCGCAAGATGCTGAAAGAAGTCTCTAAGAACCCCAGAATGTCATCATGGGACCTACAGGTAGCTCTTGCCACTGTTGATGTCAAAGTGCACGAGTCTACCATTAGAAAGAGGCTGCACAAATTTGATCTACATTGGAGGTGTGCTAGGAGGAAACCTTTGCTGTCCAGAAAGAACATCAGGGCAAGACTAAAGTTTGCCAATGAACACCGAGGCAAAGACCAGCACTTCTGGAACAATGTGCTCTGGACAGATGAGTCAAAGGTAGAGCTATTTGGCCGCAGTACCAGAAGACATGTTTGGCGAAAACCAAAGAGAGCATTTAACCACAAGAACCTGATACCAACTGTAAAGCATGGTGGTGGAAATATTATGGTTTGGGGCAGCTTTGCTGCATCAGGGCCTGGGCAGCTCACCATCATATAATCCACTATGAATTCTTCATTGTACCAGAGGGTGCTTGAGGATAATGTGAGGCCATCTGTCGGAAAGTTGAAGCTCAACCGAAGGTGGACCTTGCAACATGACAATGACCCTAAACATACCCGTAAATCCACCAAGGAATGGCTGAAAAGAAAGAAATGGAGGGATCTGGAATGGCCAAGTCAAAGCCCGGATCTAAATCCCATCGAGATGTTGTGTGGGGAATTGAAACGAGCTGTGCATGCAAGAAACCCCTCAAACATCACACAGCTGAAAGAATTCTGCATGGAGGAGTGGGCAAAAATTTCTCCCAGTCGATGTCAGAGACTGGTAAACAGTGATAAGAAACGCCTACTTGAGGTTGTTTCTGCCAAAGGGGGCAATACCACATATTAGAGCCAAGGGTGTACTTACTTTTTCCACATGCAAAATTTGCATTTATGTTTATTTAAATTATACAATGGACTACAAAATGTAAATGTTTCATGATATTTGTTATGTTATATCACCTTTATCTGTCAATATTGTTGAAATGAAGATCAAATAGCTGTATGTTGAAATATGTTGAAAAAGTCAAAACTTTACATGGGGTGTATTTACTTTTTCACATGACTGTATATATATATATACATATATGCACACATCACAATAAACTTTAGTATGACTCGACCAGGGTTCAAAACCGCCGACCTCCCAGACTCAGAGCGGACGCTCCAACGTTTACCCCACAGAGTGTGGTTTGACCACAAGTGAACAGATTTGTTTTCCATGGATTCTATAACCTCCCTGGCATACAGATAATTGAACCTGCATTTTCTAACATTTACACGGCTCACTACTACATAAAAATTTTGGCAAACTTTATTATGGGTACGATACCTATAGTCAGGAAAGCCAAAAGGATTTTTGAACCTCGAGTGAAAGTTCACACTGCCTGGCTGGTAATATCGCCTTCACCATTTCACGCCTCCAGACAATATTAACAAAGCATATATGCCATGTGAACTAGCACCTCTAACATTTCCATATTTGGGAAAAGAAAAATGACTTTAAAGAATCCCTTTTTTGTACACGATAAGCTCCAAACAGCGCGGTTTCAAGCAATCACAGCAAAGTTAAACAGCACCAAAACAACTTAATTGTGACACAAATCTGAGGAAAGCAGAGCGCAATCACCAATTTGGAGGGTTTGATGCTAATTGTACATTCGCATTAAAACAACCGGTGGACCAAGGTCAAAACCCAAGTGCCGATGAATCGGGGAAATCCAAAACACGGGTGTTGTCCCGTGTCCACAAATCCACAAAAACAAAGTGTCCTGCAAACCAGTGACCATGGCAGAAGAGCAAGAAAAATGAATTCTTTCCTTTCCTTCAATGGAAATTCGTCTGCCATTAACATTCCACATGCCCTGCCAAAACAAACTAAAACAACCGCATAAAGTTGAACGCATTACCACAAACTCGATGCAATTTGGTACTTCCTGGAAGAGGAAAAGTCTTCAAAAGAAATAGAGAAAACAAGGATAAGTAATTACAACAAGGACAGGCTGTAAATAAGATGGAACACAAGGCCCGATGGTGTTGGAGACGGACGAGGACGTGCGAGGAATCGTGTGTGCCGCCATCGTTTTCCTGGCTCTCCCCTACTGCTTTGCTAATGATTCCCATTCCATGCAGGAATTTCACAGGAAGGCTTTTGGAACTCGGGCCTCGTGAAACCGAAACGGTGAACGACGTCATCTTTCTCAATCGACGAAGGTCGAGACGAATTGGTGATTTGTGGAGCGAGTGTTGGTGAAAAGAAAAACAAGAGGCCTACAGATGGGCTTGTTCCAACATGAGGGTTTCGCTTCCTTGGAGAGCTGCCGAGCATGCATGAGTTCCGTGGTTGCGCTTGCCGTGTAAATCTACAATGGTGGATGGTGCTAGAATCATGCAATCCGTTACACGGTATTCGAGGTTCTTGAGTCTTAGTGGTTGAAACTCAAAACAAAAAGCGTATTTTACCTTCAAGTAGAAGGAAGCGTACTTGACCCACGTAGTCATGGAGAATGAGCTCATGTTATAAGGGAAGGGGATAATCAAACCACAATGAGTAGACGCGCTTCACACGTAGACCAGACGTGGTGGGGAAAGCAGATCATCACTCCCTGAAGGGCGTTAATGAGCCGGCTGGGGTTTCACTGACGATACAGTCGTGAAACAGTAGCTCTCCTGAAATCAACTTGACTTTATGAAGCTTAGAATCCAAATCCAGAATATATATATATCTATAATTGTATAATTTATACATGGGCTATTTATTTTATAAATATATATTTATTTATTGTTAACAGCCACTGAGCTTAGGGGAAGTGCCGTCACTTCCTGGGATACTCTGGATGCCAGCGACATCATGACAATGGCGCCGCTTTTCTCACCGTACTCAGCGGGGTTATTCCTCAAGAGGAATTTCGTCCTCCTCTTCCTCCTCATGGATGCCAACCGATGGGGATTTCCCGTGCTCTGTCCTTTTCAAGCAACGAAGCAGCACGTACCATTTTAAAAAGTCTTTGGTATGACTTGAACCGGTCCAAACCGAATGGGTGTTCTTTTTAGGAGACACCATCTCCTTACTGGATCGCCGTTGGCTCCCTACGGGAGCTCATTATATATCTGTTGGAACCCATCTGTGGATCGGTCCCATCGGCCGATGGGTCTGACCCGTTTGGCGACCCATCTGTGGATGCACGAGAAATGACAATGCAGACCCATCGGCCGATGGGTCTGCGCCATCTGCGGATGTGTTGTTCACCTTGAACGAATGTGTTGACAGAATGGTGCTCTTCAATCAGGTACACAGTCATTGGAATTACATGTGGTAGGAATTTAACAGAGATGATTTTTAAATGTTTTATTATCTATTTCTACCCATCTATTTATACATTTTGACAATACATTTTGTAATTAACAGATACATGGCAGTTTTAGTAAAGCTTTACATAACATACTCAACATTCATACAAAACATTAGGTGTTCTTCTGACAATGGCGGAGGGGAATGGTGGCAGGGTAGAGAGTGGCAGGTGCTGATGATTAGGGTTAGGGTTAGGGTTAGGGTTGTTAGGGTTAGGGTTAGGGTTAGGTTAACTCATCCACCATTGATGCATACACATTCCTTCAAGGTGAACAACACATCCGCAGATGGCGCAGACCCATCGGCCGATGGGTCTGCATTGTCATTTCTCGTGCATCCACAGATGGGTCGGCCATCGGCCGATGGGCGACCCATCTGCGGATCCGCAAACGGGTCAGACCCATCGGCCGATGGGACCGATCCACAGATGGGTTCCAACATATCAACTGGATTTGAGCTCACAACTTCAGAGATTTCCAGTCTAAGGCTTCCTCACCAATAAGCCACCACATCTAGTTGGCTAGTTCCATCAAGTAGTGTACGTCTGACTTCTGGTGACATTCATGATCAGATTTGTCCAAACGTCCCGAACCTGCACTGCTTCCTGAAGCTCTGGCAGAGACAGCTGGGTTACCCTACTGTACCCCAAATAAGCCAACACACTGTACCAAAAATACAGTACATATAACAATTGAGCCGTACAATTAGAGATAGCACAATCAACACAACTCGACGGTGTTACCAAAACAACCAACCAAAAGCAAGTGTTCTGGTCACCCTTCTGTGGTAACTTATTTAATCTTACAGTGAACAATCCTGTTCTATCAGTTAAAATGCCAACTATGGTAATTCCCCAGCAATACCCTCATGGGTACACTACAAGTCGAACACAAGGTTGGAGATCCTCATGACACGAGCTGAAGGTTTGTGGGGCGGACTGGTTCCACCGAGGTTCTCAGATCCCGGTCATAACCCGCACGGCTACACCATGCACATAGTGCCTTAACATACAGTGTGCCATCTATCAGGCGTCCATATCAACAGAATTAGTACCGGTAATGCAAATGTGAGATTAAAGGAAAAATAAAAGCAGCCACTTCAAGTTCAAAGGACACCCTAATCCTAAACTAACCCTAACCCGAACCCCAACCCTAATCCTAACCCCAACCCCAACCCTAATCCTAAACCTAACCCTAATCCTAAACCTAACCAGCGATCGTCAGGTCAAGAATACACCAATCTAACAATGGTTCGCATGCACACAAGCTGAACCCGGGTCGTGTTACAGCAAACCTGCTGGAGCTGGCACTCACCTGGGAACCGACTATGATCTTCTTCCCGCAATCACCGAACGCGCCTGTGTATTACATCAACAGCCTTGTAATTATCGGTGTGCCGAAACCCTGCCCACATTTCCGGGACCACCCTCACTTCCCGCAGCTCCTCCTGTATCGTCACCGTCACCACACCCCAACCGAATGGACAGATCACGAGTTTGAAAAAATATGTTTAAATAACCACACCCTCGGAAAGTGCTGAGCCAAGTGAGTGCTGGTGTCACGGTGTGCGTCAAACCCACAATACAAACAGAAGCTGAACCCTGTTTTCCGGATTAACCCAAGCACATGAGCGTAATATGGGAAGGTGAAGGTACGACGAGGGTAACGTGCTACAGTAACGTTAGGTAGAGTGAAACACCCTTCAAACGAACAGCACGTGGAACGACAAAGGGCAAAGGAATCCACGGAACCAGTCAATCGATGCAACCAACACTCACTATGCAAATCGTTCAAAACGACGTGATCACGTGTGCAAACTACTGGCGGCTATCGTGTTTGTGTGTGTGCTTCTATTTATCGCACGTGTTTGGAATGCCTTGCAATTTGCCATTGCAATGGTACGCTGGGATTAAAGGGCAAAGTGCAGCAACATTGCCTCGGCAAAACTGAGCGTTCCACCTGGTGTTTCAAGGGCCTTCGTTTTAGTGCATACCTCCGCCAGGCTGAACAGTTTATGTTTTGTACCCCACCGATAGGTCGGATCTGGTTTCGGACCTGAACCAAAATCGAATCGGCTTGTTCTTGTCACCTAACTAACTTATCCACCAAGTTTCATCCGAATCCGTCCACAACTTTTTGAAATATCGTGCTATATATCGTTTGTGGCCCCATCTCTCAATGGTGAAGAATCACTGAATGGTTAAGGTGGCTGGCTTAAGATCTTAGGGTCTTGAGTTTGAGCCCCCATCGCACCATTGAAATAACACTGGGTAGGTGACTCAGCCTGTCATCCTTCCGAGGTGGGGAAAATGAGTACCAGCCTACTGGAAGCATGGGCAATGCAGTGGCACAGCCGCACTTCCAGAAAAAAAGATGCAACCAGCAGACGTAGACTGCCTACGGAACAACTTTAAATTAAAAACAAACAAAACAAATCAATCCGGATCTTTATCAAATCGATTAAATTCGTCTTTGTCACACAGCCAACCTGTCCACCAAATTTCGTCCGAATGCGTCCATACCATTTTGAGATATCATGCTCACAGACAGACACACAAACAGACAAATGAAAAATCGGTCAGAGACCGAGGACTTGCCGGGATGTACTTTTTTGTCGGCCATTTTGGATCAAAATGGCGGGAAATCTATACATGTATATACGCTAAACAGTGGAAGGTAACCGAGTAAGTGTATGCATATCTCTTGTCCTTTCAGACTTATAGTGGTTTGATATATATTTTCAATGAAAACCTGGCCCCCTGACCTTTGACCCCCAAAAAGAATTAAAACTAAGCATTTTATGCGACATGTTATATTCGGGAATTTAATAATGAACATTTTGGTGTTGGTTAGAATGGAATCGGATAATGTTTGACAGAGTTATTAGTAAAAAAAACAATTTTTGACCTTGAGTTTGACCTTTCAAGGTCACTCAATGTCGAAGGTCATGGTGCCAAATGAAATGTCGTATGCGACTTCCTATATGTCAGTAACAGTAAGTGTATGCATGTCTCTTGTACTTTTAGAGTTATAGTGGTTTGAAATATATTTTAAATGAAGACTCGACCCCCCTGATTTCCCGTTTTTGGTGACCTTGAGCCTGACCTTGGGCCTAGAGAGTTAAAAATTGGGCACAGTCTATTCCAGGGCGAGGCAAATATGTGTGTAAAGTACGGCGATGCTATGTGCAACGATGTCGACGTAGTACTGCGCACAAACAGCCAGACAAACCAACCAACCAACATATTTGCCGGAATCTATTCCGGAAAGTAACAAACACTCAAACAAACCCACAAGCAGGGATGAAAACATAATAGTCAGGGATCCACAGGCTCAAAAGCTCAATAAAATGGGTTGGACCTGACATGGCATGCTATACTTTTTGTTTGTGTTTTTTCTATTAATTTGGACATTAAGGTCCGCTGAATGAGAGGTCTGCTCTGCCGAAAACCTTGCGAAAAAAATTTGTGGCCATTTTTGTATATGCGCCCTTTATTTTTTGACCCAAAAATGTGAAAGATGTTTTTTTTCTTAGAATCCTCAGTGGGTTGTGTAGGCTGTCAATAAAAGCATCCCAGATACACAGAACACATGTGTTGACAACATCAAGTTGAGAAATACACTTACAAAACCTTTCCAAATGATTTAGAATCATTTTAATGCAAAAGCGCCCCCGATTTTTTTAAACATTTTTTCATTATTTTCATCTTGCTAAAAGAAATTGTGGCCAACGGACCCAGATGTGGTTGAACAGTCAGTTCAATACTGCATGGATGTGTCAAGAAAACAGGGCCAAGAGTTCACTATCATCACATGCGACCAATTTCAATTCACTGAAATCGGTGAACAAATTCATTTAGCAATCACAACATTGTTTTAATATGAATATACACTCATCGATAGATCACAGGTTACGTGAACAGAAACATCCCCAGACCCGAGAACAGAATCACTCGCTGCTGTGGGACTTTAAACAGAAAAGAAAACAAACAAAATTGAAACCATGAAACAAAATACAACAATGTTTAATTTTAAACTTTTCTGAATAAGCTCCATATTTCCAGGATGTGAGTGCCTGTGGACAACTAGGGTAGACGTTGAATTTGCAACAAAACAAATAATTTTCCCCAATGTGGAGTTTCACCAATACAAACCTGGTAAATTCACAATTACCTGTACCCAGAAGGTGTTGTGAAACAATATGGACGTTTGTTCTACATTGTAAAGATCAAATCGATTTATCACAAGAACTATTCAACACTCGAATGCAACGAACAACCCCTCCCTACCCGACGCCACTCCAACTACCAACAAAACAACCCCCTCCAAAACAACCCATCCTATTTAATAGCGTCATGCGTCCACCGATTGTCCATGTCCTTGTGATGGAAGAGGACACGAAAAATCAAATCGGTTTGTCATCACTAAATAAAACCTTCCTTACAGGGACACCTCGTGACCATTGTGGGCATTACAACAGAGTCAGGGAAAGATGGGAGCATCTCGGGGAAGATTCATCCAAAGGTGGACAGAGGTTGTGTTTTCACCAATATTTGTCTGTGTGTCTGTGAGAAGTATATCTCAAAACGTTATGGATGGATTTGGCTAAAACTTGGTGGACAGGGTGGTTATGCGACAAGGACAAATTGATTAGATTTTGTTGAAGATCCGGATTCGGATAATAGGATTTAGTTTTTAGTTTTTGTAGTGATTCTTCATAATTGAGATGTTGGGATATACTGCACTGTATAGCGTAATATCTCAAAAAAGTTATGGACAGGTTATGACAAAACTTGGTGCACAGGTTGGTTATGCGACAAGGACAAATTTATTAGATTTTGTTGAAGATCCGGATTCGGATAATAGGATTTAGTTTTTAGTTTTTGTAGTGATTATTCATAATTGAGAGGTCGGGCCAAAAACAATATACTGTACTGTATAGCGTAATATCTCAAAAAAGTTATGGACACGTTATGACAAAAATTGGTGCACAGGTTGGTTATGTGACAAGGACAAATTTATTAGATTTTGTTGAATATCCGGATTCGGATAATAGGATTTAGTTTTTAGTTTTTGTAGTGATTCTTCATAATTGAGAGTTCGGGCCAAAAACAATATACTGTACTGTATAGCGTAATATCTCAAAAAAGTTATGGACAGGTTATGACAAAACTTGGTGCACAGGTTGGTTATGTGACAAGGACAAATTGATTAGATTCTGTTGAAGATCCGGATTCGGATAATGGGATTTAGTTTTTAGTTTTTGAAGTGATTCTTCATAATTGAGAGGTCGGGCCAAAAACAATATACTGTACTGTATAGCGTAATATCTCAAAAAAGTTATGGACAGGTTATGACAAAACTTGGTAGACAGGTTGGTTATGTGACAAGGACAAATTGATTAGATTTTGTTGAGGATCCGGATTCGGATAATAGGATTTCGTTTTTAGTTTTTGTAGTGATTCTTCATAATTGAGATGTCGGGATATACTGCACTGTATAGCGTAATTTCTCAAAAAGGTTATGGACAGGTTATGACAAAACTAGGTAGACAGGTTGGTTATGTGACAAGGACAAATTGATTAGATTTTGTTGAAGATCCGGATTCGGATAATAGGATTTAGTTTTTAGTTTTTGTAGTGATTCTTCATAATTGAGATGTCGGGATATACTGCACTGTATAGCGTAATATCTCAAAAAAGTTATGGACAGGTTATGACAAAACTTGGTGCACAGGTTGGTTATGCGACAAGGACAAATTTATTAGATTTTGTTGAAGATCCGGATTCGGATAATAGGATTTAGTTTTTAGTTTTTGTAGTGATTCTTCATAATTGAGAGGTCGGGCCAAAAACAATATACTGTACTGTATAGCGTAATATCTCAAAAAAGTTATGGACAGGTTATGACAAAACTAGGTAGACAGGTTGGTTATCTGACAAGGACAAATTGATTAGATTTTGTTGAAGATCCGGATACGGATAATAGGATTTCGTTTTTAGTTTTTGTAGTGATTCTTCATAATTGAGATGTCGGGATATACTGCACTGTATAGCGTAATATCTCAAAAAAGTTATGGAGAGGTTATGACAAAACTTGGTGCACAGGTTGGTTATGCGACAAGGACAAATTTATTAGATTTTGTTGAAGATCCGGATTCGGATAATAGGATTTAGTTTTTAGTTTTTGTAGTGATTCTTCATAATTGAGAGGTCGGGCCAAAAACAATATACTGTACTGTATAGCGTAATATCTCAAAAAAGTTATGGACAGGTTATGACAAAACTTGGTGCACAGGTTGGTTATGCGACAAGGACAAATTGATTAGATTTTGTTGAAGATCCGGATACGGATAATAGGATTTAGTTTTTAGTTTTTGTAGTGATTCTTCATAACTGAGAGGTCGGGCCAAAAACAATATACTGTACTGTATAGCGTAATATCTCAAAAAAGTTATGGACAGGTTATGACAAAACTTGGTAGACAGGTTGGTTATGTGACAAGGACAAATTGATTAGATTTTGTTGAATATCCGGATTCGGATAATAGGATTTAGTTTTTAGTTTTTGTAGTGATTCTTCATAATTGAGAGGTCGGGTCAAAAACTATATAAAGCACAATATCTCAAAAGGTTGTGACAAAACTTGGTGGATGAGTTGGTATGTGACAAGAATATGTGACAACAACAAGCCGATTATATTTTGGTTCAAGTCCCGATTCAAATCCGGCCTATCAGTGGATACAACGTAAACTGTTCAGCCTGGTGGAGGCTGTTTTACCGAGTACTGTTCTCATTACTCTATTTGATCACTATTCAGGATACATATCATTAATATAATGAAAATATGGCGAAATTCTGACCGGATATCCCACATTCCACCTACAGAGCCCAGGCATCTTCTGCTATATAAGAGAGATGTTGGTCTGTGTGTGTCTGTGTGTGTGTGTGTCTGTCTGTCTGTGTATTGATAAAAAAATTGAAGAAAAAAAAGTTCGTTTAAAAAAAAAAATCGCTTGATAGTGCCGAAGCCTTTTAAAATTAATGACGGTTATATACAAGTACACATTCGCATAAATAAAAAAAAAACAATCAAAACATTTGAACACAAATAAATCAAACAATTCCAGAAGTGCACGAATTTGGCAGTGTGGCTTCTTCTTCTTCCTGATCGGCATCACACTTAACGCAGAAACGGGATGAACGCCACATTCACCAGCATATATTTAACTAAAAGGTGATGAATCCCCTACCTCTCCTTCCTCCCCCCCTCCCTCCCTTCCCCCTCCCCTTCCCCTCCTCCCTCCCTCCCCCTTCCTCCACCCCCCCCCCCTTGTTGGCAACGCCGGGTACCTCTGCTAGTTTGTAATAAATTGATGAAAACAACAGTTTAAATCACTCTGTAGCAGATGAGTGTGATGAGTTACCATTGCAAGATATTAAAACCATTAATAACGTGCAGCCAATCAATGACAGTGTGTACATTCGGTTTCTCGGTTAGAAGGCACGCGGTGGATGTGAAGCACAGGTTGCAAATGCAGCATCACACCTGAGCGAGGCAGTAGGAGCGTGGCTCATCGCGAACCCCTCGGTGGTGGAGGAGGCGAGTTACAACAGAGTGCGCAGACTCGACCGGAGAGAGCAGCAAAGAGCACTTCCGAGGTGAACTCCCCAGGCACGACGTCTCAAATGACATCATCACACCTGGGCCAGGTCACACGAAGCTTCGAGCACAGGTGTACAAGCATATTTGATGGCACAGCTGTATGAAACACTAGTTTACGTTCACAGGCAGGACAATTGTGATTCTGCAAAATGGAAGAGAGTTTGTTAAAAATTGCCAATTTTTTTTTTTTTAACTTCCTCTTTCTTCGCCTGCTGTGCATTCAGAATGCAATTCGATAGTATGATGGGTATTGCCAATTCCAGAGCAAATGTGGCAATCAAGTGGCAGGTCACATGGCACCTGTAAGTTACTGTTAATGAAAACAAACCTGAAATGTTTATCAGTACTTTCAGAGAGATTTGTCTGTGTTAGTCAGGTTCACGATGTTTTTTCGTTCAAAATTTTGGTAGATTAGCAAAACTATACATTTTTGGAATATCCAGAGCATGACGAATCCAAAAATTAATGTTTACATTTGCGTAGACACCTTTGCGAAAATGCCACTCAGGACAGTGATGAAGATCTGTAAAAGCATATTCCTGAACGGTATAGACCTCGTAGATCCTGTGTATAGGACTTATAGTTCAATCTGATACTACCTATAACTTCCTATAACAACCTATAACTTCAAAGGACTTGCAATATCATGTATTATGTAATACAGTTATATCACAAATATAAAGACAATGGTTTTCAATTACCTTTGTTTGTTGCTTTTCTATAATCCTGAGCACTATTTTGAGGCCTTTATTGGATTCCTTGACCCAGAAAACATAGGATTAGCATATTTAATTAAGTCTCTAGGTTGACTAGAAGCCGAGATCGCGCAAAATATGTATTTTATGGCGGCCATTTTCAAAATCCAAAATGGCGGCCATACAGGTGTCTGTGCAAATGCCAACATTGATTTTCATATTCTCCATGCTTTGAAGATTCCAAAAATGTACAGGTTTGCTAATCCCAAAATTTTGAAAGAAATTATATTTGTTAACATAGTGAACCTGACTATGTCGTCATTTTTCTCAGAGACAGCCAAACAAATCTTCGGCAAACTTTCAGAGGTTCATCCGTGAGTGCCGGGAGTGTTTTAGGCCAAAAAAAAAAAGTTTTTGTAAATTTAAAAGTTACATTTTCTTTGGATTTTTTTTTTATATCGACAAGGAACTACCAAATGATCGATACCCAACCCCATTCTTTGGTGGGTTAAGGAAGTGTCTAGGCCCACACAAAAAATGGACCGGACAACCCCGGGTAACCCTGCTATATAATATATAAAACTCAATTTCCATACAATTAATCTGTAAAGTATACATTACTAGTAGATATTCCGACCACCGGGCTGTTGTAAGAGAGTTTGTTCCCAATAGAGTTTGGAATATTTATGGATTGTGCTAGGAATGTTGTTAAACAGCAGATAGCAGGGACCAGCAGAAATTCGACGCAATGTGAAATGTGACTTTAAGTCCTCAACCCCCTTCAACTTCAAGACCTCAACGCCTCCCCCCATACCTCCAGCTACAGGTCCTCAACTAAAGTCTTCAAAGCCCTTCTACACCGTGAGTCAAACTCTGTCCCCCATTCCCTCTTTCTTCTTCAAGCCATCAACTTCCTCCCACCCAAACCCCAACTCTGAAAGTCTCCAAACCACTTCCTTCAGATCACGTTTTCTTTCCTGAAAGTCCCTGCAGTCTACATTTCCTGATGTCCCTATCCCCTACTGTTGTTGTGCTCCCCTCTGTCACCCCCTCTTGTCTCCTGCTCTCATTGTTATATGTTCTGCTTGTTGCCTCTTATAAGAGCTTCGATAACGTATACAATGTGTGTATGTGCATGTGTGTATGTGCATGCAAGTTGCTGTTGTTGGCTGCTATCTCCACATGTGGGTGGGTTTCAGGAGATGGAACGGAGACTTACCAGATCTCAAAGTATCCGTGTGTGTGTATATGTGTTTTTCTGTGTGTGTGTGTTTGTGTGTGTGTGTTAAGAGAGGGACAGAAGTGTGAGGAACAGAAATGAAAAAACGAGATGTGTGTGTGTGTTGTGTGTTGTGTGTGTGTGTCTGCATGTGTATATGATAGAATTGTGAGGAACAGAGAATGAAAATAACGAGATGTGTATGTCCATGTCTATATATTTTCACTTTATTTTTACCTCTGCCACTGAAGGTGGATGGAGGTTATGTTTTCACCCCTGTCGGTTTGTCTGTGAACAGGATATCTTAAAAAGTTGTAGATAGATTTATGAAATTTGGTGGAGAGTTTCGGTATGTGACAAGGACGAAATTATTAGATTTTGGTGAAGATCCTGATCCTGATCTGGATCTGAGAATTTTGTAAGTGATTCGATCTTCACCATTGAGAGATAGGGCAAAAAACGATATTTAGCACAATATCTCAAAAAGTTGTGGACAGACTCGGACGAAACTTGGTGGACAGGTGGGGGTGTGGCAAGGAAGAATTGCTTCAATTTTGGTGAAGATCCGAATACTAGAATTTTAAATTTTTAAAAAGTGATTCTTCACCATTGAGTGATTCACAATATCAGTTCACCTTAACAATATCCCAAAAAGTTGTGGATGCCTTATAACAAAACTTGGTGGATGAGTTGGATATGTGACAAGAACTAGCCGATAAGATTATGATTCAGGTCTGTATCCAGATCCGACCTGTTAGTGGGATACGAAACGTAAAGTGTTCAGCCTGGCGGAGCTACGCTCCCTACCGCGTGCCATTCTAGTTAGTCTGTGCAACCGTTTGTCTGATCAATGCAAAACTTTAAACATTGGCGGGAATCCCCTTGGAAATATTGTATTGCTAACTCTGATGTTTTAGGCCACATGGTATGGCAGCCATATTGGATGAAAGGAAAAAAATTGGACATCATTTTGTACCCAAATTGCTCATTAACAAAAATTGAAACATGGCATATGTCATCAACTTCCGATGGGTATATAGGGTATATGGGCCACTATAGCTGTGGGCCGTAATAGTAGCGTGGTCACTTAATAATGGTATTTTTTTTTCACTAGGGCATGCCCGTACTATATATATATATAAAGTTATATCCCCCCCCTCTATTTACATGAAATGGTTTGGTCCAAAGCGAACGGCTTGCGAGTCCGGTGACAATCCCCCCCCTCTATTTACATGAAATGGTTTGGTCCAAAGCGAATGGCTTGCGGAGTTTGGTAAATAAATCGCCATAGCTCGGTAACTACTTCTCCGATTAATATGAAACCTTGAAAAGGCACATCCTCGGGTCCCCAGCAATATACCTGGCAAGTTTAAAGTATATCGGACCCGTGGTTGTCGAGAAACAGCGGTCACAGACACACAGACACACAGACATACACACAGAGATTACTGGAATTATAGATAGAAGATAGATAGTGAGCGCACGAGGCAAGACGATGCGCTCTACCGTGTGGAGTGGCGTTCTATTTATGTTAGATGAATGTTATGTTCGTTTGCTATGTTGGACGTTCTAGTTATGTTGGATGAAATTGATGGACTAGTTTGAGGTTTATATATATTTTTTTAAACTTCCGGTAGGTGTATAAACCAGCGACTCTGAGTGTATACACCGCTCGTGTGTGCTAGATAGCCACAAAAATGGACATAACTCGAAATTGCATGAATGTTGATATTTGTTGACGCCACTTGCACTGCAAGACACACTAGCTCTTAAATGAGGTATCATTCAGCATTATACTGTACGCTGCGGTTACGACGTTTACCCCATTCAGACACTATCGTGCACCTTGCATTTATATAGAATATAGGTACGGTATATGGATCAAGTTGCATAACATTTAATGCATAAGAATTGCAATGTGACCTGCTAAATGACCTGCGATTGCATTGTGTGATCCGCTATTACTAGTACGTATTAGGATTGCATTGTGTGAACCGCTATTACTAGTATTAGGATTGCATTGTGTGATCTGATATTAGGATTGCATTGTGTGATCCGCTATTAGGATTTCATTGTGTGATCCACTATTAGGATTGCATTGTGTGAACCGCTATTAGGATGGCATTGTTTGATCCACTATTACTAGTATTAGGATTGCATTGTGTGAACCGCTATTAGGATTGCATTGTTTGATCCACTATTACTAGTATTAGGATTGCATTGTGCATTGATTGCATTGATTGCATTACTAGTATCCAGGTGTGTACCCTGGTTTAGAATAGGTACACCGTATCCCTGCGCATCGTAAGAGGCGACCAAGGGTTGGCGCCAGGAAAGGCATCCGGCCATAAAAACATTGCCTCAAAACAGGGAACCATGATTGTAATGGGGCCCGCAAGGCTAACCCCCGGTCTAGCGGGGAAAATGGCCTTAAAACGATCATTCATATTCATTCATTCATTGTGTGATCTGCTATTAGAATTACATTGTGTGATCTGCTATTACTAATATTAGGATTGCATTGTGTGATCCGCTATTAGGATTGCATTGTGTGAGCTGCTATTAGGATTGCATTGTGTGATCCGCTATTAGGATTGCATTGTGTGATCCACCATTAGGATTGCATTGTGTGATCCACTATTAGGATTGCATTGTGTGATCCACCATTAGGATTGCATTGTGTGATCCACTATTAGGATTGCATTGTGTGATCCACTCTTAGGATTGCATTGTGTGATCCACTATTAGGATTGCATTGTGTGATCCACTATTAGGATTGCATTGTGTGATCTGCTATTACTAATATTAGGATTGCATTGTGTGATCCGCTATTAGGATTGCATTGTGTGATCTGCTATTAGGA
The DNA here is from genome assembly GCF_964187855.1 of Myxine glutinosa. Classification (NCBI taxonomy): domain Eukaryota; kingdom Metazoa; phylum Chordata; class Myxini; order Myxiniformes; family Myxinidae; genus Myxine; species Myxine glutinosa. The sequence goes on from NC_136274.1 coordinate 42,965,667, forward strand.
TTGCATTGTGTGAGCCGCTATTAGGATTGCATTGTGTGATCCCCTATTAGGATTGCATTGTGTGATCCACTATTAGGATTGCATTGTGTGATCCACCATTAGGATTGCATTGTGTGATCCACTATTAGGATTGCATTGTGTGATCCACTATTAGGATTGCATTGTGTGATCCACTATTAGGATTGCATTGTGTGATCCACTATTAGGATTGCATTGTGTGATCCACTATTAGGATTGCATTGTGTGATCCACTATTAGGATTGCATTGTGTGATCTGCTATTACTAATATTAGGATTGCATTGTGTGATCCGCTATTAGGATTGCATTGTGTGATCCACTATTAGGATTGCATTGTGTGATCCACCATTAGGATTGCATTGTGTGATCCACTATTAGGATTGCATTGTGTGATCCACTATTAGGATTGCATTGTGTGATCCACTATTAGAATTACATTGTGTGATCTGCTATTACTAATATTAGGATTGCATTGTGTGATCTGCTGTTAGGATTGCATTGTGTGATCCGCTATTAGGATTGCATTGTGTGATCCCCTATTAGGATTGCATTGTGTGATCCACCATTAGGATTGCATTGTGTGATCCACTATTAGGATTGCATTGTGTGATCGACTATTAGGATTGCATTGTGTGAGCCGCTGTTAGGATTGCATTGTGTGATCCGCTATTAGGATTGCATTGTGTGATCCACCATTAGGATTGCATTGTGTGATCCACTATTAGGATTGCATTGTGTGATCCACTATTAGGATTGCATTGTGTGATCCACTATTAGGATTGCATTGTGTGATCCACTATTAGGATTGCATTGTGTGATCCACTATTAGGATTGCATTGTGTGATCCACTATTGGGATTGCATTGTGTGAACCACTATTAGGATTGCATTGTGTGAACCACTATTAGGATTGCATTGTGTGAACCGCTATTAGGATTATACCCATACATAAGGAACAGCATGGAACTGTAATTCATGTATTTGCTACACATTTTGGGTCTTCCTATTTACATACCAGTTTCACTGGATTCAGTGTCCTCGTGTCCGTTGGATGACGTATTCTGCCCGGTTTCCCCATCCAACAGCAAGCTGCGTAGGCTATGTCGCCATCTTAGAAGAATAACAATAAAAAAAAAAAGACAACTGTAACTACATCGGTAGAAACTACAATACCATTTTCCACCAGACAGAAGGAATAGCGTCAAGAAGAATATTACACGTTCTTGTAAACCTTAGTGTTGGCCTGTTCCCTATGACATCTGAGCACATGATGCATGCTTCTGGCATCTTAGATTTAAATCCAACATATTGTGTGGATTTATCCATCATATACCAAGGATGTAAATCTACCTAAAAACATACTGATATCTCCTTAGGACCTTTTCCTACAAGTGATACTGTGAAATACATACACGAGTTCCTCATGAGCCAAAACTCACTGATTAAAAAAAGAAAAGAAAAAAAACCAAATTATTATTTAAACATTAATATTTTGTGGCAGATTATCAAACCAATAATTACGTTGATCAATAGTCAGACCTGGTAAAACATAGCAAGTCTAAACTCACCGGCTCATCCGTTTGCTCTGACGATTCTTTCCACCTTGACGCAGTATAGCCACCCTTTGGGTGTTTGTGCCACATTGTATGTTCTCCATCTTGGTGTTGTCATCTCCACCAGGCTGGAAAACCAGGGACAAAGCTGCAGGATGGCGCAACAGCTGTATGGCGCGGAGGCCCAGACTGTACGATTTGCTACCGAATGAGCTTTGCTTGAAAAGTAAAAAGGACCACGAGTGTATGAAAACAAACCTCAAGGAGAACCTTGTTCCTCACGAGAAAACGTCCCTCTTTAGGCCAACCCAACTGCAGCAATAATGGCCGTTCAACATCTTCCAGCTGTCGCTCCCCTGTGTGTGCATATATATTTATATTTATTTATTTATATAATGCATTTATGAAAAGCACTCATGCATAATTTTAGCCATTATGATCAAATTCTTAAAGCTTCTATAAAGTTTAACCCACAAAAGAGTGCATCATGTCTGCAGAAATTTGCAATATGTCAAGGTTGACACCACTGCATTTTCCACCAATGGAAGTTCAACCGTCATCGGGCAGCATATCAGGCACAAAGAGGTGCAAGGATAAATCCACACAACCTTGGTTTATAATCTTACCTGTGCCAGGAAGAAGCTCATGGAGGGAAAGGCTTGAGGATCCCCAATCTGAATCTGGCTCAACGTGCAGCTTCTCAGAAAAGAGTCGAAGAGTATCCAGAGTGGTCGATGTGCTTTGGAGCTGCACACACTTCGTTACAGCAACCGCAGTGGTATCTTCCTTGTAACAGAGTTTCACCACACCACAGAAACTCAAGTCCTGTTGGATTTCACAGCTTCAATCAGAATACATTGCAGAAGTCACATATATTGTCTTTTAGCACAAGCATTGTCTGCTTAGTCATCTTCTGCTTCTTTCAAATGCAGCACGTGGTTGTGGGTAGCATCATTTCCTGTGGGTGCAGCAGTACCACTGATGAAAGTAGGAATTTGGAATTTGTTCAGGGAGCTGGAGATAACTTGTCTAGTCTTTATGAAGGATACTGTGGCTGACAGTTTATACCTAGTTCAAAATTCTAACCCAGGCTAGACAGCTTAGAGTGTGTGTACCTCTCGGACATCCTGTCTGCCCTGCTCAGTCATGTTCAGGAGGCAAATCACATCACCATAAAGAAGGACGCAAAGCCATGGTATTTCACTGGGCCGACAACAAACCATTCAGGGCTCTTTGTTGGCAAGATCATTTTTGATGTTGACACAGTGTTGCACCAGAACAAATTGACACGAGTGTTTCAGTGTGACATCATCATCACATTGCAACGTCACAACAATCAATGCTTACTTACATTATCCAGAAGGTTAGCTCACCGAGCAATCCACGTGCAATGCACGTTTGTGTGTGCGTGGTTCTGATACGGAATTGTTAGTTTGTCATCCACTAATGCATGAGTGGTCCCCAGACTTTCTTTATTTTCATAAATGGATATTACCAACTCGGATAAGCCTGGTGTTAGCTTAACGGTTAACGTGGCTGGCTTAAGATCTTATGAAGTGACGTCTGTCAGTTTGTCAACGTTTTAATAGTTTAATTACACAAAACTGATTGGGTTTTTTTTTTTAGGGAACTTGGCGTAAAACTTCTTCATTGTGGTCATTCTTAAGGTTTATCAAAGCCACCTATCCCCACACTCCCATTACAACTGTGGGTCATTGGGGAATTTAAAAGGTCAATAAATGGCCTTTTTGACCATCACTCTCATACCAAATGAGTGATCTCAAACAAAATAGATGATTTTTTTTTTTTTTGCATACAAGATCGAGGCTCGTGAAAGAGCTAACATTAATCACACAAAAAGTCAAACCGACACATAAAACACAAAATAAGGGGAGCGTTAGACAAGATGGGGAGAGAGGGGGAAGGACACAAACACAACATTTGAGAGTAGGGAAATCGAGAGAAATGTGGGAGGGAGAGGGCTTGGGGGGAGGTGGGAGAGGTATAAAACATATGAACACTGCAAGGACTTCCAGGAAAGAAGTTGGAATTTCAAAAAAAGTGTATCTGGGGTGAATTAGCGGGGGGTAGAAAAGATCAAGGTTTTGGATGGGGGAAGATAAGAGATGGTGGTGAACAGCTGTTTTAAAGACCTGGAGGGAGGAGTGGGATTGAATGGAGTGGGGGAGTTTGTTCCAGAGGTGGGAGAAAAGGGGAATGAAAGAGTGAAGGTGAGCAAGAGCCTTGATTTTGGCAGTTTAACCATAAGAGGGTTGCTGGCAGATCTTGTGTGACCTGTACGAATATTTGGGGGACAGAGCACAGAGAGAACTGGGGGAGCAAGGCCGGAGAGGAGTCGGTAGAAGACAGAAAGACCACCAACCTGCCTGCGGTGAGTGAGTGAAAGGCCCTCGGAGTTAGTTTCATTGCAGGAGATTCCAATGATTCTGAAAGCTTTGGTTTCAACAGCGTGAAGCCGAGCTAGGTGTGAGGGAGGAGCACCAGCCCAGAGGGGAGAGCAGTATTCCATTGAGCTGTGGATGAAAGCCTTGTATGGGATGAGGAGCTCAGGTGTGCCAAGGAAGGACTTCGCACGACGGAGGAGGCCCAGTCAGCGACTGGCTTTGGAGGCCAGCTTGGAAATGTGGTTTTCCCAAGAAAGATCATGGCAGCTAGTGAGACCCAAAAGCTTGAGCGACAGAACTTCTTGGAGAGGATTGTTGAGAAAGTAGATGGGAGGGTTTTCCAGTCGGTCCTTTCGGAGAGACAAAGTAAGAGTGTGAGATTTGTCAGGATTGAAAGACATGTTCCACTTGTTTGACCAGTTTGTGATTTTGTCCACGTCTGCAGAGAGTGAGGAGGCTGCAGACTGCCGATCTGAGGGATGAGGAATGGAGCGGCAGATGGTGGAGTCATCAGCAAAGAGATGGAGAGGATATTCCAGAGAGTCGGAGAGATCATTGATGAAGACCAGAAATAGCACAAGGCCCAGAACACTACCTTGGGGAACTCCAGCCAGAACAGGTAGGGGGGAGATGAGAGTAATCCATTCAGGGCCACACATTGACTACGACCAGAGAGGAAGTCCGCAAGCCATGAGTAGAGATTTCCATGGATACCATAGGACGAGAGTTTGGTGAGCAGAGCTGGGTGTCAGACCGTATTGAAGGCACGTGATATGTCAAGGGAGACAGCTCTGATTTCCTGTTTGGCATTGAGGACCTCCATCCATTGTTGAGACAGCAGAAGCAACATGTCCAAAGTAGAATGACCTGGTCTGAATCCAAATTGATGATCAGAGATCCAGCCATTGGAGAAGAGGAAAGATTTGATATCCGAAGCAATGATAGATTCCATGATTTTGCTGATAATTGGGAGCAGGCTGATTGGTCTGTAGTTGCAAGGATCTGTTTTTGCACCTTTTTTGTGCAAAGTGGTAATGTTTGCTGATTTCGAAGATGCTGGCAGATGACCTTTAGCAAAAGAGAGGGTGAAAACAACAGAGAGAGGGTGAGATGGAGCGGCAGAGAAGGATTTTAGGACCCGTGGGCTGACGTCGTCTGGTCCAGTTGCAGAATCAGAGTTGAGGTTTGACAAAAACTTCTCCACCTTGTCAGGAGAGAAAGACACAGAGTCCAGGAGCAGTTGGGTTCGACTGGGAAAGGTGGGAACAGAGAGAGATGGGTTTGGGGCACAAGATTTTGAGGCATACACAGAGTTGAGGCATTCGGCTTTGTCACGCGCGGTGTCAACTGTGTAGCCATTTGAGGTAAGGGAGGGGATGGAGGGGGAACAAACACCAGAAACGGATTTGACCAGACGCCACCAGGATTTGGAGGAAGGAGATAGGTTTGAGAGTTCAATCTTGAGTGTGGAGAGATAGTGCTTCCTGGCACTCCTGAGGGTAGACACACACCTGTTCCGAGCTTGTTGGAAGGAACTGAGATTGCCTTCAGTTGGATTTGCCTTCCAAGAGGCAAAGGCAAGTTGTTTCAGGGCAACTGCCTCCCCACAAGATTCAGTGTACCATGGACGGGAGAAGACAACTGAAGACGAGATGGGACAAATCTGTGCATGAGAGAGAGCAGTTTGCTTTGGAAGAATTCCCATGAAGAATTGATGTCAGAGGCAGTTGAGATGGGAGACCAGTCCAGATGATTGATGGCTGCTTGCAGACCGTGCCAGTCCACCTGAGTGAAATGCCAGACTCGTCGGCGCTGAGGAGTCTCTCTGAAAATAGCCAGAGAGATGTCCACTTTAACAAGCACATGATCAGAAGAACCGATTGGAGCAGAAGAAGAGCAGCAGACATTTGCAGGGAAGTTTGTCATAACCAAGTCCAGAAGAGAAGATACTCCATTGACTGAGATCCGGGTCGGGAAATTGACAGATTGTGTCAGTCCCAATGAGTCGCAGAAGTCCTTTGCTGAGGTGCCATGGCTGGTGAGAGAGGAACCCACACCCAGCCAGCTGGCATGATGACAGTTGAAGTCGCCACATATGAGGAAGAGAGAGTTTGGATGAGTTGATAGAAGTTGGTCCATGTTGTCCGACAGCGAAATGTAAATGGCGTCATCACTGATTGGAGGACGGTACAGAACACATATGAACAAAAGGTGGGAGCGCAGAGGAAGCCGTAGCCAGACGTACTCCTGGGGGTGGGGTGGAGAGAGGGCAGTGCAAGGAGAGTGAGGAAGAGATTTTTTGATAAAGATAGCCACTCCACCACCAGGGCGAGGCTCAGGTCTATCATACCAGAGGAGGGAGTAACCAGGAAGAGATATTAAGGAATCAGAGACATCTTGAAGGAGGAAAGTTTCTGTTAAGCAGATCGAGTCTGGATTGTCAGAAGCAACCTGAATGGAGGGATCAATCAGGTTTGAGCGAAGGCCCCGGATGTTTGAGGTCCATACCGTTAATGAGGAGAGAGGGGGAGCATCGGGTGCAGGACAGGGGAGGGGAGGGGTATGGTCAGATGAAGGATGAGAGGGGGAGGTAGGGAGAGCAGTTGATAGTGTGTCAGAGATTACAGAAGAGTTACAAGAAAGGGAAGGATGAGGAGGACAAAAGGTTTGATGGTGATGGGATGAGGCACAGTGAGGGGTTGTTTGAGGGGGGGGGGGGGGGGAACAGAGGAAAGTTGAAGGTTGGGGGAGGTGGAGGCATGAGATAGAAGGGAGACGAAGTGGGGAGGAGGCAGCTTTGAGGAGGAGGTGGGAGGGGGGAGAATTGGAGAGGAATGTTTGGGGGGGGAGGTTTGAACGGGAGGGGTTCGGGGGAGTTTTGATTGGGAGGGGTGAGGGGGAGTTTAGGAGGAGAGGGGCAAGGGGGGAGTTTAGGAGGGGAGGGGCAAGGGGGGAGTTTAGGAGGGAAGGGGCAAGGGGGGAGATTTGGAGGGGAGGGGCAAGGTGGAGATTTGGAGGGGAGGGGCAAGGTGGAGATTTGGAGAGGAGGGGCAAGGGGGGAGTTTAGAAAGTGGATGATGAATGAAAGACGAACATTTATAACAATTTGGGTTTATTGTGACTTTCAAGTTGGCGATCCGTTTAAGAACGATGGAGGAGGGGTGGAATGAATGTGAATTTAGAGCATGTCGTGAGAAAGAATTGTAAGAGATTGAATATTTTTTGAAGTGGAATGAGTTGAAGAGGGAATTGAAAAAAGCCTTTTAAATAGGAAGAAAAACAGCGTGTTGTAATATACCACTGAATAAAACACTGCAGGGGAAAGTTTAAACATATTTAAAGAGAACCGTGAAGAACAGTCTTATATTCACAAAAATACCAACGGGGAGATGGAGCCTAGAGGGACAACCACGAGTCACGTGAACAGGGGAAAAGGTGGAAGGCAAGGAGATAATGGGGGCGGGGCAAGACAGTGCACGTGGACAGAAGCACATGATGGGACAACTTCACATGTGGAGAAAGGGAAATAAATGTTTTTTTTTGTTGTTGTTTGTTTGTTTTTTTTGTTTTTTTTGGGGTGTGGGGGGGGGGGGCTGAGGGGTTAAAACGGTAGACAAAGAGTAGATGATCGGGGAAGTTTGGGGGAGAATGGAAAAATCTAAGAACCTCGCAAAAACAGCGAAGGAAGGAACAAACTTCGACGGGGGACCGGGGAAGCCTGAGGCAGGGCCGCACACGCGCGGCAAGCAGAAACGATTAATTTATGAAAGATTAACACCGAGAAACTTCCTCGGGACACACTATAGGTTCACACACCGAAAGATAAATGCAGTTTCGACAAAATACAATTGTGAACAATGACTTAACTTTGAAAACGTGGAGAACGTGTACAGCTTCGAAAATCCGAGCCATCGCCGTCAAGATCTCGCGAGATCTCGAATGATTAACTTCCTTTGTAAGTCAGATGAAAAATATGCAGCTCCAGATGAGCTACAGGAATGGTTGGGCTCATAAGACATCTAAGGAATATTTGGGCCACCACTGAAGATGGATGGAGGTTAAGTTTTCACGCCTGTCTGTCTGTTAGCAGTGTATCAAAAAACAATATACTGTACTGTATAGCGTAATATCTCAAAAAAGTTATGGACAGATTATTACAAAACTATGGTGGATGAGTTGGTTCGGCCACAAGAACAAGACGATTCGGTTTTGGTTCAGGTCCGGATCCAGATCCGGTCTATCAGTGTACAAACCGTAAAGCATTCAACCTGGTGGAGGTGTGTGCTCTACCGAGTGCTGGTCTAGTTTTTCTACTGTAAAACCCAAACAACACAACAAGGAAATCGCACATAGTAACTGGAAGAAAAAGATCAAACGTTACAGTGAATAGCAGAAATATATAAATAGAATACTCCGTGTTCTACCGCCTCCTTTCTGATCTTGCACACCATGCACTTTCTGTGCTTTGTCCTCCCCACCACCCTCCCAGGTTTCTGCAGGGCACGCAAGGTCCACCATCAACCCTCTTCTGGGGAAACGAGGTACCTAAATCCAGGATCATTGCTCATCTCCACTCATTTGTTCCTCCTTTTTCCTGCTTGTGGAAGTTGGGTTCCACATTCTTTTCAATCTCATTTTTCTCTTCAGGTCTTCAAGACAGCTGTTCACCACCATCTCTGATTGTCCCCATTCCAAAACCATTATCGTTCCTACACCAGTTAACCCCTAATCACAACTCCACCTCTTTCAAAATTTCCCATTTTCCTTCCTGATTGTTTTCTTCTGTATCCATCTTGTCCACCCCTTGTGTCCTCCCATTGTCCTCACATCCATTCAAAGTCTCTCTCTATTTTGTTCCTCAATTCTGCTGTGTGTGTTTCCCCCTCTCCTTCTCCTGTTCGTTTCGTTCTGTTGTGTCCTGATCCGTTTTATGTTATACAGGATGTTCCCAAAACAACTTTGGTTGTTAATATATTTAGAACCACAAATGATACAACGATACCCTTTGGTTTATATGATACAGAAACTCAAAGTTTTGCGCACAGCCGCACACCATCAATACACTTCAATGTGAGCTCCGTTGGTTTGTGCACAGGAAATCAAGGCAGTACACCAGTTTTGCCATGTTCGGTTCAGCATGCTTGCATCCACCTGTGATGCAGCTATGATCACATCATGCAGCTGTGATACGAGAACGAAGATCCTGCAGGCTTGCCACCCTGGTGTTGTCGACAACATCTTTGACAAATCCCCACAGAAAAAAAACCAAGGGGGATTATGTCAGGCGATCGTGGGGACCAGGCGATTGGTCCATCTCAGCCAATCCAGCGACCTGGAAAATTTTCATTCAGAACGGCTCAAACGACTAAGGCCCAATCAATGAGGGGGAGCGCCGTGCTGTTGAAAAATTATATTGTGTTGCAGGTCTTCAATCTGTGGGAAGGGGGATCCTTCCAACATGTTAATGCAAATTGTTGAGGTCACTGCATCCTCCGCAAAGAAAAACGGACCCACCAATCAGTCATGAAGAAGGCCACACCATACATTGACCTTTGGACTCTCACGTGTGTGTTCAATGCCCTTGAGAGGGCTTTTAGAGCCCCAGATCCTCAAATTATGCCGGTTGACCTTCCTTGATACATGAAATCAAGCTTCTTCTGTGAACATGACCTTTCTCAGGTAATCTTCATCATCCTCTATGCGACTGAGCATTTCCAAGGCAAACGCCTTGCATTTGGCTCCATTATTTGGTTTGAGTTCCTGCAGAATCTGTACCTGTAGGCATGAAGCTTCAATCTTTTATGCAAAATCCTGTGTACAGTGATGGTTGTTAGTCCCAGTTCTCTGGATGTGCGTGGGACTGATTATCTGGGACATTGTTAAAATGATTCACACACTCGTTCAACATCTGCTGCACACTTGTGCTTGGTCGACTGGTACTTTTCTGTTTCTGACAACTTCCAGTCTCCTTAAACCTCCTGTACCGCTCTCTGATTCTAGTCCGTGATGGTGGATTACTTCCATACGTTGTACAGAAATTACGCTGAACTTGCGTGTCGGATTTTCGTCTCAATTAACCATTCGACGCACTGAGCTTTCTCCTGTGGAGTCGCCATTTTATTTTACATGAAAACACGAGACCTCAAAATATAGAAAACTTTATGAGTTTCTGTATAATATAAAATAAAGGGTATCATTGTATCATTTGTGGTACTAAATATATTAACAACTAAAGTTGTCCAGGTCTTTATGGAACTCCCTTTATACCTCCTTCACGCGTCTCTACCCTGTAAATAATTTTTAAAAACCTAGCAAAGGTGAAGTGGAGGGAAATAAAATGATAACAGGCTCATTGGGGTGGGGCAGGGAATGACAAAGTTATGCAAAGAATAACCAGAAGAGGTGTAGAACATTTCACAGAGATATATAACAAGGGACCATAATCACAGCATGGATAAAATAAATAAAAAACACCTTTAGAGGCCATTTTTCCCCGCAAGCAGGGGTTGGCCTTTTTCGGGAACCGTGGTTGTTGTTGTTTTTCGGTCCCCTTTTTGAAGCAATGTTTTACGGCCGGATGCCCTTCCTGACGCCAACCCTTTTTGCCGCCTTTAACGACAAGCAGGGAATTACCAGTGAACTGGTACTCAATTAGCCGACCTCGGAAGGATGACAGGCTGAGTCAACCCCCCTGGCGTTAATTCAGCGATCGACCGGGATTCGAACCCAGGATCCTTGGTCTCTTTTTTATCCTAAGCTGGCACCCTAGCCGCTAGCCCAACACCAGGGGCCCAACACCAGGGACTAGCCCAACACCAGGGACTAGCCCAACCCCAACACCAGGGACTAGCCCAACACCAACACCGCTAGCCCAACACCAGGGCTCATGGATGATATGAGTGAGTCACATAAATCACAATTTCATTCACTTATTGGTGGACATTAAAAGATGAGATGAGTGCAGAGTTGTGTACAGTGTATGAACGGAGACAAAACTTTGCCAGTGTCATACAGGAGCGAGTGCAGCATCGCAGGCCATGTTGGCCTAGTGCTGGCTCCGCTTTATCTTCTGACCGGTCACTCAAAAGGAATGAGCTATAACTAGAGTCTCTGTGTGTCCACCTGTGCTGCGAATACACCACACGGCTAGGCTGTTGGTGGTTTCAGCACATTTGCGGTCGGTTCAGGTTGCTGGAGGAATGTCGGAGCTTCCGGGCAAATTAAAACTGCAAAGCAAGCCACGACAGGCTGACACGTCATGCTACCAAGTCCTGACAGCAATAATTCTTCATATTTTACAAACCTGTTCCTGTACACTAACTTTATAATTCCCTGATATGAGGTTAATATATCTGTAGAATTTTTTTTATTAATATTGAAATTCGCCCTAAACAAGGCTGAAAGACACTAATTTGTGAAGGGCAACATAGAAAAAGAAGAGGAAAAATTAGTAGGACTGTCACCTAGTCCTGAAACAAGGAAACCTCTTCACAGGACCACTGTGCAGGAGAGGGTAACTAGGCCAGGTGGAAAAAAAATAAAGTTTCCTACCCCCTTTGGGTGTTTCTTAGCAGACACCATTTCCGTACTGGATGGCCGTTGGCTCCCTACAGGAGCTCATCCGCCCCTTTTCAAGTGTTGTTTTTGGTCTTGGCAGGGTGTCACAGTCACTCTCCCCACTAGCAAAGCCAGTGAAGGGTGTTGGTGTAGTCGCCAACAACCCGACCATGTGAATGGTAGCAGTGACTGGTAGGGTTACATGTTACCAGTGGTGGTACCAAAAGGCTGACCTGACCGGATCGATATTTTGGATAAACGTGAGCTTGGTCATTGGGAACCCACAGATACAGAGCTTTTCGAAAGTCTACACCCCCTTTCAAAATTTTCAACTTTTGTTCCCTTATAGCCTGGAATTAATTGCATTGAACCAGACCTTTTCCACCTTTATTTACACATCATAAACCACAACTTCCAAGTGAAAAGCAAATTCTACAAGTTTCAGAAAATTAATAAAAAATACAAAGCTAGAATATCTTGGTTGGTTAAGTGTCCACCCCCTGTATTAATTCATGGTGGAAGCACCTTTGACAGCAATTACAGCTGTGAGTCTGTTGGGATAGGTCTCTACCAACTTTGCACACCTTGATTGGGCAATATTTGCCCATTCTTCTGGACAAAACTGTTCAAACCTAGTCAGGTTGCATGGGGAGCGTTGATCTTCAAGTAATGCCACAGATGTTCGATTGGGTTTAGGTCGGGGCTCTGACTGGGCCACTCAAGGACATTTATCTTTTTGTTCCTTAGCCACTCCAGTGTAGCTTTGGCTGGGTGCTTCTGGTCGTTGTCATGTTGAAAGGTGAACTTCAGTCCCAATCTCAGCTTTCTTACAGAGGGCAGCAGGTTTTCCTCTAGGATTTTTCTGTATTTTGCTCCATCCATTTTCCCTTCTATCCTGACAAGTGCCCCAGTCCCTGTTGATGACAAACATCACCATAACATGATGCTGCCACCACCATGCTTCACAGTTTGGATGGTGTTCTTTGGGTGATGAGCTGTGTTGGGTTTGCGCCAAATGTAACATTTTGCATTTAGGCCAAAAAAGTTCCATCTTGGTTTCGTCAGACTACAAAACCTTTTTCCACATGGCTTCAGAATCTCGGGAGTGTTTTTTATGCAGACCTCAAACAGGACTCAAGGTGGGCTTTTTTGAGTAATGGCTTTCCTTCTTGCCACCCTACCGTACAGGCCCGACTTGTGGAGTGCTTTGGATCTTGATGTCACATACACACAGTGACCAGTCTTTGCCATAAAGGCCTGTAGCTCTTTCAAAGTTGCCATTGGCTTCTTGGTGGCCTCTCTGATCAGTCTCCTCCTTGCTTGGTCATTCGGTTTGGAGGGACGGCCTGATCTAGGCAAGGTCTTGGTGGTACCATACACCTTCCATTTCTTGATGATTGTCTTGACTATGCTGCAATGGATACTCAAGGCCTTTGAAGTATTTTTATACCCATCCCCTGATCTGTACCTTTCCACAACTTTATCCCAGAGATCTTTTGAAGGCTCCTTGGTGCTCATGGTTGAGTGTTTGCTATGAAATGCACTACCCAGCAGTGGAACCGTACAGGAAGAGCTGATTACTCCTGCCAGGGAGTAATGCATTCGATCGTGTCCGTGTGTGTGTGTGTGTGCGCGCGTGTGTGTGTATTCGTGTGTTTGTGAACAAGATATCTGGAAAAGTTTTTTGAAGGATTGTTTACCATTGGAAGATAGGGCTCATTTTTTTTTAAGCATTATCTCCTATATATTCTATATTTAACATTGTGATATGAAAATAGTTTTCATATTTGTTGTAAATGTAGTTTAAACTCGTGGTTATGCATTAGAGCGGTGTATTTTGTTAGCAGCGTCGTCTTCAATGTTCTTTTTTTTTTTTCTTCTAATAAAGACGTATTCTGTCATTTTAAAACCACCAAAGTGTGTATTCGGGTTCCCGGTTTCATAAAATATATCGTTTGATACGTGTAATGCTTTAAAACTTTTTTTTTTTTTTTTTTTACCTAAGAAGAGATATCAACATTTAGTTTTACCTCAGCGAATGTCAATCGCGGTGTCAGTATTTGATGAACTTATAAAGACTTAGGTGAGTTATAAGTGTGACCAGCATGTGCACGGGATTCTTCCCAGAAGACTGAGTGGTCGCATTAGCTTGTGCGACTTAAAATGAGCGAGTTTTGTTTTGACGTTTGGGCCAGTTTTACATGTTGTATCCCTAAGGAATGAAACGAACGTTTTCCTGGCCTATAATTTTATTTGAAGTCCCACATGCCTCAAAATACACTCACTTGTATAGAATTGAACGCTGAATCCGAAAATGTAAGTGAAATTGCCTTGTTTTTTTTTTTTAAAGATTATCTTCTATATATTCTAAATATATATCTGTGCAGTGTCTGTCTTGTGTTGTCCTGTCTCGTGTCGTCACTGAACTACTCCCTCAAACTTTTGTGAAATCGTACTATTGCAACTTGACCCACGGCGGGAGTATGCGCTCTACTGAGTGGCGTTCTAGTTTTATTCTGAAATAATCAGAATCACTACAATTTAACACAGGTGGAGGTCAATTAACTTGGTGTGTGATTCTGAAGGTGTTTATTTCCACCTGAGTTAATTTACAATTGATATTATAAGGGGGTGGACATTTATCCAACCAAGATATTATAGGTTTGCATTTTTAATTGATTTCTGAAATTTGTCGAATTTGTTTTTCACTTGGAAGTTGTGGTTTACGATGTGTAAATAAAGGTGGAAAGAGTCTGATTTAGCAATTTAATTCCAGGCTATAAGGGAACAAAAGGTGAAAATTTTGAAAGGGGGTGTAGACTTTCTATAAGCACTGCAGGTGTACATACAAGGTGTTTGTTTGGTTTCCACAGAATGGTGATGAGTAGAGGTTAGAGAATTATGATATCCAAATGAATTTTTTTTTTTTTTTTTTTTTTTTTTTTTTTTGTATACAAGATCGAGGCTCGTGAAAGAGCCAACATTAATCACACAGAAAGACAAACCGACACATAAAACATAACATAGGGAGCGGTAGACAAGATGGGGAGAGAGGGGGAAGGACACAAACACAACATTTGAGAGCAGGGACCGAGAGACATGGAGACATCGAGAGATCTGAGAGAGGGTGAGAGAGGCTTTGGGGGGGGGGGGGGGGGCATGGGAAGGGGGCAGTGGGAGAGGTATAAAACATATGGACACTGCCAGGACTTCCAGGAAAGAAGTTGGAATTTCAAACAAGGTGGATCTGGGGTGAATTAGCGGGGGTAGAAAAGATGAAGGTTTTGGATGGGGGAAGATAAGAGATGGTGGTGAACAGCTGTTTTAAAGACCTGGAGGGAGGAGTGGGATTGAAGGGAGTGAGGGAGTTTGTTCCAGAGGCGGGAGAAAAGAGGAATGAAAGAGTGAAGGTGAGCGGAGAGCCGAGATTTCGGCAGTTTAACCATCAGAGGGTTGCTGGCAGATCTTGTGCGACCTGTAGGAATATTTGGGGGACAGAGCACAGAGAGAGCTGGGGGTGCAAGGCCGGAGAGGAGTCGGTAGAAGACAGAAAGACCACCTACCTGCCTGCGGTGAGTGAGTGAAAGGCCCTCAGAGATAGCTTCATCGCGGGAGATTCCAATAATTCTGAAAGCTTTGGTTTCAACAGCGTGAAGCCGAGCTAGGTGTGAGGCAGAAGTACCGGCCCATAGGGGAGAACAGTATTCCATTGAGCTGCGGATGAAAGCCTTGTATGTGGTGAGGAGCTCAGGTGTGCCGAGGAAGGACTTCGCACGACGGAGGATGCCCAGTCGGCGACTGGCTTTGGAGGCCAGCTTGGAAATGTGGTTTTCCCAAGAAAGATCATGGCAGATGGTGAGACCCAAAATCTTGAGCGACAGAACTTCTTGGAGAGGATTGTTGAGAAAGTAGATGGGAGGGTTGTCCAGTCGATAATGGTAAATATTGCTTGTTTAGTGATGTTGTGGTGTTATGGGCTCACTGTTGTTTCAAATTGTGAAGAATCCATGCTTATGGACGGGTTAATTCCCCCAGGATTACACTGGTTAATTATCAGAATTGGGGAATTTTACTTTGATTTGTAACACCCCTTCCCACCGGGAGTACTGCTATACTATATACATTAGGTGTACCGGAAAGTAATGTCATAAAAAACGACATTACTTTCTGGTACACCGAATATTTACACAGAGAATTGGGATCTTCCCCCCACCCCTGAACCTTCCTTCCCCCACCCCCACCCCTGAACCTTCCTTCCCCCACCCCTCAACCTTCCTTCTCCCCACCCCTGAACCCTCCTTCCCCCCACCCCTGAACCTTCCTTCCCCCCACCCCTGAACCCTCGTTCCCCCCACCCTGAACCTTCCTTCCCCCCACCCTGAACCCTCCTTCCCCCCACCCTGAACCTTCCTTCCCCCCACCCTGAACCTTCCTTCCCCCCCCCCCCTCCACTTGTTAACCTATTTCATCCAGTGGTTCAGGAGTGGATCGAAGTCAAACCCACAAACAGACACCTCTCAAATTCTCGTATGATGATGTGCAATGAGGTATTGGTGGAAAAGCATGTTCGTACAAACTGCGGTTGCAGGGAGTTCAGGGATTACGCAAGCGCCGATTCAAACGAGTCATATTTTATTGCTTTTGGGCAATAACGCAGCACAGCAACGAAGGTGTTTTAACTTACGAGTTGTTTGTTGGTGATTGGTTCACAAGCCGATAACGGTCCACTGCAGGATGAAGGATGAAGGCCGGTCCCCTTAAATGGATCGGGGTATGGCATGCTCGCCATGTGTGGGATGGTGACCATGTGCATGTAGTACTATTGTATTCATTAAAAGGACATTAGCAAATATTGACAAATCGAGCGAGTATGTGGTATTGAAACCTGCGATCGCAACAACATATGATCTACGTGCTCAGATGGGGAACACCAGAAATAAGTGATTGGATTTAACAAACAAAATGTGACATTTGGTCGAGATGTCAAGCATATAAATAACGAGCTACAAGAGATTGTAACGAGTGAAAAATCATGCGAGCCACACACACGTGCACCGAGTGTGCTTTACATCCTCTGTACGGACGTATTATTAAGGTCGATTGAGATGGGTATTCGGTAGAATCAACGAACCCGCTGTACGAGTATGAAAATTACTAATTAAATTATACAATGACTAAACGGATTTAAACGTTCCTGAAGAAATTTGACGTGAGACAATGGTCTCATGACATGAAGGGCAAATTCAAATTAAAACATGGACCCTTTCGGTTACACCCTCGGGTGCTGCATGTCAAAAATGTGTACGAGTACGTAATTTATGGATGAGCACGCAAAGCGAAGGGGCAAAAGGTTTCCGACTCTGAGAGCAAAACCGTGTTCACCGTTAAATGTCAAAACACGATTATGGGAATTTTAGGTAATGGCTCACTGAAATGACGTAACCACAAACTGCCATCCTGGTGACGGTCAGGACCACAAACTGCATTCCTGGTGATGGTCAGGACCATAAACTGCCATCCTGGTGACGGTCAGGACCATAAACTGCCATCGTGGTGACCGTCAGGACCATAAACTGCCATCCTGGTGACGGTCTGGACCATAAACTGCCATCCTGGTGACGGTCAGGACCATATACTGCCATCCTGGTGACGGTCAGGACCACAAACTGCCATCCTGGTGACGGTCAGGACCATAAACTGCCATCGTGGTGACCGTCAGGACCATAAACTTCCAACCTGGTGACCGTCAGGACCATAAACTGCCATCCTGGTGACGGTCAGGACCATAAACTGCCATGCCATCCTGGTGATGATCAGGACCATAAACTTCCATCGTGGTGACGGTCAGAACCATAAACTGACAACCTGGTGACGGTCAGGACCATAAACTGCCATCCTGGTGACGGTCAGGACCATAAACTGCAATCCTGGTGACAGCCAGGACCATCAACTGCATTCCTGGTGATGGTCAAGACCATAAACTGCCATGCCATCCTGGTGACGGTCAGGACCATAAACTGACATCCTGGTGACGGTCAGGACCATACACTGCCATCCTGGTGATGGTCAGGACCACAAACTGCCATCCTGGTGACGGTCAGGACCACAAACTGCATTCCTGGTGATGGTCAGGACCATAAACTGCCATCCTGGTGACGGTCAGAACCATAAACTGACAACCTGGTGACGGTCAGGACCATAAACTGCCATCGTGGTGACCGTCAGGACCATAAACTGCCATCCTGGTGACGGTCTGGACCATAAACTGCCATCCTGGTGACGGTCAGGACCATAAACTGCCATCCTGGTGACGGTCAGGACCATAAACTGCCATCGTGGTGACCGTCAGGACCATAAACTTCCAACCTGGTTACGGTTAGGACCATAAACTGCCATCCTGGTGATGGTCAGGACCACAAACTGCCATCCTGGTGACGGTCAGGACCACAAACTGCATTCCTGGTGATGGTCAGGACCATAAACTGCCATCCTGGTGACGGTCAGGACCATAAACTGCCATGCCATCCTGGTGATGATCAGGACCATAAACTTCCATCGTGGTGACGGTCAGAACCATAAACTGACAACCTGGTGACGGTCAGGACCATAAACTGCCATCGTGGTGACCGTCAGGACCATAAACTGCCATCGTGGTGACCGTCAGGACCATAAACTTCCAACCTGGTTACGGTTAGGACCATAAACTGCCATCCTGGTGATGGTCAGGACCACAAACTGCCATCCTGGTGACGGTCAGGACCACAAACTGCATTCCTGGTGATGGTCAGGACCATAAACTGCCATCCTGGTGACGGTCAGGACCATAAACTGCCATGCCATCCTGGTGATGATCAGGACCATAAACTTCCATCGCGGTGACGGTCAGAACCATAAACTGACAACCTGGTGACGGTCAGGACCATAAACTGCCATCGTGGTGACCGTCAGGACCATAAACTGCCATCCTGGTGACGGTCTGGACCATAAACTGCCATCCTGGTGACGGTCAGGACCATAAACTGCCATCCTGGTGACGGTCAGGACCACAAACTGCCATCCTGGTGACGGACAGGACCACAAACTGCCATTCTGGTGACGGTCAGGACCATAAACTGCCATCGTGGTGACCGTCAGGACCATAAACTTCCAACCTGGTGACGGTTAGGACCATAAACTGCCATCCTGGTGAAGGTCTGGACCATAAACTGCCATCCCGGTGACGGTCAGGACCATAAACTGCCATCCTGGTGACGGTCAGGACCATAAACTGCCATGCCATCCTGGTGACGGTTGGGACCATAAACTGCCATCCTGGTGACGGTCAGGACCATAAACTGCCATCCTGGTGACCGTCAGGACCATAAACTGCTATCCTGGTGACGGTCAGGACCATAAACTGCCATCCTGGTGACGGTCAGGTCCATAAACTGCCTTTTAATATGTAATTAACTCCTGTTGATATGTACTGGCGAGGTACCTGTGTTATGCACAGGTGGAAGCCCAAAATGTCAAAAAAAAACAACGTTTTGAGAAATTTTATGGAAACACACCCACTTGAGGACATGTGCAGAGCCCAAAATGTTCCACAGAATGTTTGGCAGGGTTGTCTCCAAAACTGTGGGAGTAGATCGGGGATGGACAGATCGCCAGTCCTGCTTTATTATATCGATTGCTGTTATTACTGTAATATGCTATTACTCCTGGGGCTTATGGATCACCCTGGTAGATGGTATAAACAAATCTTGTATAAATAGCTAAAACCTACACCAGGACTTGTGACTCACCCTGTGGAACTCATGAACGTTTCACAAAATGCTGTGAAGTCTACGTCCATCAAGAACCATTTGCAAACTTCGAATACACGTGTCATACATGACCTTCAGGGCCATGACAAACCCACATTGAGGACCAAACGGATTGCAGGAGACCCCAAAACGTGAGTCTTGATGGGAGCAGGTGGAGGAGAAGCACAGTTTGCATTGAAAGACCAACAAGGCGTTTGTCCGAATAAGAATGAAGTTTATGGTGGAGGGGGTTGAAGTAGTCGGTGTAAAAGTGAGCGACCATTCTGCTTCGACCAGGAAGATCGACATCTACCTCATGCGAGGTAGGAGGTGCGGAGTTGAAGTGTTAATCTCCAAGTACTGACCAACATTTACTGACATGTGCGGTGTGGTATTTGTGGTGCGCTGAGGTATTTGTGGTTCGGCGAGGTACTTGTGTAGTGATAGAGGTCCTTGTTGTGCGGTGAGGTATTTGTAGTGTGATAGTCGTAGTAGGCAATGTTGTGGAGATTAAAGGTGAGGCAGAGCATTGCGGTTCTCACTTGTTCAGGCATTGAGAGCTCCAGTAGGGCGGGATGTTGAGCATTCCATCGACGGATGTCCTCCAGCAAGTGCACCCTCTGAGACTCGAGGTTCTCCAGGTCCATCTCGACTCCTTTTTTAATTATTCTAAACCTCCACACGCGCCGGAACACAATGTCCCGCTCCCTGCGTGTCCCGCCCGACCTGCGTTACGAACCGTTGTCCCGCCTCCCCGCCGACGCCACGCCCAGCGACGCGGGAATGAAAACACGTGACCGAGTCCTTCGAGCGGAACCCTCGGCCACTCAAGCACGTGGGGTTCATCACCTTCATACCTCAGCCAAACATCACCCCAATACGATTACACTAAACGGACGAACATCTAAAAGGAGCATCATCCATGATTGTTATCAAAGTTTACACACTCAAACGAGTCTCTCAAAGTGCCAAGGCGCGCACACCCCAACCCGACATGCTCATTTGAGAATTATTCCTTCAGCTTCAACCACTCGTCGGCGCAAGTCTTAAAATATAGCCCGGAGTGGGCTGACGATCATCTCTTGAGGTTGCAGTTTCGACCGCTGCTGATTTTGGGGGACCCCCCCCGATACGAAATCAAAATATCCAAGACCGAGCGATCCTGTGGACCATCGGGTAGAAGGGCTGTATTGGCTTTTAGAGCAATCAGTTGGTAAATAAGGAGTATGGATCCAAAGTTTGGGGGGTTGGGGGGAGGATGGGGGTGCAGGTACAAACGTTAAGGCTCATGGAAGTAAACAAAGGGTGAAGATAAGACAGGATTACAATAACATGGAGATGCACAACAGGTTGAGGAGAGATTGAGTTGGGGTCACCCCATTCAGGAGTCATATTTGGTATAACAGGGTAATCAAATGACTGACCTAATACAATACTGGAGTATCAGGATGAACCCAAATAGACAAAGATGGAGTCATCAGGAGTATCCTCGATAAGATTCAACTTGCGTCTGCCACTCCTCCGCCCTCAAACCCATCCAGGTGAACCTTACAAAAACTAAGAAATTACGTCCAGCATAATGAAATGGAACCGAGTCGAAATGGAAATTGGAAAAATTTCCATTCCAAAAATGGAAACAAAATTGAAAAAAATTGGAAATCATTGAAATTGAATTGAAAATCATTGAATTGAAATTCCCATTCCATGGAAATGGAACGCTCACTCACCTTGAAGCTGTCTTGCCGAGGTTTGAATCCCGACCAAGCTAAAAAAAAAACAGTCACATTCACCGTATTTCATCAATATGTGTGGCCCTTGGATGGACGTTAAGCTGGGCATCCCATCTGCTAGCATTAATTGATGAACGATAAATATCCCACAGTCTCCTTCACAAAGAGAAGGCGAGCTATTTCCAGCACCCTGAACAAATTACAAATTTCTGCCCTAACTACTGCTGGGAGAGGGATGGCAATCCGCCAGCATGACCCTTGGCCAGAAACTACTTCGGTATAACGAATGCTCTGAAAAAGAGCCTGGTACATCGGATGAGATCTAAACATTCAATATAAAAGGGAGGACACAACCACCAAACAAAGCAAGAAACAATTTATTTCATCGACACAGGATTTGCAAATAACTTAGTTTGCAGATTTTTGTTCTTTTTAAATGAAAATAAAAACCAGGAAATAAACCTCCGATTCTCGATGCAAGTTTCGCAAATGAAACGACGACAATGGGGATATTTATCCGATGACGTGTACAGGTTATGAAGACAAATTACAGGCATCGTGGTCGGTCTATCTCCGCCTTGGTCTTGGCCCTCCGGGGATGACCGACCACCACGATGACCTCTCGGCCTGCGGCTCGCTTTCAGAGCCAAGCGAAGCGGAGGTAGGATTTCGGATTTTGCGCTGAGGGACATGCTGCAGCGCACGAAGCCAGTCTCCATCCTCGGCCACAGAGACGAGGATCGACGTCATCTGATTCAAGGTTAGGTTCTTGCTTCCCAAGCGCCATGTGAGGTAGTGGTCGAGCGGTAAACACGCCGTTTTGATGCCGGCGCGCTTCGCCTTCGCCAGCGAGAGGCCTGGCTGCATGTTTTTGTCGACGATTCCGCCAATGACGTAGAACGCTTTCGGGTCGAACTCAAGAAGCTTGCAGCGTGAATCTGGAGTTAGGTAAACCAGTTCATGAACGGGTGCGATCTCGTAGAAAGGCTTCGTCGTGATGGTGAACAGGCCCTGGTGAAAGGCCCTCTCGCCGATCTCCCGGATAAAATCCTTTTGCATGAGCCCACCTTCCACCAGGCCACATAAATGCAGGTGGAATGGCCGCAACGCACGGCGATTCAACCCGATAACCTTACCCATTTGCTGAACGCAATTCTTCCTCTCCCGCATGGTCATGTCCTCCTCATAGCTCATGTCAAAGAGCAGAGGCTGACCAAAGCGCATCGCCTGCACGAGCCGCCAGCCCTCGTCTTTCTCCAGCACATCGTTAAAGAAAGTCCTCACAAAAGTGTTCCTGCAAGACATGGGTACTCGATTACGGAAGTCAGCCTTCTCGATACCATCTACCCTCTTTGGGGGCAGGAATGGAGATCAGGAAATAGACCCTTCAACATACCGTTCTCATCAACATAAAATCATTTAAATAGATTTTGAAATGAAAATCAAAGCAACCAAGTACCCTTAAAGTATGCCTTGCTAGCAGCTCCACAAGTGGTTACTTTTAGAGAATGTGTAATTGTAACAAGTGAAATTACATTGTTGGATCAAAGCAGGAAGCAGGTCAGAGTCCGAGCGAAGCCGATCATTAGTCACAATCAGACATTTTCCCCACAACAAAGCAACGGTCCCATTAAAGGTGTCTCTGGTGTTTGGATTGCCAATAAAAAAAACAAACACGAGAACATTAAAAAAAAATGGAGCCACGTATCACGAGGAGTGATTAGATTTTGAATCTATGGACTTTCATCAAATGGCCTGTTTGTAATAGTGCTCCCATCTGAACCTCGGAAGACAGAGAATCCTCAAGTATAAAATCCCCTAAACCATGCATTTGTTAGGGCTGTCAGGATGGTCTAGCCAGTGGTTCTCAAACTTTTTTGGACTACCGCCCCCTTCTGTCCTCTTGGACCGGCCCAATGCCCCCATTGTCCTATCGTTCGTTGTCGGACACCCAGAATTTATGTGGATAGAAAGCAAAAATAACAGAAGCCAAATATTTTCTGAATAATATTTTACTTTATTTTACTTTACTAATTATTTTATTTTGCACGACCTACAATGTTTCAGCAGAACAGGTCCAGGTGAGGCAAACTGGGAATCTGTTATCACAGGCCCAAATACCGTTAGTGTGAAGGGTGGGCCCATATCTCCACGAATCTTCTCAAGGTGATTGCAATAAACGAGCAGCTCTTCATCAGAAACAGCAGTTTCCTTTGCCAACTGGGGAAAGTGGTACATATCTCTGCGGCCGAGGGTTTCCCTGTGCAGAGTCGCCTTGGTTACGAACGCGCCGATCACTTTCTTTGCTTTAATCAGCGTCATATGGTCACCCTGGAGTTGTTTGTTGACATCATTCAGTATACTGAATATGTCCGTGAGGTAAGCCACATCATGCTCAATCGCATTCACTTTCTCCGATAGCTCCGTATCAATTTCCGACAGAAACTCGACCACTGTTGAGAAGAGGGCATGGAAACGGGTCAAACCTAATACCTACACGACATCAGCGAATATGTGATCATAAAAACCATGCGGAGGGGGAAAGAATGTGGTCGTTGATTGGATGGCCAATTTGCCGAATGGCGCCGGGTAACCTGTTCAGACTGCAGGAAGCCCAATGAGCGCTCCAAATCGCCGCTGCTCCTATGAATCACCAGTGCCCCCCAAATCATTGCCAGCGCCCCCCTACCGCCCGTAGACTCTGAGCGCCCCCCTGAAAGTTCCCAGCACCCACTGGGGGGCAGTAGGGACCATTTTGAGAACCTATAGTCGAGACACACACTCGCCTCTGAGCGATCTAGCCTGGGCTTGAATCTCAGCCCAGCTATAAACGGTCATCTTGGTGTTCCGCAGAGTTTGAATCTCAGCTCAGCTATAAACGGTCATCTTGGTGTTCCGCAGAGTTTGAATCTCAGCCCAGCTATAAACGGTCATCTTGGTGTTCCGCAGAGTTTGAATCTCAGCCCAGCTATAAACGGTCATCTTGGTGTTCCGCAGAGTTTGAATCTCAGCTCAGCTATAAACGGTCATCTTGGTGTTCCGCAGAGTTTGAATCTCAGCCCAGCTATAAACGGTCATCTTGGTGTTCCGCAGAGTTTGAATCACAGGCTAGCTATAAACGGTCATCTTGGTGTTCCGCAGAGTTTGAATCTCAGCCCAGCTATAGACGGTCATCTTGATGTTCCGCAGAGTTTGAATCTCAGCCCAGCTATAAACGGTCATCTTGGTGTTCCGCAGAGTTTGAATCTCAGCTCGGCTATAAACAGTCATCTTGGTGTTCCGCAGAGTTTGAATCTCAGCTCAGCTATAAGCGGTCATCTTGGTGTTCCGCAGAGTTTAAATCTCAGCTCAGCTATAAACGGTCATACCGGTCTCTCGCAGGCAGTGTGAGCCATCAGTGTGTGTTGTCACTCGGATTGCGAAGCCATGACCATGACAACTAAAACGGCACTCGGGAGCACGCAAACCTCCGCCAGGCTGAACAGTTTACATTTTGTATCCCACTGATGGGCCGGATCTGGATTCAGATCTAAACCAAAATCTAATCGGCTTGTTCTTGTCGCCTAACCAACTTATACACCTAGTTTCGTCCAAATCCACCCACAACTTTTTGAAACATCATGCGATATATCGTTTTTGGCCCTATCACTCAATGGTGAAGAATCACTTAAAAATTCTCGCATCTGGATCTGTATTCAGATCTTTGCCAAAATCGAATCAATTCTTCCTCGTCACACACACAGCCTATCCACCAAGTTTCGCCCAACTTCGTCCACAACTTTTTGCAACATGCTGTTCACAAACAAGCAGACAGACAGGGATGAAAAGATAACCTCCATCCACCTTTGGTGGCAGAGGTAATATACTTACCTTGCGAGATAAGTTATACGTCTCCATGACAGGCAAATTTACCGATTCCTCCACAAAATTATTGGTGAGATTTGGAGCTGGGGTTTGCGTTTGGAGGATGAGGGTGACGGGTTGTATCATGTCCCAAAAAGGGAATCAAGAAAAAAAACAAAAAACGTCATCCGAACGCACCAATCCCAAGTAGCTCCAGTCAATGCCACCGAATCAATGATGGAGGGGTTGGAGTGACTTAGCAAAGGATGAAAATATTTTGGACAGTAAAACAGTTTGTAGTCTGGTAAATCAATTCACTGCAGTTGGAGGGCACGACTTGGGCACTGTGGCCATGATTCTTCATAACCCAGTAGCGTTTCCTGTCGATTGTCATATTTAACACCAATTAGCTAATGGGCGAGTGGTGTGCATGGATCACCGAGATGTGTGCTGTATCAGCAACACAAAACCGAGATGAAGATATACAAGGAACTTTAACACAAGAGGCGGCCATTTGGCCCATTATGCCTGTGATACATCAACAACTCATTAATTAATTAGTTGATGATGATGGAAGAAGAGAAGAGTACGAGTTGGAGTAGGAGGAAGAGTAAGTGTAGGAAGAGTAAGTGTAGGAAGAGTAAGTGGAAGAGTGAGTAGGAGGAAGAGTAAGTGTAGGAGGAAGAGTAAGTGTAGGAGGAAGAGTAAGTGTAGGAGGAAGAGTAAGTGGAGGAGGAAGAGTAAGTGGAGGAGGAAGAGTAAGTGTAGGAAGAAGAGTAAGGGTAGGAAGAAGAGTAAGGGTAGGAAGAAGAGTAAGAATTGTAGGAAGAGTAAGAATAAGAGGAAGAGTAAAAGTAGGAGAAAGAGTAAAAGAAGGAGGAAGAGTAAGTGCAGGAAGAGTAAGTAGGAGGAAGAGTAAGTGTAGGAGGAAGAGTAAGTGTAGGACGAAGAGTAAGTGTAGGACGAAGAGTAAGTGTAGGACGAAGAGTAAGTGTAGGACGAAGAGTAAGTGTAGGAGGAAGAGTAAAAGTAGGAGGAAGAGTAAAAGTAGGAGGAAGAGAGAGTTGGAGGAAGAGTAAAAGTAGGAGGAAGAGTAAGAGTTGGAGGAAGGAGGAAGAGTAAGAATAGGAGGAAGAGTAAGAATAGGCAGAAGAGTAAGAATAGGAGGAAGAGTAAGAATAGGAGGAAGAGTAAGAATAGGAGGAAGAGTAAGAATAGGAGGAAGAGTAAGAATAGGAGGAAGAGTAAGAATAGGAGGAAGAGTAAGAATAGGAGGAAGAGTAAGAATAGGAGGAAGAGTAAGAAAAGGAGGAAGAGTAAGAATAGGAGGAAGAGCAATAATAGGAGGAAGAGTAAGAGTAGGAGGAAGAGGAAGAGTAAGAGTAGGAGGAAGAGGAGGAAGAGTTAGAGTTGGAGGAAGAATTAGAGTTGGAGGAAGAGTTAGAGTTGGAGGAAGAGTTAGAGTTGGAGGAAGAGTTAGAGTTGGAGGAAGAGTTAGAGTTGGAGGAAGAGTTAGAGTTGGAGGAAGAGCAAGTATAAGTGTATGAGAAAGAGTAAGAGTAGGAGTGAGAGTAGGAGGAAGAGTAAGAGTAGGAGGAAGAGTTAGAGTCGGAGGAAGAGTTAGAGTAGGAGGAAGAGTTAGAGTAGGAGGAAGAGTTAGAGTAGGAGGAAGAGTTAGAGTAGGAGGAAGAGTTAGAGTAGGAGGAAGAGTTAGAGTAGGAGGAAGAGTTAGAGTTGGAGGAAGAGTTAGAGTTGGAGGAAGAGTTAGAGTTGGAGGAAGAGTTAGAGTTGGAGGAAGAGTTAGAGTAGGAGGAAGAGTTAGAGTAGGAGGAAGAGTTAGAGTTGGAGGAAGAATTAGAGTTGGAGGAAGAGTTAGAGTTGGAGGAAGAGTTAGAGTTGGAGGAAGAGCAAGTATAAGTGTATGAGAAAGAGTAAGAGTAGGAGTAAGAGAAGGAGGAAGAGTAAGAGTTGGAGGAGGAGGAAGAGTAAGAGTAAAAGTAGGAGGAAGAGTAAGAGTAGGAGGAGGAAAAGTAAGAGTAGGAGGAAAAGTAAGAGCAGGAGGAAGAGTAAGTGCAGGAGGAAGAGTAAGTGCAGGAGGAAGAGTAAGTGCAGGAGGAAGAGTAAGTGCAGGAGGAAGAGTAAGTGCAGGAGGAAGAGTAAGTGCAGGAGGAAGAGTCGGTGTAGGAAGAGTAAGAGTAGGAGGAAGAGTATGTGTAGGAGGAAGAGAAAGAGTAGGAGGGAGAGTAAGAATAGGAGGAAGAGTAAGAATAAGAGGAAGAGTAAGAATAGGAGGAAGAGTAAGTGTAGGACGAAGAGAAAGCGTAGGAGGGAGAGTTCGAGTTGGAGGAAGAGAAAGAGTAAGAGTAGAAGGAAGAGTAAGTGTAAGTGTATGAGGAAGAGTATGAGGAAGAGGAAGAGTTAGAGTTGGAGGAAGAGTTGGAGGAAGAGTTAGAGTTGGAGGAAGAGTTAGAGTTGGAGGAAGAGTTAGAGTTGGAGGAAGAGTTAGAGTTGGAGGAAGAGTTAGAGTTGGAGGAAGAGTTAGAGTTGGAGGAAGAGTTAGAGTAGGAGGAAGAGTTAGAGTAGGAGGAAGAGTTAGAGTTGGAGGAAGAGTTAGAGTTGGAGGAAGAGTTAGAGTTGGAGGAAGAGTTAGAGTTGGAGGAAGAGTTAGAGTTGGAGGAAGAGTTAGAGTTGGAGGAAGAGTTAGAGTTGGAGGAAGAGTTAGAGTTGGAGGAAGAGTTAGAGTTGGAGGAAGAGTTAGAGTTGGAGGAAGAGTTAGAGTTGGAGGAAGAGTTAGAGTTGGAGGAAGAGTTAGAGTTGGAGGAAGAGTTAGAGTTAGTTAGAGTAGGAGTAAGAGTAGGAGGAAGAGTAGGAGGAATAGTAAGAGTTGGAGGAATAGTAAGAGTTGGAGGAATAGTAAGAGTTGGAGGAAGAGTAAGTGTTGGAGGAAGAGTAATTGTATGAGGAAGAGTGAGTGTAGGAGTAAGAGTAGGAGGAAGAGTAAGTGTTGGAGGGAAGAGTAAGTTTAAGTGTACGAGTAAGAGTAATTGTATGAGGAAGACAAGTGTATGAGGAAGAGCAAGAGTATGAGGAAGAGGAAGTGTAGGAGGAAGAGTAAGTGTAGGAGGAAGAGTAAGTGTAGGAGGAAGAGTAAGTGTGGGAGTAAGAGTAGGAGGAAGAGTAAGAGTAGGATGGAGAGTAAGAGTAGGATGGAGAGTAAGAGTAGGATGGAGAGTAAGAGTAGGATGGAGAGTAAGAGTAGGAGGCTGGAGGGAGAGTAAGAGTTGGAGGAAGAGTAAGAGTTGGTTGAAGAGTAAGAGTTGGAGGAAGAGCAATTGTATGAGGAAGAGTAAGTGTAGGAGTAAGAGTAAGTGTAGGAGTAAGAGTAAGTGTAGGAGGAAGAGTAAGAGTAGGAGGAAGAGTTGGTTGGAGGATTGCCCAAGTTTGGAGGAAGAGTTGGTTGGAGGATTGCCCAAGTTTGGAGGAAGAGTTGGTTGGAGGATTGCCCAAGTTTGGAGGAAGAGTTGGTTGGAGGATTGCCCAAGTTTGGAGGAAGAGTTGGTTGGAGGATTGCCCAAGTTTGGAGGAAGAGTTGGTTTGGAGGATTGCCCAAGTTTGGAGGAAGAGTTGGTTGGAGGATTGCCCAAGTTTGGAGGAAGAGTTGGTTGGAGGATTGCCCAAGTTTGGAGGAAGAGTTGGTTGGAGGATTGCCCAAGTTTGGAGGAAGAGTTGGTTGGAGGATTGCCCAAGTTTGGAGGAAGAGTTGGTTGGAGGATTGCCCAAGTTTGGAGGAAGAGTTGGTTGGAGGATTGCCCAAGTTTGGAGGAAGAGTTGGTTGGAGGATTGCCCAAGTTTGGAGGAAGAGTTGGTTGGAGGATTGCCCAAGTTTGGAGGAAGAGTTGGTTGGAGGATTGCCCAAGTTTGGAGGAAGAGTTGGTTGGAGGATTGCCCAAGTTTGGAGGAAGAGTTGGTTGGAGGATTGCCCAAGTTTGGAGGAAGAGTTGGTTGGAGGATTGCCCAAGTTTGGAGGAAGAGTTGGTTGGAGGATTGCCCAAGTTTGGAGGAAGAGTTGTTGGAGGATTGCCCAAGTTTGGAGGAAGAGTTGGTTGGAGGATTGCCCAAGTTTGGAGGAAGAGTTGGTTGGAGGATTGCCCAAGTTTGGAGGAAGAGTTGGTTGGAGGATTGCCCACGTTTGGAGGAAGAGTTGGTTGGAGGATTGCCCAAGTTTGGAGGAAGAGTTGGTTGGAGGATTGCCCAAGTTTGGAGGAAGAGTTGGTTGGAGGATTGCCCAAGTTTGGAGGAAGAGTTGGTTGGAGGATTGCCCAAGTTTGGAGGAAGAGTTGGTTGGAGGATTGCCCAAGTTTGGAGGAAGAGTTGGTTGGAGGATTGCCCAAGTTTGGAGGAAGAGTTGGTTGGAGGATTGCCCAAGTTTGGAGGAAGAGTTGGTTGGAGGATTGCCCAAGTTTGGAGGAAGAGTTGGTTGGAGGATTGCCCAAGTTTGGAGGAAGAGTTGGTTGGAGGATTGCCCAAGTTTGGAGGAAGAGTTGGTTGGAGGATTGCCCAAGTTTCGGTGGAGGATTGCCCAAGTTTGGAGGAAGAGTTGGTTGGAGGATTGCCCAAGTTTGGAGGAAGAGTTGGTTGGAGGATTGCCCAAGTTTGGAGGAAGAGTTGGTTGGAGGATTGCCCAAGTTTGGAGGAAGCGTTGGTTGGAGGATTGCCCAAGTTTCGGTGGAGGATTGCCCAAGTTTGGAGGAAGAGTTGGTTGGAGGATTGCCCAAGTTTGGAGGAAGAGTTGGTTGGAGGATTGCCCAAGTTTGGAGGAAGAGTTGGTTGGAGGATTGCCCAAGTTTGGAGGACTGGTCACACAAAACAAAGCCACAGAGACCCTGGTGTTCACAGTCACGTACCTGAACGGCCTCTCCTGGTTGATGCTCTCGTCTTGTGCCTTGCTCAACCTGCGCTCCTCTCGCTTCAATTGTTGCGCCTTGCGCATTCCCTGACGCTTAATGAGAAACTCGAAATATCGCCGCATCGCCCTGTTGCTGTTCAACGTGGCGGCATCTTGCAGCTCTTCGTCGCTGAACGTGCTGGGCACCGCCATGCCGACCCGCCGCCAGTTCTCGATCAGCACCTTCACCGCTTCCTGACGCTCCCCGGGCTCGGCGTTCACGAACTCCTCAAACGCCCGTGTTGGACTAATGAACAGCTCACTTTGGGTCGCCCGCTTCGGCGACGTCTCGCTCTCCTGCTCCCGCACACCCTCCCGAGCGACGGTCTTCCACGCGTCCAAACCGGCGCTCGAAACCTCCGCGGATTCCTTCACCGTGTCCACGCGTCCCTCCGCCACCTCGGGCTCCACTAATCGGCTCGCCGAACGAGCCGGTCGTGTCGTGCCGGGGAGAATGCGGACAATGCGGGCAATGCGTCCGAGCAGCCATGACGGAGAGGCCATTCGTGCTGCGGTCGAAGGCCGGATCAAGGTGCCGCCATGTTGGAGCACGTGGTACAACGTCGTCGCGTTTGTTTAATTTCACTTTCTCCGTGCAACTCCTGATATAAACACGAGGTTCACTTATTGAATAAAACGACTCGAACTCGAAAAGGAAAACATGACCTGTTACACTAAACTTCCTGTTTCATTTTATGGAGGTTTCAACAGAGCACGATGTGTTCCGTTAGCAAGCGGCTTGCTACATTCAAAGCGCTCTCGCAAGCACTCCAACCACTGATCCCTGACTCCAACCGAACGGAGCGCTGATTGTATCGCGGGTCGGGCGCGCGATATGAAGCCACCGGATGCCATCTTGAAGCTCCCATAAAACCTGCAATGCGCATGCGACGTCGCCAGTCCTTGGCATTCATTCGGCAGTAAATCCGTCCATAAACTTCACAAACAGACAATTCCGTGAATGTGCAAAGACATTCCATCTGCAAGTCCTTATTTTTGACTTATTTCGAAAACAGAGTGGAATATAAGGATTTCCAAAAAAAAATGGAATTTTGAAATCACCATTGTGTGTGTCGTCTGAGCTCAGAGCTCAACTCGTCATTTACAATCTTTCCTCAAGTTTTTCTCTTGTAAGTGGTCATCCATAATTACAGCGAGTGTAAAACATACTTTTTAGGTCATCTCATCGCGATTCTTGAAAAGATGAACTTATAAAATGAGTCGAGATGTCCATCCGTCTGTTAGCTTTTTCTATCTTTGCTACTCCTCCCTTAACACCCAGCTGATTGTTCTGAAACTTGACACATGTATAGAAGGCAGTAGCTACCACAATCGCTCGGGCTTAGACTTTTCCATTTCGGATGATGGGGGCTCTCAGGAGGGGGTCACAATTTTCAACTGATCTTCACGAAACTTCACCAAATGGTGGAGTTGGTGGTCCGACAGAATCCTATTTATTTTTTTAGGTCAAAAGGTATGTCAAAGCTTGTATACAAGGTCAAATTGTATACAAGGATAGAACCAAAAATGATATGGTTGGAGGAAGAGTGTGCCAAACCAACACATGCACCCAAACCAACACATGCGCCAAACCAACACATGCACCAAACCAACAAACACATGCACCCAAACCAACACATGCGCCAAACCAACACATGCACCCAAACCAACACATGCGCCAAACCAACACATGCACCAAACCAACAAACACATGCACCAAACCAACACATGCACCAAACCAACACATGCGCCAAACCAACACATGCACCAAACCAAAAAACACATGCACCAAACCAACACATGCGCCAAACCAACACATGCACCAAACCAACAAACACATGCACCAAACCAACACATGCACCAAACCAACACATGCGCCAAACCAACACATGCACCAAACCAACAAACACATGCACCAAACCAACACATGCACCAAACCAACACATGCGCCAAAACAACACATGCGCCAAACCAACACATGCGCCAAACCAACACATGCACCAAACCAACACATGCGCCAAACCAACACATGCGCCAAACCAACACATGCGCCAAAACAACACATGCGCCAAACCAACACATGCGCCAAACCAACACATGCGCCAAACCAACACATGCACCAAACCAACACATGCGCCAAACCAACACATGCACCAAACCAACACATGCACCAAAACAACACATGCGCCAAACCAACACATGCACCAAACCAAAACATGCGCCAAAC
Organism: Myxine glutinosa; assembly: GCF_964187855.1. Classification (NCBI taxonomy): domain Eukaryota; kingdom Metazoa; phylum Chordata; class Myxini; order Myxiniformes; family Myxinidae; genus Myxine; species Myxine glutinosa. Next base: position 42,997,729 of record NC_136274.1, read on the forward strand.
CAACACATGCGCCAAACCAACACATCCGCCAAACCAACACATGCGCCAAACCAACACATGCGCCAAACCAACACATGCGCCAAAACAACACATGCGCCAAACCAACACATGCGCCGAAACAACACATGCGCCAAACCAACACATGCGCCAAACCAACACATGCGCCAAACCAACACATGCGCCAAAACAACACATGCACCAAACCAACACATGCACCAAAACAACACATGCGCCAAACCAACACATGCACCAAACCAACACATGCGCCAAACCAACACATGCGCCAAACCAACACATGCGCCAAAACAACACATGCGCCAAACCAACACATGCGCCAAAACAACACATGCGCCAAACCAACACATGCGCCAAACCAACACGTCCGCCAAACCGACACGTCCACCAAACCGACACATCCGCCAAACCAACACATGCGCCAAACCAACACATGCGCCAAACCAACACATGCGCCAAAACAACACATGCGCCAAACCAACACATGCGCCAAAACAACACATGCGCCAAACCAACACATGCGCCAAACCAACACATGCGCCAAACCAACACATGCGCCAAACCAACACATGCACCAAACCAACACATGCGCCAAACCAACACATGCACCAAACCAACACATGCACCAAAACAACACGTGCGCCAAACCAACACGTGCGCCAAACCAACATGTGCACCAAACCAACACATGCACCAAACCAACACATGCACCAAAACAACACATGCGCCAAACCAACAAATGCACCAAACCAACACATGCGCCAAACCAACACATGCGCCAAACCAACACATGCACCAAACCAACACATCCGCCAAACCGACACATCCACCAAACCAACACGTGAGCCAAACCAACACATCCGCCAAACCGACACATCCACCAAACCGACACATCCGCCAAACCAACACATGCGCCAAACCAACACATGCACCAAACCAACACATGCACCAAACCAACACATGCACCAAACCAACACGTGCACCAAACCAACACATGCACCAAACCAACAAACACATGCACCAAACCAACACATGCGCCAAACCAACACATGCACCCAAACCAACACATGCGCCAAACCAACACATGCACCAAACCAACAAACACATGCACCCAAACCAACACATGCGCCAAACCAACACATGCACCCAAACCAACACATGCGCCAAACCAACACATGCACCCAAACCAACACATGCACCAAACCAACACATGCGCCAAACCAACACATGCGCCAAACCAACACATGCACCCAAACCAACACATGCGCCAAACCAACACATGCACCAAACCAACAAACACATGCACCCAAACCAACACATCCGCCAAACCAACACATGCACCCAAACCAACACATGCGCCAAACCAACACATGCACCAAACCAACACATGCACCAAACCAACAAACACATGCACCAAACCAACACATGCGCCAAACCAACACATGCACCAAACCAACAAACACATGCACCAAACCAACACATGCGCCAAACCAACACATGCACCAAACCAACAAACACATGCACCAAACCAACACATGCACCAAACCAACACATGCGCCAAAACAACACATGCGCCAAAACAACACATGCGCCAAACCAACACATGCACCAAACCAACACATGCACCAAACCAACACATGCGCCAAACCAACACATGCACCCAAACCAACACATGCGCCAAACCAACACATGCACCCAAACCAACACATGCACCAAACCAACACATGCGCCAAACCAACACATGCACCCAAACCAACACATGCGCCAAACCAACACATGCACCAAACCAACAAACACATGCACCCAAACCAACACATCCGCCAAACCAACACATGCACCCAAACCAACACATGCGCCAAACCAACACATGCACCAAACCAACACATGCACCAAACCAACAAACACATGCACCAAACCAACACATGCGCCAAACCAACACATGCACCAAACCAACAAACACATGCACCAAACCAACACATGCGCCAAACCAACACATGCACCAAACCAACAAACACATGCACCAAACCAACACATGCACCAAACCAACACATGCGCCAAACCAACACATGCACCAAACCAACAAACACATGCACCAAACCAACACATGCACCAAACCAACACATGCGCCAAAACAACACATGCGCCAAACCAACACATGCGCCAAACCAACACATGCACCAAACCAACACATGCGCCAAACCAACACATGCGCCAAACCAACACATGCGCCAAAACAACACATGCGCCAAACCAACACATGCGCCAAACCAACACATGCGCCAAACCAACACATGCACCAAACCAACACATGCGCCAAACCAACACATGCACCAAACCAACACATGCACCAAAACAACACATGCGCCAAACCAACACATGCACCAAACCAAAACATGCGCCAAACCAACACATGCGCCAAACCAACACATCCGCCAAACCAACACATGCGCCAAACCAACACATGCGCCAAACCAACACATGCGCCAAAACAACACATGCGCCAAACCAACACATGCGCCGAAACAACACATGCGCCAAACCAACACATGCGCCAAACCAACACATGCGCCAAACCAACACATGCGCCAAAACAACACATGCACCAAACCAACACATGCACCAAAACAACACATGCGCCAAACCAACACATGCACCAAACCAACACATGCGCCAAACCAACACATGCGCCAAACCAACACATGCGCCAAAACAACACATGCGCCAAACCAACACATGCGCCAAAACAACACATGCGCCAAACCAACACATGCGCCAAACCAACACGTCCGCCAAACCGACACGTCCACCAAACCGACACATCCGCCAAACCAACACATGCGCCAAACCAACACATGCGCCAAACCAACACATGCGCCAAAACAACACATGCGCCAAACCAACACATGCGCCAAAACAACACATGCGCCAAACCAACACATGCGCCAAACCAACACATGCGCCAAACCAACACATGCGCCAAACCAACACATGCACCAAACCAACACATGCGCCAAACCAACACATGCACCAAACCAACACATGCACCAAAACAACACGTGCGCCAAACCAACACGTGCGCCAAACCAACATGTGCACCAAACCAACACATGCACCAAACCAACACATGCACCAAAACAACACATGCGCCAAACCAACAAATGCACCAAACCAACACATGCGCCAAACCAACACATGCGCCAAACCAACACATGCACCAAACCAACACATCCGCCAAACCGACACATCCACCAAACCAACACGTGAGCCAAACCAACACATCCGCCAAACCGACACATCCACCAAACCGACACATCCGCCAAACCAACACATGCGCCAAACCAACACATGCACCAAACCAACACATGCACCAAACCAACACATGCACCAAACCAACACGTGCACCAAACCAACACATGCACCAAACCAACAAACACATGCACCAAACCAACACATGCGCCAAACCAACACATGCACCCAAACCAACACATGCGCCAAACCAACACATGCACCAAACCAACAAACACATGCACCCAAACCAACACATGCGCCAAACCAACACATGCACCCAAACCAACACATGCGCCAAACCAACACATGCACCCAAACCAACACATGCACCAAACCAACACATGCGCCAAACCAACACATGCGCCAAACCAACACATGCACCCAAACCAACACATGCGCCAAACCAACACATGCACCAAACCAACAAACACATGCACCCAAACCAACACATCCGCCAAACCAACACATGCACCCAAACCAACACATGCGCCAAACCAACACATGCACCAAACCAACACATGCACCAAACCAACAAACACATGCACCAAACCAACACATGCGCCAAACCAACACATGCACCAAACCAACAAACACATGCACCAAACCAACACATGCGCCAAACCAACACATGCACCAAACCAACAAACACATGCACCAAACCAACACATGCACCAAACCAACACATGCGCCAAAACAACACATGCGCCAAAACAACACATGCGCCAAACCAACACATGCACCAAACCAACACATGCACCAAACCAACACATGCGCCAAACCAACACATGCACCCAAACCAACACATGCGCCAAACCAACACATGCACCCAAACCAACACATGCACCAAACCAACACATGCGCCAAACCAACACATGCACCCAAACCAACACATGCGCCAAACCAACACATGCACCAAACCAACAAACACATGCACCCAAACCAACACATCCGCCAAACCAACACATGCACCCAAACCAACACATGCGCCAAACCAACACATGCACCAAACCAACACATGCACCAAACCAACAAACACATGCACCAAACCAACACATGCGCCAAACCAACACATGCACCAAACCAACAAACACATGCACCAAACCAACACATGCGCCAAACCAACACATGCACCAAACCAACAAACACATGCACCAAACCAACACATGCACCAAACCAACACATGCGCCAAAACAACACATGCGCCAAAACAACACATGCGCCAAACCAACACATGCACCAAACCAACACATGCACCAAACCATCAAACACATGCACCAAACCAACACATGCACCAAACCAACACATGCACCAAAACAACACATGCGCCAAACCAACACATGCTCCAAACCATCACATGCGCCAAACCAACACATGCACCAAACCAACACATGCACCAAAACAACACATGCGCCAAACCAACACATGCGCCAAACCAACACATGCGCCAAACCAACACATGCACCAAACCAACACATGCACCAAAACAACACATGCGCCAAACCAACACATGCACCAAACCAACACATGCGCCAAACCAACACATGCGCCAAACCAACACATCCGCCAAACCGACACATCCACCAAACCAACACGTGAGCCAAACCCACACATCCGCCAAACCGACATATCCACCAAACCGACACATCCGCCAAACCAACACATGCGCCAAACCAACACATGCACCAAACCAACACATGCACCAAACCAACACATACACCAAACCAACACATGCACCAAACCAACACATGCGCCAAACCAACACATCCGCCAAACCGACACATCCACCAAACCGACACATCCACCAAACCGACACATCCACCAAACCAACACGTGAGCCAAAACAACACGTCCACCAAACCAACACATGCGCCAAAACAAACACATGCGCCAAACCAACACATGCGCCAAACCAACACATGCGCCAAACCAACACATCCGCCAAATCAACACATCTGCCAAACCAACACATGCGCCAAACCAACACATGCGCCAAACCAACACATCTGCCAAACCAACACATCTGCCAAACCAACACATCTGTCAAACCAACACATCCGCCAAATCAACACATCCGCCAAACCAACACATGCTCCAAACCAACACAGGCGCCTCATCAAATAGTGTGTATTATGCTTGTATACAGCAAAATAACACATATTTGACAAGAAACCTTTTTCGTTCAAAACCAGTTTGTTTTTTTGTTTTTTTTGTATACAAGATCGAGGCTCGTGAAAGAGCTAACATTAATCACACAAAAAGTCAAACCGACACATAAAACACAAAAAATAAGGGGAGCGGTAGACAAGATGGGGAGAGAGGGGGAAGGACACAAACATAACATTTGAGAGCAGGGACATCGGGAGAAATGTGGGAGGGGGAGGGCTTGGGGTGAGTTGGGAGAGGTATAAAACATATGAACACTGAAAGGACTTCCAGGAAAGAAGTTGGAATTTAAAAAAAAATAAAAAATTGTGTCTGGGGGGAATTAGCGGGGGTAGAAAAGATCAAGGTTTTGGATGGGGGAAGATAAGAGATGGTGGTGAACAGCTGTTTTAAAGACCTGGAGGTAGGAGTGGGATTGAAGGGAGTGGGGGAGTTTGTTCCAGAGGCTGGAGAAAAGGGGAATGAAAGGGTGAAGGTGAGCAGAGAGTCTAGATTTTGGCAGTTTAACCATAAGTGGGTTGCAGGCAGATCTTGTGCGACCTGAAGGAATATTGGGGGGACAGAGCACAGAGAGAGCTTTTTTTTTCTTTTCTTTTTTCTTTTCTTTTTTTGTATACTGAATCGAGGCTCGTGAAAGAGCTAACATTTACTTCACAAACAAATCAATCAGACAAACAAAATATATAACAAGAGGGAGCGGAAGACAAGAGATGGGGAAGCACACAAACACTTGAGAGCACACAACATTTAAGAGCAGGGAGATGTGTGGGAGGGAGAGGGCTTGGGGGGAGGAGGCGTGTGAAGGGGGGGGGGGTGGGGGGGGGGCGTGGGAGAAGTATAAAACACAAGGACACCAAGGACTTCCAGGACAGAGGTTGTTATTTCAAAAAAGTGGAATTGGGGTGAAATTAGCGGGGATAGAAAAGATCAAGGTTTTGGATGGGTGAAGATAAGAGATGGTGGTGAACAGCTGTTTTAAAGACCTGGAGGGTGGAGTGGGATTGAAGAGAGTGAGGGAGTTTGTTCCAGAGGCGGGAGAAAAGAGGAATGAAGGAGTGAAGGTGAGCAGAGAGTCTTGATTTTGGCAGTTTAACCATAAGAGGTTTCCAGGCAGATCTTGTGCGACCTGTAGGAATATTTGCGGGACAGAGCCCAGAGACAGCTGGGGGGGGGGGGGGGGGCAAGGCCAGAGAGGAGTCGGTAGAAGACGGAAAGACCACCAACCTGCCTGCGATGAGTGAGTGAGAGGCCCTTGGAGTTAGCTTCATCGCGGGAGATTCCAATGATTCTGAACGCTTTGGTTTCAACAGCGTGAAGACGAGCTAGGTGTGAGGCAGGAGCACCAGCCCAGACAGGAGAGCAGTATTCCATTGAGCTGCGGATGAAAGCCTTGTATGTGGTGAGGAGCTCAGGTGTGCCAAGGAAGGACTTTGCACGAGGGAGGATGCCCAGTCGGTGACTGGCTTTGGAGGCCAGATTTGAAATGTGGTTTTCCCAGGAAAGATCATGGCAGATAGTGAGACCCAAAAGCTTGAGCGACAGAACTTCTTGGAGAGGATTGTTGAGAAAGTAGATGGGAGGGTTTTCCAGTCGGTCCTTTCGGAGAGACATTGTAAGAGTTTGAGATTTGTCAGAATTGAAAGACATGTTCCACTTTTTTGACCAGTCTGTGATTATGTCCAGGTCTGCAGAGAGTGAGGAGGCTGCAGACTGCCGATCTGAGGGATGAGGAATGGAGGGGCAGATAGTGGAGTCATCAGCAAAGAGATAGAGAGGATTTTCCAGAGAGTCGGAGAGATCATTCATGAAGACCAGAAATAGCACAGGGCCCGAACACTACCTTGGGGACCTCCAGCCAGAACAGGAAGGGGAGATGAGAGAAATCCATTCAGGGCCACACGTTGCCTACGACCAGAGAGGAAGTCCGCAAGCCATGAGTGGAGATTTCCATGGATACCACAGGAGGAGAGTTTGGTGAGCAGAGATGGGTGCCAGACCGTATCGAAGGCACGTGATATGTCAAGTGAGACAGCTCTGATTTCCTGTTTGGCATTGAGGACCTCCATCCATTGTTGAGACAGCAGAAGCAACATGTCCAGAGTAGAATGACCTGGTCTGAATCCAAATTGATGATCAGAGATCAAGCCATTGGAGAAGAGGAAGGATTTGATATCCGAAGCAATGATGGATTCCATGGCTTTGCTGATAATTGGAAGCAGGCTGATTGGTCTGTAGTTGCAAGGATCTGTTTTTGCTCCTTTTTGTGTAAAGCGGTAATGTTTGCTGATTTCCAAGATGCTGGCAGATGACCTTCTACAAAAGAGAGGGTGAAAAGAACAGAGAGAGGGTGAGATAGAGCGGCAGAGCAGGATTTTAGGACCCGTGAGCTGATGCCATCTGGTCCATTTGCAGAATCAGAGTCGAGGTTTGACAAAAACTTCTCCACCTTGTCAGGAGAGAAGGACACAGAGTCCAGGAGCAGTTGGGTTCGATTGGGAAAGGTGGGAACAGAGAGAGATGGGTTTGGGACACAAGATTTTGAGGCAAACACAGTGTTGAGGCATTCGGCTTTGTCACGTGCGGTGTCAACTGTGTAGCCATTTGAGGTAAGGGAGTGGATGGAGGGGGAACAAACACCAGAAATGGATTTGACCAGACGCCACCAGGATTTGGAGGAAGGAGTCAGGTTTGAGAGTTCAATCTTGAGTGTGGAGAGATCGTGCTTCCTGGGACTCCTGAGGGTAGACACAATCTTGTTCCAAGCTTGGTGGAAGGAACTGAGATTGCCTTCAGTTGGGTTTGCCTTCCAAGAGGCAAAGGCAAGTTGTTTCAGGGCAACTGCCTCACCACAACATTCAGTGTACCATGGACTGGAGGAAGGGTAATACAACTGAAGACGAGATGGGATAAATCTGTGCATGAGAGAGAGCAGTTTGCTTTGGAAGAATTCCCAGGAAGAATTGATGTCAGAGGCAGTAGAGATGGGAGACCAGTCCAGATGATTGATGGCTGCTTGCAGACCGTGCCAGTCAGCCTGAGTGAAATGCCAGACTCTTCGGCGCTGAGGAGGCTCTCTGAGAATGGCCAGAGAGATGTCCACTTTAACAAGCACATGATCAGAAGAACCGATAGGAGCAGAAGAAGAGCAGCAGACATTTGCAGGGAAGTTAGTTATAACCAAGTCCAGAAGAGAAGATACTCCATTGACTGAGATCCGGCTCGGGAAATTGACAGATTGTGTCAGTCCCAATGAGTCACAGAAGTCCTTTGCTGAGGTGCCATTGCTGGTGACAGATGAACCCACACCCAGCCAGCTGGCATGATGACAGTTTAAGTCACCACATATGAGGAAGAGAGAGTTTGGATGAGTTGATAGAAGTTGGTCCATGTTGTCCGACAGCGAAATGTAAATGGAGTCATTATTGTTTGGAGGACGGTACAGAACACATATGAACAAAAGGTGGGAGCAGAGAGGAAGCCGTAGCCAGAGGTACTCTTGGGGGTGGGGTGGAGAGAGGGCAGTGCAAGGAGAGTGAGGAAGAGAGTTTTTGATAAAGATAGCCACCCCACCACCAGGACGAGGCTCAGGTCTATCATACCGGAGGAGGGAGTAACCAGGAAGAGATATTAAGGACTCAGAGACATCTGTGAGGAGGAAAGTTTCTGTTAAGCAGATCAAGTCTGGATTGTCAGAAGCAACCTGAAGGGAGAGATCAATCAGGTTTGAGCGAAGGCCCCGGATGTTTGAGGTCCATACCGTTAATGAGGAGAGAGGGGGAGCATCGGGTGCAGGACAGGGGAGGGGAGGGGTAGGGTCAGATGAAGGATGAGAGGGGGAGGTAGGGAGAGCAGTTGATAGTGTGTCAGAGATTACAGAATAGTTACAAGAAAGGGAAGGATGAGGAGGACGAAAGGTTTGATGGTGATTGGATGAGGCACAGTGAGGGGTTGTTTGAGGGGGGGCAGAGGAAAGTAGTAGGTTGGGGGAGGTGGAGGTATGAGATAGAAGGGAGACGAAGTGGGGAGGAGGCAGCTTTGAGAACGAGGTGGGAGGAGGGAGAATTTGGGAGGGATGGTTGGGGGGGAGATTTGAAGGGGAGGGTTTGCGGGGGAGTTTTGAATGGGTGGGGCAAGGGGGGAGTTTAGGAGGGGAAGCGCAAGGGGGGAGTTTAGTAGGGGAGGGGCAAGGTGGGAGATTTGGAGGGGAGGGGCAAGTTGGGAGATTTTGAGGGGAGGGGCAAGGGGGGAGTTTAGGAGGGGAGGGGCAAGGGCAGAGTTTAGGAGGGGAGGGGCAAGGGGGGAGATTTGGAGGGGAGGGGCAAGGGGGGAGATTTTGAGGGGAGGGGCAAGGGGGGAGTTTAGGAGGGGAGGGGCAAGGGGGGAGTTTAGGAGGGGAGGGGCAAGGGGGGAGATTTGGAGGGGAGGGGCAAGGGGGGAGATTTTGAGGGGAGGGGAAAGGGGGGAGTTTAGGAGGGGAGGGGCAAGGTGGGAGATTTGGAGGGGAGGGGCAAGGGGGACGTGTAGAAAGTGGATGAATAATGAAAGACGAACATTTATAACAAATTCGGTTTGTTGTGATTTTCAAGTTAGCGATCCGTTTAAGAACGATGGAGGAGGGGTGGAATGAATGAGAATTTAGAGCATGTAGTGAGAAATAATTACAAGAGATTGAATATTTTTTTGAAATGGAATGAGTCGAAGAGGAAATTGAAAGGAGCCTTTTAAATAGGAAGAAAAACAGCGTGTTGTAATAAACCACTGAATAAAACTGCGGGGGAAAGTTTAAACATATTTAAAGAGAACCATGAAGAACAATCTTACATTGACAAAAATACCAACGGGGAGAGGGCATTGATGACCAACCAAGAGTCACTTGAACAGGGCAAAAGGTGGAAGGCAAGGGGATAATGGGGGCGGGGCGGGACAGCGCATATGGACAGAGGCAAAAGCACACGATGGGACAAAAGCACACGATGGGACAAAAGCACACGAGGAGAAAGGGAAATAAAAGTTTTTTGGTTTGTTTTTGGGGGGGGGGGGGGGTGGGGGTGGGGGTTACAACGTTAGACAAACAGTAGATGTTCGGGGAAGTTTTGGGGAGAAGGGAAAATCAAAAAACCTAGCAAAAACAGTGAAGGGAGGAACAAACTTCGACGGGGGAAGCCTGAGGCTGCAAGGCCTCACACACGACGCGGCGAACAGAAACGATTAATTTATGAAAGATAAACACCGAGAAACTTCCAAGGGGCACACTATAGGTTCACACACCGAAAGATAAATACAGTTTCGACAAAATACAATTTTGAACAATGACTTAACTTTGAAAACGTGGAGACTGTGTGGAGCTTCGAAAATCCGTGACGTCGTCTCCAGGATCCCGCGAGATCTCTCAAAATAAAAGTGTCCATTTGTCCTCCCAAATTGTCCTCCCAAATTGTCCTCCCAAATTGTCCTCCCAAATCTCCCATTTGGCAATGGTTTGCCAAATAGAAGCAGTTTTGACACAAAAGTGCCCTTATTTTTGGTTGCAAGATGCGATTCTCATGCAGAAAAGTGTGTGTTTCATCAAATAGTGTGTGTTTATGCTTGTTTCCAGCAAAATAACACATATTTGACAAGAAACCTTTTTTGTGCAAAACCAATCTTGTTTGCCAAATATAAGCAGTTTTGACACAAAAGTGCAAGTTTTTTTTGGTTGCAAGGCACTATTCAAGTGCAGAAACGTGTGCGCATATTCAGACAGTGAGTATTAATTATACTTGTGTATATCAAAATAACAGATATTTGACAAGAAACCTTTTCGTGCAAAACCAATCTTGTTTGCCAAATATAAGCAGTTTTGACACAAAGGTGCATTTGTTGCAAGTCACTATTCAAGTGCAGAAACGTGTGTGCTTCATCGAATAAGGTTTATTATGCTTGTGTACAGCAAAATAACACATACGGTACTTTTTTCCTTTTTTTTTTTCGTAATTATTTTTTATTTTTCGCGTGTTTACTGGAGCTTTTTGGCTTCATTAACCCTTTATACATTTATCCTTTGTTTAAACTTGGACACGATGCCGGATAGCTCTCGTTACACGTCTCTTGAAGCGCTAACCCGGAAGCACGGGTTGGTTTGTTCACCTCCGTCGGGAATCGATGTGGAGGCCATTATCCTTGCCGTCGGAGAGATAATCGGTTTGGATAATGTAAAAGCGGCTTCTCGCATGAATAAACGCGTGGTAATCTTTGTTTCCACAGTGCCCATGGTTGCTCAAATAGTCGAGCACGGGCTCTTCTTTGCTCCCGACGTGTTTGTTTAGGTATGTCCACTCGACACGCCGGCAGTTTGGGTTTCTCTAATGCTCCTCCGTTCCTTAAGAACAAAGACCTGGTTACTGAACTAAATAAACTTGGTTCTGTCGTCTCTTCAGTTACAATGGTTCCTGTACGAGGGGAAAATAACCGTTTAAAACACGTCATGTCCTTTCGTCGTTTTGTTTATATGATTTTACCGCGTGGTGTAACCTCTTTAAATGCGGTATTGCCCTTCAAGGTCGAAGGTCACACTTATCGGGTCTTTGTCTCCACAGAGTCTCTAGTTTGTTTTGAGTGTGGTCAATATGGTCATTTAAAAGACTCGTGCCCGAAAAAGTCCACGGATAGAGTTACGATCCTGAATGGTGATGAACATTGAACAGCAGGGCTCTACTGAGATCGTTGTCGATGATGTAAACAGTGTCAGTATGGATGGTGTTGAGATTAACCCCATTGTAGACAAACAGAGAACCAGGAAAAGAACCCTCTCACCTTCTAGCGACCTCAACGAGCCTGATAATAAGGTCTTGGCCGGTCCTCCAACCTACGCTCAAGTGGTTAGTGAAGGTGACGATGGAACGCAACCTCCTCCTCAGCAGTTGCCTCCAGTTGAGGAAATTCCTCAACCGAGGTGCCTTCAGAATCTTTTGAGGGTAATGTGATAAATGCTGAAAATTTATGTGTTGGCCAGACAGCACCTGAGTCACTCTGATGCTTTTTTTGTTTGTTTCTTTTTTGTTTTTTGTTTTTTTGTATATATAATCGAGGCTCGTGAAAGAGCTAACATTTATCACACAAACAAATCAAACAGACAAACAAACAAAGTATATAAAAAGGGGAGCGGCAGACAAGATGGGGAGAGAAGGGGAAGCACATAAACACAACATTTGTGAGGGACATCGGGAGTGTGTGGGAGGGAGAGGGCTTGGGGGGAGGCGGAATGGGAAGGGGCGGGGGTGGGTGGGAGAAGTATAAACACAAGGACACCAAGGACTTCCAGGAAAGAAGTTGGTATTTCAAAAAAGAGGATTTGGGGTGAAATTAGTGGGGGTAGAAAAGATCAAGGTTTTGGATGGGGGGAAGATAAGAGATGGTGGTGAACAGCTGTTTTAAAGACCTGGAGGGAGGAATGGGATTGAAGGGTGTGGGGGAGTTTGTTCCAGAGGCGGGAGAAAAGAGGAATGAAAGAGTGAAGGTGAGCATAGAGTCTTGATTTTGGCAGTTTAACCATAAGAGGGTTGCAGGCAGATCTTGTGCGACCTTTAGGAATATTTGGGGGACAGAGCCCAGAGAGAGCTGGAGGAGCAAGGCCGGAGAGGAGTCGGTAGAAGACAGAAAGACCACCAACCTGCCTGCGTTGGGTGAGTGAAAGGCCCTCTGAGATAGCTTCATCGCAGGAGATTCCAATGATTCTGAATGCTTTGGTTTCAACAGCGTGAAGACGAGCCAGGTGTGAGGCAGGAGCACCAGTCCAGAGGGGAGAGCAGTATTCCATTGAGCTGCGGATGAAAGCCTTGTATGTGGTGAGGAGCTCAGGTGTGCCAAGGAAGGACTTCGCACGACGGAGGATGCCCAGTCGGCGACTGGCTTTGGAGGCCAGATTTGAAATGTGGTTTTCCCAGGAAAGATCATGGCAGGTAGTGAGATCCAAAAGCTTGAGTGACAGAACTTCTTGGAGAGGATTATTCAGAAAGTGGATGGGAGGGTTGTCCAGTCGGTCTTTTCGGAGAGACATCGTAAGAGTGTGAGATTTGTCAGGATTGAAAGACATGTTCCACTTGTTTGCCCAGTCAGTGATTTGTCCAGGTCTGCAGAGAGTGAGGAGGCTGCAGACTGCCGATCTGAGGGATGAGGAATGGAGCGGCAGAGAGTGGAGTCATCAGCAAAGAGATAGAGAGGATTTTCAAGAGAGTCGGAGAGATCATTGATGAAGACCAGAAAAAGCACAGGGCCCAGAACACTGCCTTGGGGAACTCCAGCCTGAACAGGAAGAGGAGATGAGAGAAACCCATTCAGGGCCACACGTTGACTACGACTAGAGAGGAAGTCCGCCAGCAATGCGTGGAGATTTCCATGGATACCAAAGGAGGAGAGTTTGGTGAGCAGTGCAGGGTGCCAGACCATATCGGAGGCACGTGATATGTCGAGGGAGACAGCTCTAAGGGTAAACCTCTTGGAGGTGTTCTGAGGGTAAACCTCCATGTGAGGTTGAGCCTCCTTCTGTGTCCCTTGCTGAAGCTTGTGTTGATTGTGCCACCCCTCCCTCTGTGGGGAGTGGTGAGTGTGTAGGAACTAGTGATGTGTCTGTGATTGAATCCTCCATTGAGGCAGCTGAGCCTTGTCAAGCTCATGGTCAGCAGGGTGATAGTGCTGAAGTCTCAGATTGTCGCGTTGATGAGCCCGTTGCTTCGGCAATGGACTCTCAATGCAATGATTGTGACTCTGATGGGGGTTCTTCGGTTGCCTCAGTGAGTGATGGTGAGGTCGAGTTCTCATCGGAGCATGTCTCTGGAGACTCTGTCCCTCCTGCGGAAATCATGGATTTCCTACAAAAAACTTACCGTAAAAGGCGCGTGAAAATTTGCGATTTCTTTGTTGACATTCACGCCTTCATTATTGGGGCTCAGGAAGTTGTACAACAATCTGCGGCCCTTCATATTTCTGATAAATCACTGAAAAGACTTAAGAGGTACCTTGTCACAGCAAGGACAGAATTAAACCTGTAATGGCTGTGTTGCTGCCTATGTTTTTATGAACATAACAAGCTTGAACATTAATGGTGGGCGCAGTCAGCTGCGTAGGTCCCAGACTGTGCAATTAGCCAGGAGGGAAAAGATTGATGTACTTTTATTGCAAGAAACTCGTGCCACTGCAGACTGCATGGCTGATTGGCAGCAACAGCTGATTGGCACTTGGTTTTTTAGTAATACAGACTCTGTGAGTGCGGGTATTGCTTTTTTGTCAGTTCACGTTTGTCTGTCTCTCCCCCTATCTTTAAGGAAATCGTACCAGGTTATCTAGCCTCTGTAGAGTTTGAATACAATCAGCAACGATTTATGTTTGTTAACGTCTATGGTAATAACGTCTATGGTGTTAACGTCTATGGTATGTTCACTGGTAATTCCCTGTTTGTCGCTAAAGGTGGCAAAAAGGGTTGGCGTCAGGAAGGGCATCCGGCCGTAAAACATTGCTTCAAAAAGGGGACCAAAAAAACAACAACAACCACGGTTCCCGAAAAAGGCCAACCCCCGCTTGCGGGGAAAAATGGCCTCTAAAGGTGGTTATATAACGTCTATGCTCCAAGCGATAGTACAGATAGAGGAACTTTTTTTAATCAGTCCTTTAATTTCCTCTGAGACACCTCTCTTCTGATACGTTGTTGTGCTTAGGGGGTGACTTTAACTGTACTTTAAACCCAACTTTAGATAGGAACAGTGCAGAGCCACATCCAGCTTCAAGTATGCCTCTTTCCGATATAATTTCACGGCATGACCTCAACGATGTATGGCGGCAACAACACCCAAACCTGCAGCAATTTAGCTGGTGTCGGGTTTTACTAAATCATCTTTCACTTTCTCGTCTTGATAAATTTTATATTCCTAACTCTGCTATCAATCTTGTGACATATACGGATATTGTCCCTTCTGGTTTCTCTGATCATTCTTTGGTAAAACTGTGTTTTTCTTTTCCTCGTTTCAAACGCCGCACCCTGTATTGGTCCTTTAACACCTCCCTTCTGAGCGATCCTTTCTTTAAATCATCCTTTGTGGTTTTTTGGGACAAGGTTGTGGATTTGCAACATCGTTTCCTAAATCTCTGTCAGTGGTGGGACTATGCTAAAGCGCAGATCCGTGTTTTCTGTCAGCAATACAAAACCAATTGCTCTCAAAGTAAACAATTATGTATTGATGCCTTGAAACAAGAAATTCTACGATTGCAGGAAGGTGCTGAGGTCCTTGGTGATGAAAGACGGTGTCAACTCGTCTTTGAAAAACAAACTCTGCTTAAGGAATTAATTCAAGAAAATGGTATTGGTGCCTTAGTCAGGCTGAGAGTGAATGGTTTACTGTCGTCAGACACATGTAAAGATTTCTTTAAGTTTGAGAAGACGACCAAGGCGAGCCAGCAAATGCTTACTCTTCGGGCTAGTGATGGGCATATTCTTAGTGATAATATGGAGATTGTTCATTTTGTTCTGTCTTATTTTGAGAATGTGTTTTCCTTTAAGCCCAATGATGTGCCTGCAATGCAGAATATTACGACCAATTTACCGCAGATAGATGAGCATCAACGGCATGTCTTGGATGAGAACATTACTCTCGGTGAACTTAAAACTGCGCTCGATGACCTTGCTGATCATAAGGCTCCTAGTTTTGATGGGTTACCAGCTGAATTTTATAAAACCTTTTGGGACATGCTCGGTCCTGCTTTGCACTCAGTGTTTTTATACAGTCTGCGTGAGGGATTGTTACCCCTTAGTTGTCGGCGTGCAGTTGTTTGCCTTATCCCGAAGGAAAACGACCTGCAATTGATACAGAACTGGCGCCCAATTTCTCTTCTCTGCACAGATTACAAGATTTTTGCCAAAGCGCTTGCTAACCGTGTAAAGACTGTTTTAAGCACAGTTATACATCAGGATCAATCGTACTGTGTTATGTTCAGATCTATGCACGATAACATTTTTTTGGTATGAGACCTGTGGGATGTGTGTGCATTTCGACAACAACATACCGGTCTCTTTTTTATTGACCAAGAAAAGGCTTTTGACTCTGTTAATCATGAGTATTTGTTTCACATTTTAAAGCAATTTGGTTTTGGGGCATCCTTTATTTCATATGTATCCTTATTGTATAATCACATTTTTAGCTTGATCAAAATCAATGATGGTCTCTGTTCACCTTTGCGGATTGGGAGGGGAATTCGGCAAGGTTGGCCCTTATCTGGAATCTTGTGCTCTCTTTGCATTGAGCCCCTTTTGATTCGTTTACGATCTGCTCTTATGGGCTTTTCAGTGACTCCATCAGAAAAGCCCGTTATCATTTCGGCCTATGCTGATGATGTATGTGTTGCTGTTCGCAGCAGTAATGACATTGCTCTGCTATTTGAGTGCCTACGGGTATACTCTCAAGCATGTACAACGCAAATTAATTGGTCGAAATGCAAAGCAGTTTGGGTCGGCGGTACGCCACCTTCTGCCCTTCCAATTCTCCCTATGAATTTGACATGGGAAAAAGAAGGTGTGAAATACCTCGGTGTTTATCTTGGAACCCCTGGTTTTGTCAAAAGGAATTGGGATGGTTTGCTCCACAAAATTAGCAATAAATTAAACAGATGGAGAGGAATTTTGTCGACCTTGTCTTTTCGAGGTCGTGCCCTGGTCATTAACAACCTGGTGGCCCCTCTCTTATGGCATAAAATGATTGCCTTGCAGCCACCTGCAACGTTGGTGTCATCAATCCAAAGATGCCTACTTGACTTCTTTTGGGATGGCAAACACTGGCTAAAGCCAGAGACTATTTGCCTTCCACTGGTGGAAGGGGGTCATGGACTTATGGACATTCTTTGTCGGGTGATGGCCTTCCGAGTCTCTACAGCTCGTCGTTTTATATTTCTGGAGGCCTTGCCCTGGAAATCTACTGCAAACTGGATATTAAAACAAGCCGGCATGCTCGGTTACAATTGTGAACTCTTTTTCATGGAGCTGCAACATGTCGATGCTTCGCTGCTCCCTGACTTTTACCAAGATGTCCAGTAACTTTTACCAAGTTGGCGGTCCATTTCAGTAACTCGGCAAATGGGGACATACAACAGTGAAAGGTTCCTCCGGGAACCCCTTTTCTACAATGCCCTTTTTTCCTGCTATTCCTCACTCACGTGCTTTTGTGCAACGTTTTTTGAGTGCTGGCGTGAAAACGACTTGGGACCTTCGTGACTGGAACAGGAACAGTTGGTTCTCCGCAGGACATCTTCAAGTAAGAACTGGTATCAGATCTTTGAGGAGCGTCGCCAAGATCCTACAGGAAATCCTGTGTGTTTTTAGGCACTGGGGCCTGAGCTTAACCGCCAACATTGGTGACCACCATGCACCACCACAGATCTGTGCTAGCTCTGTTACGGGTTCCTCACCGATCCCCTGGTCTCGGTAAACCTCTGAACCCCGAGAGGAGCCCCGGCAGAAAAATATGTTATTCTCTGTGTTAGAAATCAATAGTGAAACCACACCAATGATTATAAATGAACAAATAATATATTGAAAATCACACAGGAATAACGGTACAACAAATGGCAATTAAGAGTGCACGCTATATACCATCAATAAAGTCAAATAACCCACTGCTTCCAGCGAGTGAAAAGGACACTCCTCAATGTCTCTATAACCTTTTCCAACGGGAATGTGATTCGCCTCAGCGGTCGCTGGAACGATATCCAGTCGAAGCCCGAATCTCGCTCTCCAGTCGATATTCGAATTGCGTACAGTTGACAATGGGGATCGCCCCACCAAAACTGTACAACGGCCCTTCAGAGGGGCACCTTCACCGCTCACTCAGCGAACTTTGTAGGTGTCTGAAGCGCGGGGTTAAAAATGGCCGACGGCTCTTACTTGAGCCGATGCGACTAGGTGAGGATTCGTCGAAATCTCAGCGCCCCAAATCTGACTACGCAGATTTTCCACTCCAGCGATAATTCCTATCGCCGGATGTCCCTTCAAGGAACTCAAAATTCCCTCGCGACTCTCGGTAGACCAGCCTCGCTATGGAGCCTTGACGTCACGTGTCTTCTCCAACTTTGCTCGCGTCGCCTCTTCCTCTTCACCTCCTCTTCTTCCGGTTCGGTTTCCTGTATCATTTTAAGTTAACCTTTTTAACTTTTAATAACTGTTCATAAACAATAAACCTTTGGAAGACAATAATAGTACATAGAATCAGAAATCTTTCAAGTGGAGGAAAACCACGACGGCGGAAGTGATGAAACCGTAACAGCTCTAGCCTGCCGGCTGATAGCACCACAGCATCTATCTTGTTGGCGTCATCACCACTTTCCAGCAAGGATAAAAAGAGTGTATTGTTTGTGTATTTCAATCCGGTTTCCCTCGTTACAGCCGGTTTCTTTTGGGGCTCGATGGAAAGAGAAACTGCCTTCTGGGTCTCCCTCCCATCCGCAATGGTCTGCAATGTATGTTTCACCGATTGTTAAAAGAACTGGTGATATTGCCTGGAGACTCGCCCATATGGTGTTGTCGTCCAATGTTTTATTCCATCGTTTTAATGAGGATAATTCAGTGGAATGCCCTTTTTGTATGATTTCTGAAGACCTTTTCCATGCTTACGTAGATTGTGCATGATTGTGCATGATTGCCCTTCTTTGGTTTTTTTATCAACTTTTTTTAATCGTATGGACTTTTCTTTTTCTACACAGGTTTTTATTTTTGGAATACCACTTAGTTACAAAAAACGTTCTGAGACTGCTCTTGCTAGTTTCTTAATTTCTATTGGAAAATTAGCAATCTACAAGACAAGAAAAGCAAAACTCCTGGCAAATGCTGATATTTTATGTGATGTGGTAATTGTGTTTAAGGCTCTGGTCATGGCAAGGTTACGCTTGGAATTTTCTTTTTGCCAAATGAAAGATGATTTACAAACCTTTGTGAAAAAATGGTGTGCAAAGGGTGGGTTTTGTAAACTTGATAATGGTTTGTTAAGTTTTTTATTTTAGTGTTTGGTGTTTTTATTGTTGTTGTTAGGCTGCACATGTTTGGAATTGTAGTGACTTTATTATTTGCATGTCTTGTGTGGTTTTCTTACCTTTATAATAAAAGAGCTTCAAAAGTCAAAGTCTCTCTGTGTGTGTCGCCACCTGGTGGCTGGTGAGTTGGGTGCAATGTCATGGCGGCTTCCCGCTTCGTGTCGTGAGTGCACTGTCTTGGTTGTTTGTCCTACCCTCCCCCTCCCCCTTCCCCCCCCCCCATTTCGCTCCTTCGTGTCCTTGTTTCTATTTGTAAAGCTTCCCTGTGTTTCCCTTCTATGTTGAGACGAGAGAGAGAGCCTTAGAGCACACTTATCATGCAGGTTAAGGTAATCGTCGTTTTTGGGCGGTTCCCTGTTGTTTTTTCCCCCGACTTATTTTCTTCACTTCAAACCTTTTTTTCTCGCTTATATTTCCTTAGTTTGTATTTTTAACGCTCCCTTTCCCTAAGCTGGGAAAGTCGGAGTGCATTACTAACTTCCTCTTCCCGAGCTGGGAGGACGAGGTCGAGCCTCGTGTGTTCAAACATGGCGGCTGCTCACGCAGCGATATGCAGCGTTTGAGCAACTAGGGCATGCCCGTACTATATCTATATCTAAAATTATATCCCCCCCCTCTATTTACATGAAATGGTTTGGTCCAAAGCGAACGGCTTGCGAGTGGTGACAATCCCCCCCCTCTATTTACATGCAATGGTTTGGTCCAAAGCGAACGGCTTCCGGAGTTTGGTAAAGAAATCGCCATCGCGTGCACAAACGCGCAGGAAAGCGAATGAATCGCAAATTCGTTTTTATTAGTTGTAAAACATAGTTTAACGCCAACATAGTTTGCAAACGTGAAATAAATGAATACGCTCTCAAATGTGCCATCCGAGGCAGAGTGTGCCCGCCACGTTCGGCACACGCGATCGTTCGCTGCTCTCTGATTGGTTGAATCGTTTTTTGGACATAGCTCGGTAAGTAATTGTCCGATTAATATGAAACCTTGAAAAGGCACATCCTCGGGTCCCCAGCAATATACCTGGCAAGTTAAAAGTATATCGGACCCGTGGTTGTCGAGAAACAGCGGTCACAGACAAACAAACAAACGTACAGACAGACAGACAGACAGAGATTACTGGAATTATAGATAGATTATCACGCGAGCATGGCATTGCGTGTTCTCCACCGGAGGGTGTTCCAGTCGAAGCCATTGTTCTCACGATCGGGAATATGATCGGATTTGATAAGGTATTAAGGTACGTGCCGCATCGCGTATGAACAAACGGGTTATCGTGTTTGTGTCCGATGTGGAGCACGTTGCTCTCATCGTACAACAAGGTTTGTCCCTCGACTCCGGACACTTTGTTATGGTTTATACCTTGGATACTCCTGCTCAGAAAGTGGTTATTTCGAATGTACCCCCATTCCTGGATAGCGATACCATCCTTGCAGCGCTGCAGCGTTATGGTCAGTGTCCCCCCATTAATAATGCTCCCTTTGGGCTGTAAGGATGAACGTGTCAGTCACGTGATGAGTTTCCGTAGACAGGTATTTTATGGTTCTCAAAAAGGATTATCCCTCCTTGAATGTTGCCTTAAAATTCACTTAAAATGGTCGCGATTATCAAGTGCATATCACCACCGACACCCTAAAGTGCTTTGGTTGTGGTGCAGTGGGACATATGAAACGGTTTTGCCGCCATCAGAAGGAACATTTTTCGACCTAACATGGTCGAAACGGGTAACAATGACTCACAGATTAATGGTAACGTTTCCTGCTCGACAAATGTGCAGGATAAACCAGGTAAACAAGTGGACATGCCCCCTCCCGTTGAACCAATGGACAGCGCAAATGAGGGGTTTGTTACCGTTTTCAAAGTTAAAAAACGTAAATCGGCTGTAAGAAGTGCGTCACCTTCTGGGAAAGGCAAATCGGTGAAAACTCCATCACTGAAATTCAATGTGATAACAGGTTTGCCTTATTAGAGGAAAAGGATACCCCCACTAGTTCAAACAATATCAAGGAAAAAATGGATTCTAATTTTCCAATCCCAGTGAGTGTTCCTGATCCCTCAGACAGTGTCATCTCACACGAGGACGTTCATTGTGCAGCTTCCTCCTGTCAATCGCAAGAGGAGGAAAAGCACTTAAAATCTCCCCCTAAAAAAGGAATAAATGAGGAAAATAAGGGCACAGAGAGAATAAAAGAGGATAATTTAAATCCACTGAAGGAGAGTGACATCCATGAACCGAGCATCGTGATCATGTCACAAACAGGCTTAGAGTTCCCCACCTCACATCCCGAAGAAGCTTCAAATGTGACTCCGGCACAAAACGTTAGTCATCAACAAAACGTTACGTTACTGTCATTACATTGCAGACCATTAAGGTCATCAACCTTAATGTCTTCTTTCCCCTGACACACCAAAGGTAATTAATAAAAAGTGCACAAACCGTGTCTGCTTTTTATTTTGGCCAGCAGGGCCAGCTTAGGTGGTCCGACTGCATGGCATGTGCACCACTTAAGAACAGTGGTCCGCAAGTAAGATGCCGCTGGCAGCAATGGTCTGCTCCAGCAAAGGTGCCAGGCCACAGAACGTGTGGTCCATATGGTGTACCGGTGCAGGCAACAGGCAGCAGGGTGCACCGCAAAGGTGCGGCCGCACCGCTCAGGACACCTGCACACTCCCCTCAACAAAAGGTAATGGGTCCATGGATGGGGAGGAAGACAAAGCAGAGGTTAGCGGGGACAAGGGCGCAAGGGTACACGTCAATACAAGGTAATGCGACATGAGGGGCACGGGAGAGCGAGCGGAGAAAGCTCGTCCCTACTCGTACGTCACCCCCCATGTCAATCCACACTACCCTTGCCCTTCCCCGTATTTACACAATTTACAAATTTCGTCTCTACTGTCTCATCTCCCCCTAAACCAAATTCGTCCCCAATCCCTCCCAAGAAGGAAGGGATGGAATATCACACAATGTCTCACCCACGTCATGATGTGTCTTTCATTCCAAACATTTGCAAAAACCTCGGTGTGGAGTCCTGTGACCTCGGTGAGTGGATGTGGATGGTGCGAAGAGCTTTTCTCCTAACTATCCTTCTAATTGACATTAACTCTTTAAACTACCCGGGGTCTTGCCCTGCCAATCCAATTGGCCATCATTACACTATGTGGTTCTAGAAACCAATTCCCATTGACCCACCCTGTGGTGCTCTCCCAATTTGGGGTCTCACTCCCCCCATTTTTCTATACTGTGCCCTCGCACAATTTTGGGGCTGGGTCATGTGGCTCTACCAGCAGGTCTACCTACCTGCGCACCTCCGCCACTGGAGTCGCCACCCGAGCTTGCCTAGCTCCCGCGACTACCCTAACTTGGGGAAGCCCCTCCCTGGCTCTTACCCCCTAATGCCCCCTCAGGCATTGGGCTACCCGGGTCCTCTCTTAGGATCCTCGGGCCCTACTGAACACTACACTGAACTCTACCTGGCTCCCAGAGCCTACCTGCGGCCTCACCTGGCCGACAGACTACCAGTGGTGGAGTGCTCAATAACCACACGCACTAACAGGCTCACTCGCCCAGCCATTCCCCTTCACTTATGCACCCCTCTAAGCACTTCATTGCTACTACACGCATCACAGATGTCAATATCCAACAATTTACCTACTCCCTCTACCTAACTTTAAACTACCCTACCCGGGTATTCGTGAAGGGGTCCATCTTCCCCCATCCACTCCTTCGCACCATGTACTCCACACCACTCATTCCACACACCATCTACTCCACACCATTTATTCCACACAACCATTCTCCACTTGCACACCATGCAAGCCAATGCACTTAACCCAATTACACACATCCTCAATACTCCACTCATACACTTTCACACACACACACACATCCTTCACGAGCATTGCCTCATTTGCTCACCAGCACCACAAGGACTTAATTCACAATGCCTCATTTCAAGCCCATGCACACGGTGGTTCCCACAATTACACACACACAGCGTCATCTGACTATCTCTTTCCCCTAATACTAGTGCTTCCCTGTCATCCCTTATACTAGCACATCCCCCATCATTATCATCCATCTAATCTCTCTACATCCCCACTACTTGTACAATGTCACTACTTAAATCTCAAGTCTCCTAAAGTCATTTTTAGGTCCCTAACCATTATCCTAACCCGCCCTGGCTAGTTCTCACCGCCAAACCCCATAATTCTGTAGCTCCTCTGCCCCAAAGGATGCGAGGGATGGTAGAGCTACCATCCCTCTCCATCGGGCACCATTTCCAACTATTACCCCCCAGTCCTCTTGCACTATGAGCCCCCGTCACGTGAGGTACTGGGTCCTGCCTCAGCATCTAAAGCCGAGGTGATCCATGAGGGTGCCTGCTCGCCGGTGTAGGGTCTTAACATGTCAGTGTGGACGATCCGAGGGAGGGCTCGTGGCCCCATTTTGATCTTAACGACCACGTCACAGACTTGCGACAGGATGACCCCCGGGCCTTGCCAGGGAGAGGTGAGTTTGGGGCACCTACCCTTCCGCCTCCGGGGATGAAAGAACCAAATCTTCATCCCCGGAGCGTACTGACTCCCCTGGCTCCGGTGGTCGTACCTGCGCTTCATCTTGGCACCCGCCAGCTGGAGCTGGCGACGTGTGAAGGCATGGACCCTCTCCATGCCTTCCTCCAGGTGACGTGCATAGCCCTCCCTCGGCGGTATATCAGTGGTGTCTGGCACGGGACCGCATAGCAAGTCGGCGGGAGCCCGCAACTCCCGCCCATACATGAGCAATGCTGGACTGCATGCGGTGGCCCCGTGCTGGCTGGTTCGGTAGGCCATTAACAAATACGGGAGATGTTCGTCCCAGTCATCCTGACAGGTGGTGGTGAACAATGCCAATTGTTGGATCAAGGTTCGGTTGAACCGTTCCACCATCCCGTCAGATTGTGGTCTTAAGGGCGTTGTTCTTGTTTTCCGAATTGACAGGAGTCTGCACACATCTTTTAACAATTGACTTTCAAAATTTCGGCCCTGGTCGGTGTGCAGCTCCTCTGGAATCTCATGCCGACATACAAATCCTTCCACGAAGGCCTGTGCTACCACCCCGGCTTCTTGGTTGGGGAGGGCATAGGCCTCCGGCCACTTGGTGAAATAGTCCATTACAACGAGGATGTACTTGTTACCTTGGCGGGTGCGGGGTAGTGGTCCTAGAATATCCATAGCCACCCGCTCAAGGGGGGCCCCCACCTGGTGTAATTGAAGGGGGGCCCTCATCCTCCATGCTGGTCCCTTTTTGGCAGGACAGGCGTCGCATCTCCGACACCAGTCCTGTATGTCGCGCCCCATATTCACCCAATAAAACCTCTGGCGGACCCGAGATGTTGTCTTTGTCCTGCCCTAATGGCCGCCGGAGCGGGTACCATGCACCTGCTGTAATATTGTGTTCTTAAATTTATCTGGGACCATCACCAGCCAGGAAGTTCTCTCAGAGGGAACCTCCACCCACTTGCGGTACAAGATGTTATCCTTCAATTCCAGGGTTTGCCACTGAGCCCAATATGCCTTTGTTGGTGCCCCGAGGGGGGTGACCTCTTCCCCATTAGGTCTTTGTCCCAATCGAACCCATTCGTACACCGGTCCCAGGACGGGATCCTCTCGCTGGGCCATGCTCCAAGCCAAAGATCCAAATTCTTCATCTGCGGTTAGTGGCAAAATTGGCCCTCTCACCCGGGTTGCACGGACTACGAGGGTAGGGGTGGAGTCTGCCAATTGTTCCCTCTCCTCGTGTCTCGCACAAAATTTACAGTTTTCCCCCAAACAAGGACGCCGAGAGAGTGCATCGGCATTCCCATGGGCCTTCCCGGCCCTATGGGTCACATTAAAATCGTACTGCTGCAACTTTTTCAACCACCTTGCAATTTGGCCCTCTGGTTCCTTGAACCGAAGGAGCCATTGCAAGGAGGAATGGTCAGTTCGAACGAGAAATTTCCGCCCGTACAAGTACGGGTGGAAATGGCTCATGGCAGCCAGCATAGCCAATAACTCTTTGCGAGTGACGCAATAATTTCGCTCGGGCCTACTCATGGCCCGACTATAATACGCGATCACCCTCTCCACGCCCTCCTGTGTCTGGGACAAAACCACGCCCAATCCTTCCTGGCTTGCATCCGTGTCCAGGGTAAATGTCCCGTCACTAGTGGGGTATGCTAGAACGGGTGCGGATGACAAACACCCCTTCAATGCTGGGAAGGCCTCTTGGCACTCCCTTGTCCAATTAAATCTCGTCCCCTTCTCCGTAAGCCGGTGAAGGGGCCGGGCCACCTCTGCAAATTTTGCCACAAAACGCCGGTAGTAGGAGCAGAGTCCCAAAAATCCCCGCACCTCCTTGATGGTATGTGGTGCGGGCCAATCCTCTACCGCTGTAATTTTGCTTGGGTCTGTTTTTACCCCCTCGCGACCGATAACGTGACCTAAATAGGCCACCTCTCTAGCAAACAAAGTGCATTTACTTGGACTCAATTTCAACCCTGCCTGTCTGAGGCACCCAAACACCTGGTCCAAATTAGCTATGGCCTGGGGGAATGTTTTAGCATGTACCAGGACGTCATCGAGGTACACCAAGCATGACTGCTATGGCATGCCGCCCAGTACATGCTCCATCAATCGTTCAAAGGTGGCGGGGGCATTACACAAACCAAACGGCATCACAGTGAACTGATGCAGCCCCTTACCTGTGGAAAATGCCGTTTTCTCCTTCCCTGCCCTATCCATCTCCACCTGCCAACACCCACTCTTGAGGTCCAAGGTTGAGAACCAATTTGAGCCCGCAACGGCATCGAGGGTATCGTCAATTCTTGGCAGGGGATATGAGTCTTTGAGTGTCACGTTGTTCAGCTGGCGATAGTCCACACAGAAACGCGTGGTCCCATCTTTCTTTTTAACCAGCACAACAGGTGACATCCAAGGACTTCCCCAATTCTGTTACGTGGTCCCCTCGGTGAATACCTGGTCTCGGTGACCCCCGGACCGTGAGAGGAACTCCGCCAGCAAGCTGTACTATATATGCGCTTTCGCCACGCAACCCCTATGAATTTCACCCCGGAGACAACTGATGTTCAAGGATATATTTCCAATGGTAATGATACCATACAATTCCAATGACACAACCACGGAGATTTTCCCCGAGCAATCAACAATACACAACCATCAACAATATTTCAAGGACACAATCAATTCCCTATGAGTAAGATGGCCATCTTATATATGGGTGTCCCGGTGAGTACTCACACCCCCTTTCGGTCTCTGCTCCTCACAATGTCTCTGGGCCCCTCCTGACC
The DNA here is from genome assembly GCF_964187855.1 of Myxine glutinosa. NCBI lineage: Eukaryota > Metazoa > Chordata > Myxini > Myxiniformes > Myxinidae > Myxine > Myxine glutinosa. Next base: position 43,024,566 of record NC_136274.1, read on the forward strand.
AAGATACTGGTCGGCGTCTCCGCACTCGGGCGGTTGAACGAACCCCGGGTGGACGTTTCTCCACCCGGCAGGTATCGTACCCGGCACCGTGGCTGCAGCCCCTCGTGGCCACGCAGAGCGGGTACGGTAGAGCAAGCCAAACCCCACGCCGCTTGCAAGGCGCGTTAGGCCCCAACGTGCGACCCGCACGCGTCTGTTTAGACGGTGCCGCGACGATACCAGACGCGGGGTCGATGCACGGCCCCACGTCACTTGACGTCTCCACCGGGCAGGTACACGTCCCGGTGACTCCTCTCGCCAGACAGGCTTCGGAACGCCGCTGTTTCACGCAGCGCAAGGTCGATCCCACCTTTTGTCGGAGCGGGGCGAAGAAGACGAATCCCCGTCCTTTTTCCTCGTGTCTTTTTCTCTTCTGTTTCCGGTCACTTCCGTTTCCGGCCACTCCCTCAGAAGGGCTCCTGACCCTCCAACCACAACAACTACACAACAACTTACTATACTACACCCGGATAAGCAAAGACCTGAATGGTAATTCACATACATTCACATAAATATGTAACACTCCCCCCCTTCAAGAAAGAAAGTTTGAACCCAGCGAAAACTTTCTTTGCCGGCCAATTTGGAGAAACAAACCAGATAACTCAACCCCCCCCCACATTATCCGTTCCCCCCGGGCACAGTTATCACTTAAAAATAAAGCAACCAAAATTTCACCACAACCCCTCCAGATTACTCCCTCTGGACTAAGTACCAACAACGACCTTGTCCCTGCCAAATCAAACTCCATCTCATGACCCTCTGACTTTGACCGTCAGTTTCTTGGGAATGAAGGTTAAGGGGTTGATCAAAGATCCAAAGTTAAGCAGCTCGATAGCACTTTTTCCGGGAGGCCAAGCCGAGTATTCACTACATGGATGCCTTTAGGAACGCGGAGTTCACGGTTAGTCCGTGCAGGAAAGTTCTCTACATGGGCGCCTTGAGGAACGTGGAGTTCACGGTTAGTCCGTGCATGAAAGTTCACTACATGGACGCCTTTAGGAACGGCGTTCACGGTTAATTCGTGTAGGAATCTTGGCTCGGCGGCTCCGCCGCCTTCAGTGCTTCAACTTCTCAGAACTTCCCTAATAATTAGGGTGGGACCACTGGTCCCTGTAGTCCCATGAATAGCGGTCTCCTTCTCGGCCACTACCAAAACTACCGCCCAGTTGTCCTCTCCTGTAGACCTCTCGACGCCTACGAAATGCCTTCCCTACTGTTATGGTCCGACCCTCCAAATCCTTGCCATTCCAATTCTTCTCTGCCTCTCTGGCGTCTTTTGTGCTGGCAAACGTGACAAAGCCGAACCCTCTTGACTGTTGCGTTTCCCAGTCTCTTACCAACCGCACTTCCACCAGCGGCCCATATCTGTTGAAGACAGAGGTCAGAACTTCTTCCTCTGTTTTGAAGTTCAGTCCCCCTACAAATAACTTGGCACTTTTGTCGCCATCCCGAGCTGGTGTGGTGTTATTTTCCCTGCTGGGCTCTTTACCAACCCTCAGGTTACCATAAACTTGACCCCCGGCCAAATCATTCCCGATAACCACAGATACACCCTCTACAGGAAGCGTGGCTTGTAAGCCGACGGTGACCGGTCCTGACACCAAATCGGACTCCAACTGGATGACCTGAAGGGGAGCACTAACACCACCCCCGATCCCCTGTAAACGAACACTATCCCCCGTTGCCGTCTCCTCGGACCATGGCAAAATGCCTTCAAGCATTAAAGATTGATGGGCCCCTGTGTCCCTCAATATCCTAACCGGTCTCCGGTTAGTCGAGGCTCCCTCCAGTGACACAAACCCCTCTGAAATAAATGGTTGATAACCCTTTTGATGGCGATTTCTTACGCTAGCCATCGCATTCGGAGTTGTAATAGTCGGACTCCGCTCTGGGTTGTCCCTTTTCATGAGGTAACAACTGGACATCAAGTGTCCAGGTTTCTTGCAAAACGCGCAAGTAGGCCCGGAGGAAAAACTCGGGGTCTGCCTCGGGCCCCCCGAACTATAAGTTTGTCTTGGGCCCGCATCCCTCTGATTTCGAACCGGTGGGGTATCATAGTTGTCCCCATAATCATCTCGCGGCCGCCGCCATGTATGGTCGTTCTCCGCACCTGCTGTTCCCCACCTCCCCTGCGGAGATCTAGGCGAGGAGTTAGGTTCGTGGACCCCTATTCGGTGGGTTAAGGCATAATCATCTGCCATGGTGGCTGCGTCCCACAACTTTGGTACCTTCTTTTCCTGCAGGTACACTTTGATGTCCTCGTGGACACACTGCTGGAATTCCTCCACCAGGATCAAGTCCCGCAATGTTTCGAAGTCTTTCCCGACTCCTTTTGACTCACACCACCGATCAAACATATTTTCTTTCACTCTGGCAAACTCCACATGGGTCTCACTCTCCCTCTTCCTGGCATTCCTGAATTTTTGCCTGTAAGCTTCCGGAACCAACTCATAGGCCTTGAGGATGTGCTTCTTCAGTACCTCATAATCTGCACATTGGTCCATTGGTAGCGCCGAATAAATTTCCTGAGCTTTCCCCACCAGCACACTTTGCACGAGTATGGTCCAGGCCTCCTCCGGCCAGTTTAATTGTCGAGCCACTTTCTCAAAGTGTGGAAAAAATTTCGCGACTTCTTTTTCACTGAACGGTGGAACCAGCCTGACATGTCTGCCCACATCCCAGGTTTTCTGGTTAGGTGTCGACCCCGTCAGCAAGGGTGGTGCCTCTCCCCGTTCTCTCATTAACTCCAGCTCCTTGCATTTGATTTCTTGCTGAAGCTCCATGTCACGTTCCTTTAATTCCCTTTCCGCTTTTCTCTCCTCTGCTTCGAGGTCCCTTGCAGCTCTCCTTTCCTCTGCTTGTTCCTTTTCTCTTCTTTCCTGGAGTTCTCTTTCCACTCTCCTTTCCTCGGTTTTTTTGTCTTCTAACCTTTCCTGGAGTTCTCGTTCCACTCTCCTTTCCTCTGCTTGTTTCTCTTCCCTCCTCTCTTCTGCTTTCCTTTCTTCTTCTGCTCTTTCCTTTTCTGCTTTCCTTTCTTCTTCTGCTCTTTCCTTTTCTGCTTTCCTTTCTTCTTCTGCTCTTTCCTTTTCTGCTTTCATTCTTCTTCTGCTCTTTCCTTTTCTGCTTTCCTTTCTTCTTCTGCTCTTTCCTTTTCTGCTTTCCTTTCTTCTTCTTTAATCCGTTCCTGGCTCCGTAATTGCAACTCCAGTTTCCGGAGCTCAACGTCTTCTGGTTCTTCGGGTAGACACTCCCAGGCTAACTCGTCCCATGTTCCTAATCCCACCATAGATTGTATCACCGTGGCCTGCAACTCTGCCTTCCTCAAATTAGTTCGGACCTCCAAGTTAAAATGCTTGGCCAATTTCAAGAGGTCCGACTTTAGCAACGCTCGGAACTGTGCCTCACTCGGGGTTACCCCAAAGTTCTGTGCCACAAACGCCATGGTGCCTATCGTTAACACCTGTTAACCTTCACCCAAGACTTTACCCCAATTTCTCAAAAAAAAAATTACCAATTAATAATTAATTAATAATTTTTAATTAATAAAAAAAATTATTATTTTATTATTTTATACAATTTTAAATCCCGGACGTAGACCCAATTGCGAAACCGCAAATCGTAATTTGGACGAGCCCCCAATTCTCAAAAAAAAAAAACCCCTTACATGTTACATATTTATGTGAATGTATGTGAATTACCATTCAGGTCTTTGCTTATCCATGTGTAGTATATTAAGTTGTTGTGTAGTTGTTGTGGTTGGAGGGTCAGGAGCCCTTCTGAGGGAGTGGCCGGAAACGGAAGTGACCGGAAACGGAAGAAAAAACGAGACGAGGAAAAAAGGACGATTATTATTCTTCATCGCCCCGCTCCGACAAAAGGTGGGATCGACCTGGCGCTGCGGGAAACAGCGGCGTTCCGAAGCCTGTCTGGCGAGAGGAATTACCGGAACGTGTACCGGCCCGGTGGAGACGTCAAGTTGACGTGGGGCCGTGCATCGAACCCGCGTCTGGCCTCGTTCGCGGCACCGTCCAAACAGACGCGTGCGGGTCGCACGATTGGGGCCTAACGCGCCTTGCAAGCGGCGTGGGGTTTGGCTTGCTCTACCGTATCCGCTTCGCGTGGCCACGAGGGGCTGCAGCCTCGGTGCTTGGTACGATACCTGCCCGGTGGAAACACGTCCACCCGGGGTTCGTTCTACCGCCCGAGTGCGGTGACGACGACCATCATCTTGGTCAGGAGGGGCCCAGAGACATTGTGCGGGACCGAGACCGAAAGGGTGTCGTGAGTACTCACCGGGACACACGTATATAAGATGGCCATCTTACTCATAGGAAAGTGCTTGTGAATTGGGAATTGTTGATGGTTGTATATGGTTGATTGCTCGGGGAAAATCTCCGTGGTTGTGTCATTGCAATTGTATGGTCATTCCCATTGAAATATATCCTTGAACGTCAGTTGTCTCCTGGGGTGAAATTCATATGGATTGCGTGGCGAAAGCGCATATTTAATACAGCTTTCTGGCGAAGTTCCTCTCACGGTCCGGGGGTCACCGAGACCAGGTATTCACCGAGGGGACCACGTAACAGAATTGGGGGCTCGTCCAAATTACGATTTGCGGTTTCGCAATTGGGTCTACGTCCGGGATCTAAAATTGTATAAAATAATAAAATAATAATTTTTTATTAATTAAAAATTATTAATTAATTATTAATTGGTAATTTTTTTTTTTTGAGAAATTGGAGTAAAGTCTTGGGTGAAGGTTAACAGGTGTTAACGATAGGCACCATGGCGTTTGTGGCACAGAACTTTGGGGTAACCCCGAGTGAGGCACAGTTCCGAGCGTTGCTAAAGTCGGACCTCTTGAAATTGGCCAAACATTTTAACTTGGAGGTCCGAACTAATTTGAGGAAGGCAGAGTTGCAGGCCACGGTGATACAATCTATGGTGGGATTAGGAACATGGGACGAGTTAGCCTGGGAGTGGCTACCCGAAGAACCAGAAGACGTTGAGCTCCGGAAACTGGAGTTGCAATTACGGAGCCAGGAACGGATCAAAGAAGAAGAAAGGAAAGCAGAAGAGAGGAGAGAAGAGAAACAAGCAGAGGAAAGGAGAGTGGAACGAGAACTCCAGGAAAGGTTAAAAGAAGAAGAAAGGAAAGCAGAAAAGGAAAGAGCAGAAGAAGAAAGGAAAGCAGAAAAGGAAAGAGCAGAAGAAGAAAGGAAAGCAGAAGCGAGGAGAGAAGAGAAACAAGCAGAGGAAAGGAGAGTGGAACGAGAACTCCAGGAAAGGTTAAAGAAGAAGAAAGGAAAGCAGAAAAGGAAAGAGCAGAAGAAGAAAGGAAAGCAGAAGAGAGGAGGGAAGAGAAACAAGCAGAGGAAAGGAGAGTGGAACGAGAACTCCAGGAAAGGTTAGAAGACAAAAAAGCAGAGGAAAGGAGAGCTGCAAGGGACCTCGAAGCAGAGGAGAGAAAAGCGGAAAGGGAATTAAAGGAACGTGACATGGAGCTTCAGCAAGAAATCAAATTCAAGGAGCTGGAGTTAATGAGAGAACGGGGAGAGGCACCACCCTTGCTGACGGGGTCGACACCTAACCAGAAAACCTGGGATGTGGGCAGACATGTGAGGCTGGTTCCACCGTTCAGTGAAAAAGAAGTCGCGAAATTTTTTCCACACTTTGAGAAAGTGGCTCGACAATTAAACTGGCCGGAGGAGGCCTGGACCATACTCGTGCAAAGTGTGCTGGTGGGGAAAGCTCAGGAAATTTATTCGGCGCTACCAATGGACCAATGTGCAGATTATGAGGTACTGAAGAAGCACATCCTCAAAGCCTATGAGTTGGTTCCGGAAGCTTACAGGCAAAAATTCAGGAATGCCAGGAAGAGGGAGAGTGAGACCCATGTGGAGTTTGCCAGAGTGAAAGAAAACATGTTTGATCGGTGGTGTGAGTCAAAAGGAGTCGGGAAAGACTTCGAAACATTGCGTGACTTGATCCTGGTGGAGGAATTTCAGCAGTGTGTCCACGAGGACATCAAAGTGTACCTGCAGGAAAAGAAGGTACCAAAGTTGTGGGACGCAGCCACCATGGCAGATGATTATGCCTTAACCCACCGAATAGGGGTCCACGAACCTAACTCCTCGCCTAGATCTCCGCAGGGGAGGTGGGGAACAGCAGGTGCGGAGAACGACCATACATGGCGGCGGCCTCGAGATGATTATGGGGACAACTATGATACCCCACCGGTTCGAAATCAGAGGGATGCGGGCCCAAGACAAACTTATAGTTCGGGGGGCCCGAGGCAGACCCCGAGTTTTTCCTCCGGGCCTACTTGCGCGTTTTGCAAGAAACCTGGACACTTGATGTCCAGTTGTTACCTCATGAAAAGGGACAACCCAGAGCGGAGGCCGACTATTACAACTCCGAATGCGATGGCTAGCGTAAGAAATCGCCATCAAAAGGGTTACCAACCATTTATTTCAGAGGGGTTTGTATCACTGGATGGAGCCTCGACTAACCGGAGACCGGTTAGGATATTGAGGGACACAGGGGCCCACCAATCTTTAATGCTTGAAGGCATTTTGCCATGGTCCGAGGAGACGGCAACGGGGGATAGTGTTCGTTTACAGGGGATCGGGGGCGGTGTTAGTGCTCCCCTTCAGGTCATCCAGTTGGAGTCCGATTTGGTGTCAGGACCGGTCACCGTCGGTTTACAAGCCACGCTTCCTGTAGAGGGTGTATCTGTGGTTATCGGGAATGATTTGGCCGGGGGTCAAGTTTATGGTAACCTGAGGGTTGGTAAAGAGCCCAGCAGGGAAAATAACACCACACCAGCTCGGGAGGGCGACCAAAGTGCCAAGTTATTTGTAGGGGGACTGAACTTCAAAACAGAGGAAGAAGTTCTGACCTCTGTCTTCAACAGATATGGGCCGCTGGTGGAAGTGCGGTTGGTAAGAGACTGGGAAACGCAACAGTCAAGAGGGTTCGGCTTTGTCACGTTTGCCAGCACAAAAGACGCCAGAGAGGTAGAGAAGAATTGGAATGGCAAGGATTTGGAGGGTCGGACCATAACAGTAGGGAAGGCATTTCGTAGGCGTCGAGAGGTCTACAGGAGAGGACAACTGGGCAGTAGTTTTGGTAGTGGCCGAGAAGGAGACCGCTATTCATGGGACTACAGGGACCAGTGGTCCCACCCTAATTATTAGGGAAGTTCTGAGAAGTTGAAGCACTGAAGGCGGCGGAGCCGCCGAGCCAAGATTCCTACACGAATTAACCGTGAACGCCGTTCCTAAAGGCGTCCATGTAGTCAACTTTCATGCACGGACTAACCGTGAACTCCACGTTCCTCAAGGCGCCCATGTAGAGAACTTTCCTGCACGGACTAACCGTGAACTACGCGTTCCTAAAGGCATCCATGTAGTGAATACTCGGCTTGGCCTCCCGGAAAAAGTGCTATCGAGTTGCTTAACTTTGGGATCTTTGATCAACCCCTTAACCTTCATTCCCAAGAAACTGACGGGCAAAGTCAGAGGGTCATGAGATGGAGTTTGATTTGGCAGGGACAATGTCGTTGTTGGTACTTAGTCCAGAGGGAGTAATCTGGAGGGGTTGTGGTGAAATTTTGGTTGCTTTATTTTTAAGTGATAACTGTGCCCGGGGGGAACGGATAATGTGGGGGGTGTTGAGTTATCTGGTTTGTTTCTCCAAATTGGCCGGCAAAGAAAGTTTTCGCGGGGTTCAAACTTTCTTTCTTGAAGGGGGGGAGTGTTACATATTTATGTGAATGTATGTGAATTACCATTCAGGTCTTTGCTTATCCGTGTGTAGTATATTAAGTTGTTGTGTAGTTGTTGTGGTTGGAGGGTCAGGAGCCCTTCTGAGGGAGTGGCCGGAAACGGAAGTGACCGGAAACGGAAGAAAAAACGAGACGAGGAAAAAAGGACGATTATTATTCTTCATCGCCCCGCTCCGACAAAAGGTGGGATCGACCTGGCGCTGCGGGAAACAGCGGCGTTCCGAAGCCTGTCTGGCGAGAGGAATTACCGGAACGTGTACCGGCCCGGTGGAGACGTCAAGTTGACGTGGGGCCGTGCATCGAACCCGCGTCTGGCCTCGTTCGCGGCACCGTCCAAACAGACGCGTGCGGGTCACACGATTGGGGCCTAACGCGCCTTGCAAGCGGCGTGGGGTTTGGCTTGCTCTACCGTATCCGCTTCGCGTGGCCACGAGGGGCTGTAGCCTCGGTGCTTGGTACGATACCTGCCCGGTGGAAACACGTCCACCCGGGGTTCGTTCTACCGCCCGAGTGCGGTGACGACGACCATCATCTTGGTCAGGAGGGGCCCAGAGACATTGTGCGGGACCGAGACCGAAAGGGTGTCGTGAGTACTCACCGGGACACACGTATATAAGATGGCCATCTTACTCATAGGAAAGTGCTTGTGAATTGGGAATTGTTGATGGTTGTATATGGTTGATTGCTCGGGGAAAATCTCCGTGGTTGTGTCATTGCAATTGTATGGTCATTCCCCTTGAAATATATCCTTGAACGTCAGTTGTCTCCTGGGGTGAAATTCATATGGATTGCGTGGCGAAAGCGCATATTTAATACAGCTTTCTGGCGAAGTTCCTCTCACGGTCCGGGGGTCACCGAGACCAGGTATTCACCGAGGGGACCACGTAACAGTCACGTTGTTCAGCTGGCGATAGTCCACACAGAAACGCGTGGTCCCATCTTTCTTTTTAACCAGCACAACAGGTGACATCCAAGGACTTCCCGAGGGCTCGATGATACCTGCATCGAGCATTTTTTCTACCTGATCGTCAGCTTCCCACCTCTTGCTCCAAGGGAGCCGTCGGGCGGGCTGACGAATAGGCACGGGACTCACCGGTGTGGATTTGATGTTTCACCAGGCGCGTACGTCCAATATCCTCGGGGGATAAGGAGAAGATATCCAAATGGGATTCAATTAATTTGTGTAAAGCCTCCTTCTGGGTACCTCCCAACTCTACACTACTTCGATTTAGCATCTCGCAAATGGGATCAGGCCAATTCCTAGTACTTTTTGAAGGCTCCCTCTGGGGCCGGCTCGGCTGGACGTTCTCGCCCTCACTGGCGCAACTTCGTTAACTGGGGTGCAGCTGGCTATCTTCGTGCCCCTTACTATAGTGCGTGGTTCTGTACTAATATTAATTACTCGGACGTCCACCACCGGCCCGTCCGTTTTTACGAGGGTGCGGCCCACGATTAAACCCGGAATGGACTGCGCTGCCACCGGTTCGACTAGGCCACAGGACTCCTGCCATGTTGGGCAAGCTAACCATCGGGCCGGCACTATGGCCTCGGCCCTCGGAGGGATGGTCACGACCTCCGAAGCCTCCAGCTCCGTTCTCTCGGCCGTGCTCACCCCATCCAATGGTAGCTCTTCTATTCCCACTTGCAGGGTACCCCAGCACAAATCGATTTTACAACCGCTGGCAGTCAACAAATCCAACCCTATTAAGCATGGGTCGCACACCTCCGCCACCCAAACTTCTATTTCTCTCTTTACCGACCCCAACTTGAGGGTTACAAAACCACTCCCTATGATGGGGGCCGTTGCCCCGGTAGCCAGCTGCAAACTATGATTTTCCAGACGCTGGATTTTATCCCAGCCGTCTGCACTCGAATTAAGGATCACAGGGCTGATGATCGTGGCGTTAGCTCCTGTGTCCACTACGGCGTCTACCCCCATGCGGGCAATTTTGCACCGAATCGATAAGCTACCTGTTCCAATTTGGCCACAATGAATGACTCTTCGCGTCAATGAGGGCGCTTCACCATCCCCTACTACCAAACACGGCCCTATATGCTCGGCACCTTCTAGTTTCCCTGGCCCTAGCGCTGGGGCGTCTGGGGTCGGCTAGTCCGACCCGTACGAGGCGGAGTTGATGGTTCTGGCTGCCAGAGCACGTCCCGGCACGGAGCTCGACACTCTCGCGCATGGTGACCCAGCCGACTACATTCATAGCACCTCACCTGGTAGGGTGCTTGCCTCCGAAATTCAAAATTTCCCCCCCCTAAAAGTCCGAATTGGGGCATCTGTCCGTGGCCTACCGGGGGCCACCTACGGAGCCGCCTGCCATGGTCCAGGTCCCGCCAGGCACTGGTCCACCAGCCTTCGGACCATGCTCTCCAAGTCAGGGCCCCTCTCGGGGGCGGGCTGGTGGGGCCGCCACCAGCCACGGGCCCTACCTGGCGCACCGCCACTGCGTGGCGCTCGCTTCCTCGGGCCGGGGGCCTCGCTGCTTCCCAACGGGCTGCAGCGTCGGCCGCCTGGCTCAAAGTCCACGGGCGCCACATGGCGAGTTGTTGCCGAAGCTCGGGGTATGGGAAGGCCTGGATGAAATCATCCAGCGCCAGGCTTTCCTAGGAGGCCGCCGCCATGTCTGCGTGTGCAATCCCGACTGCGAGGCAAATGTCATACACAAGCTCCCCGATGGTCTCCTGGGGCTTTCATTTTCGCACCGCGAGCTGAGCTTTAACAAGCTCGCTCTGCTGTTCCACGTCGAATCGATTAATTAAGGCTGCGCGGAGTTCTGGCAGGGTGATAGCACCCGGTGGTGAGGCTGTCAGAACCTCCGCCGCCACGCCGCGCAGCGCCCCCATGAGGTGTACTCCACCTTCGTCCGGATTCCAACCGTTTCCCCTACACACATGTTCGAACTGCGCCAGGTACGACCTCAAATCACTCTTGCCGTCATACGGCGCGAGTGGAACCTTATGGCCGCCCGAAGCCCGGACCCCGTGCGTCGCTCCCTGCGGAATTAACGCGGGGCCGAACCGTTCGGGCCCCCACAGTACACTATTTCCGGGGGGCTCGCGTGCGTCCCCCGTACCTCTAAAGACTACCCCTGTCAGTGTCGATGCTAGGGTCGCCTCGTCGCAACCCGCTGCCCACTCCATTCTCGCACACCCCGGCTCACCAACACCTCTCACACTCCCCATGGTCGGACATCCCTGCGCACACTCTCTCTCCACACACTCCGGACCAGTCGCACACCTTACCATTGGCCTCTCACGGACGCCCGGGTCCATACCAACCCCCAAGCTCGCTGAACCTCCCCTCACACCACGTACATTTCCGATCATATCGCCACTCACCTCGGCGCTTCTTCCTCTTCGCTCCTCCTCCGCCACCTGCAAACTCTTTATTTGGTTAGCAAGTACGTCATCACGATGTGAGCACAGACCTTGTACCAATTCCATCACCTCCTCCTTTATTTCATTCTTAGTCTCCCTTCGTCTCTTTTTAATTTCACTCACCCCCTCTTCTACCTCCTCCAACTTTTGTTTCACCTCCTCTATTTCCCGGCGCGCCCCCACAATTTCTTCTTCTAAGGCCACCTTGGTCATCTCTATATGCTTCCTAACTTCTCGTTCTCTCGCCCCAACGTCTCTACCACCTCGTCCAACCTCTTTGTCAGCCCCTCGTGTACCATCTGACATTCCTTCTTTGTCGCTATTAATTCCTTCTTTATTTCCCTTTGGGCAAATTTCAGCCCCCCTATCACGTCAGTGTTCTTACTCACTTGCTCCCCAACTCCTTTTGTCCCACCGTCAGCTTCTCTACTTCCCGCGTCAACTCCTCTATACCCCCCTGCAACCTAGCCGTACTCTTTCTCACCTCCTTCTCCACACGCTCCTCACCCCGTTTTAACACATCGCGTACCCCCGCGACCTCTTCGCTCACCCCGCGCCTTATATCCTCCCCCATCTCTCCCATTTCCCTCTTAGATGCCACCCTCATTTGTTCCAACTCATTCTTTTGGGCGTCCATTTTGCCTTCCAGCCCGTTCTTTACCTCTTCTATCTGATCCCCCATTTGTTTTATTTCCAGGGTGGATTTATCCCCCATTTCCCTCAATTGGCCCCCCATCTTGTCTTCTAACCCCGTTAACCCGTCCTTCATTCCCTCCATTTGGTTCTCCTGGGTGGCCATCCTGTTTTCCAACCCCGTTAACCCGTCCTTCATTTCCTTCATTTGGCTACCCACGTCCTCCAATTGGCCCCCTAATTTGCTTTCTAATCCCCCCAATTTGCTTTCCAACCCCCAAATTTGACTTCCCAATTGCTCCCCCATTCTATTTTCCAAATTACTTAACCCGTCTCTCAATCCCCCAATTTGGTTTCCCACTTCATTTCTCAATCCCCCAATTTGATCTCCCATATCATTTTCCAAAATGTTTAACCCGTCTTTCATCTGGCCACCCATTTATTTTTGCTCCCGGGTGGATTTATCACTTTGGGCGTCCAACTTACCATTTACTTTATTTATTTCATTCTGTTGGGCACCTATCATTTTTTTGTTTCCCGCGTTTCGTTTTTTTATTTCCCTGCTTTCTTTCATGAATTGCATCATGAGGGCATACAGGTCCGAAACCATGGGCACCGCAGGCTCGGCCCTCGCTGCCATGTGCGCGGTGCCGCCATTTTGTTCCTCTGCCACCCCTACTGCTGCATCCTCATTAATTTCCTCCTCCATCTCTCCCAATTGTCCCACTTCTTCCCGGGGGTCCTGGGATAATTCTAATTCCTCCTCATCTACCCCCACCGGCATCCGATCGCCTTGGCTATCCATGGCATGACTCAAATTTGGGTGTTAATAAAATTTCAGCCGCTGGTAAATTCAGCCGCTTGTAATTTCGAGTGCGTTAGGTGCACTTCGGGTCCAAATCTCACTCCCAGACACCAATTGTTACGGATCTCCGACGTCGGCTCTCCCCTTATCAAGCGGGGGTTAATCCCCTTGTCTTTTATCTGGCCGACGGGATCCGGGAGTTATGACGTCGCTTCTGGACGACGTTAACTAGGGTTGTAAGCCGACTTCTTATAACCTACTTATTAACGCCGCCCAGTAAGCAAGGAAATAACTCCCGCTCGAACCACGGATATTGATGGGATATGCCGAGCAGATAGCAATCCGCGATCCGAGCTGTGACTAGACCCAATTATAGCGGTTCCGATCGTGCCACGTTTACTCAATGGAGAAAAGACTAGGATGATCGGATTAAGGAGAAACCAGAAAGAACAGGGCAATTTATTAACAAATGTACAAAGAGAAGAGGAAACCATAGAATGTACAAGAAAGAAAGAGGAAGGAAAAGTACACAGGGCAGTCTTAACGACAGGCTTAACTTATTCCCTGGACAAACGGGCCCGTCTCACATACAGACACTCACACGGGGATTGCAGATGGTAGGGTGGAAGGTCCGGCGATGGTGTCCAGGCTCCAGTCCGGCTCCGGTCCAGCTGACGAAAAACCCGGCAGGCAGCTCTTCACATAGCGTAACGCGAGCAGACAATTATAATGATGGGGGAAGGCTGGTATACTGGCGTACGTAATATGCGTACTACTCGCTCCAAGCACCCCCCCTCCCCAGTGTCCCGCACGCTGCAGTTTGTGGCAATGCGTGCCGCGCGCTCACCCTTAGTACAGCGGGTTGCCACAGTGTGTCTCTTTGAAATACCAATGCCAGCGAGCCCTCTTTGATCAAGCGCATAGGTCCTTATACTCGCGAGTCCTCCGTAATCACAACAGGACTCTCCACAATGATAATTCCTCTCACCAAGCGCGATTCCTTGCAGTCCTTCAAATCACAGCAGTCCTCTTGAGGGCTTTGCATGCGCGCTTTTATAATCAAGCCAGCGAACGCTCTCGAAGCCCAAAAGCCACGCCTGTCAGGCGATGTCACTCCAGCCCTGGTTGGCTGGTTATGGCTTACCGGCCCCGCCCTGACGGCTGGTTGACGTGGCCACACCTCCATCCTGGTGCTCCGCCCTCTTCTCGGGTCTTACCTCGTGGGTTTCTGGGCTGGTTTGGGCGGAAGCCCAGCGAGGTGGCGAACGCTGCTGACAAAGGCGTGTAACAAATTGGGAAGGGTCATGGGGCACAGACTGGAGCACGCTTAATGGCGTCGCTTGGAGGGAGGCTGCAAAAATGGACGGAAGGGCCTACTCTTATTTGATTGACGCAACGCAGATTCAACTATTGGAAAATGGCCTTATCTAACACATACTAAGAAATAACTGATGTCCTATGGTGACCTACGTGTTGCTTGTGGCCTACCTATGGGGTGCTACCTTTAACCTTTAATGATGTGATATTTACAACAAGTGTGGGTTCTCAAAACCGCAACAATATATATATATATTTTTTCCTCTTCTACCAATTCTGTCTTTCAAGGCTTTCAAGTTTGAGTTGGGTGGTGTTGTGGATGTTGGGTAGGTGACAATTCAACATTGTGGATGAGTTGGGTAGGTGACAAGAATAAGCCAATTATATTTTGGTGGAGTGCCAGATGCCTATCATTGGGAAACAAAAGTTAAATTGTTCAGCCTGGTGGAGATATGTGCTCTACAGAGTTTTCATTGTGATTGTAATTATATTTAGTGAGAAATAAAACACGAGGCATTACTTTTGTACCGACCCTCATACAATTAGAAGGCGAGTATGTCTATAAATTATGTACTGTACTATTAAGAATGTGAAAATGACTCAGTGGTGTAATGACTAGAACATCAGCTCTGATTCTAAGAAGTTCGTGGTTCAAACCCGATCCGAGTTACACCAAAGACGTTTAAAATGGTACGAGCTGCTTACTTTCTTGACGCTCAGCATTTAAAAGGATATAACATGAACAATGCTGGAAAGGCAATGGCAAACCACCCAGGATAAACCTTGCCAAGAAACTGCTTTGGAGGCGTTCAACTCTCTATAAAGTGTATTGAACATCAAAATCAATGAATAATGTGAATATGTCAATTAAGTGTCTATTAAGCCGCTGTCACACCTTGACGTTTTAGCCAGCGTATGCCGACGTATGAAAAATTTGGCTACGTTAAGAGCACGCTGAAGCATGCTGGCATACGTCGTAGTACGCCGAGCTCGTCGACAAATTTTGTGCATGCACAAAATTTGTCGACGTACGAGTATGCCAGCGTATGACTCACACCAGCACTCAATTTTGATACGTCGGCATACGCTGGCTAAATCGTCAAGGTGTGGCGGGGGCTTTAGGAACATGTTTTTATCTGTAGTGTATGTATTCTTAGAATGCGCGTACGTTTATACAGTACTTACGATTGGAATGTGAGTACTTCTATAAAATACGTATGATTGGAATGTGAAGCAATACAATAAAACCGAAAAGGTCTGTTTGTGTGCCGTATGAACATAAATCTACGTCATCAATAAACCGCACAAATATAACAGCTTATAAACACCACACAACATATCCTGGCGAGGGTCTGCAATCTCTGATTACTCTTTCTAGTCTTAACTGTTTTCGTTTTTTTTAGCACATGGAAAAGAAGATGTCTACAAAAAAAAACGGACGCGGACGGGCTTTGCATTTTCAGATGCTTTCTAGTTGAATAAGCGCTTACAAAATGCTACGAATTGATGTTTTATTTATCCCAATTTTTTCCTGCAAGGAGAAAATTAATTTCTTCGCTACGAGAGTGTAATATACACCATTCGTTTAAGAAGTTTAGCTCTGTGAAATACGAGGATCCAAACGAGCAAATATTGTTCATCCAAAATGTGCGTTTTCCTTTAGCGATTATTGAAAGCACAATAAGTTCAATTCGTTTTAGATTCTGACATTGTTAAACGAACTTACAAGTTATGTGTGTAGTTGCAATTACTATTTCCAGTAATAACATCGGGTTTTAGCAAAATCATGTTAAATTACTCTATATTATTATAGCCAATGGTGTTTCAAAAAGTTTTATTAATGTCCTAAGCAATGGGCAAATTATTAAGCGTGCTTTTTAATAATTAAACTTGCAAATGAATAATCCACCATTTTTCATGCTAGCAATCTGGGAATAATGCTCCAAGCATAAGGGGGAAGATGAGAAGTTATGGTGAGAGTTCATAAAGGCACCTGTGTCATCGTTGCAATTACTCATGGAAGTAAGGAGCAATTATGGCATTAAATCAGCCTGTAAGTTTGCACTCCATGCACTCAATCTCAACATGCTGCGATCTGAGTATTAAAATGGTAATTCGTCTCCTCATTATTTTAACTTAAGGGCCCCAACTATTCCCTGGCCAGGAAAAAAACGATTCTGCCCCGAGTCTTTTATTTACCGGCCGGCCAGGCTCAGTGGTGACGTTCGACTGTTGCAGGAATTTGTATTTTTTACGGCGTAGGGTAATGCTGTCTGGAACAGCGTTTGTCTGTCCATATGTCTGCATATATTGTTACGTTTGTGGGGGGTAGGCAATGGAATACCTTAGGCCAGGTAGGATTGTGTAGATTACCATGCTCCGGATGTCGTGTAGCCACTTCCTGTAACTAAGTAGGGCCGGATGTTCGGATTAAGTGTGATGTGTGGCCATACGGAGGATGGCTCTTGTGCTATATAGCTTAGGGTAAATCCCCTGTGTATAAATTGCCTCTGTGATTTTTCGTTTGTTCCTTATGACACTTCACTACATGCACACCATCATGCACTCTGCACCTATACTAAAAACACCATATAAAAGTACCCGGAATCAGACATTGAGTCATTTCCGGGGACAGTAGGAGGGACCATGGGGCCCCACCCCGAGGGGTGGAGCAATCGCGGATGTCATCGGATGACGTTCAAGACCGGGGAACAAAAAGATTGAGTCCCGGCATTTTTTCTCTCTGGCTTCGTGGATGTGATTGCAGGCGGACGCATTGCCATTTTCTCTCTCGAGTTGGGACATTTATTGCGAGCGGACACATTCTTTCTTCTCTCGTGTTCTTGCGCTGGGTTTTATTACAAGCGGACGCACTCTTGTTCGTGCTCGCTCTGTTTTCGGCTGCATGGAGGAGCGGATGCATCCTTTCCCTGGTTCGTTGGTGCTGACTTTGTGACGGCTGTGTGCTCCTGAGAGACCTCGGGGCTTTGTGGAGCACAGGACGAGGACGGTGCGAGGGCCTGCTCGCTTCATGTTCACAATTGGCGGTGAACGCGGCTTCACGCCAAGGCATGTTTTCCCATGCAATGATGCGGGGCCTGTGAGGACCCCGGACGGTGAAGGGGACCAGAGCTGAGTACCCGCTAACATTCCAAATCCACGGACATATATTATTTTCTATTTATTTATCCCCTTGCATCATTTTACGAGTCTGATCTTTATCAGCATGGACACGACAATATATATCTTATTATAATAGAGTAAACGTATATGGTTATGTCGTTATGTATGGACCAAACTGTCTTCTTCTTCTTCAATTAAAATTAACACCCTCTAAATTAACCCTCTTAATTATGTTTAGACTGCTTGTGACCCCTCAGACTTTTGATGACCCTCTAATTCCCCCAAGACCCTTAAGACCACCAAGACCCCTGAAGACCCAAAATACCATTAAAGACCCAAAAGACCCTGAAGACCACAAAGACCCTGAAGCCCGCGAAGACCCCAAAGACCCCGAAGACCAAAAACACCTCAAAGACCCAAAATACCCTTGAAGGCCCTGAGGCTCAAAAAGACCCTGAAGACCAAAATGGCCCTGAAGACCCAAAAGACCCCGAAGACCCAAAATACCCCAAAGAACCAAAACTCCCCAAAGACACAAAACACCCCAAAGACCCAAAATACCATTGAAGGCCCTGATGCTAAAAAAAGACCCTGAAGACCCAAATGGCACCGAAGACCCAAAAGACCCTGAAGACCCAAAACATCCTGAAGCCCCAAAACACCCTGAAGACCACAAAGACCGTTGAAGACCCCAAAGACCCAAAACACTTAAAAGACCAAAAATACCCTTAAAGGCCCAGAAGATCCAAAAGACCCTGGAGACCCAAATGGCACCAAAGACCCAAATGGTACCGAAGACCCAAAAGACTCCGAAAACCCAAAATACCCCGAAGACCCGGAAGACCCAAAAGACCCCGAAGACCCAAAACACCCTGAAAACCCAAAACACCCTGAAGACCCCAAAGACCCTTAAATACCCTTTAGACCCTAAATGCCCTTAAATACCCCAAAGAACCAAAATACCCCAATGATTCTTAAAGACCCAGAGGAAACAAAAGACCCTTAAGACCCATAAGCCCATGAAGACACCAAAGACCCAAAATACCCCTAATGGCCCAGAGGATCCAAAAGACCATGAAGACCCAAATGGCCCTGAAGATCCAAAACACCATGAAGACCCAAAAGACACCGAAATTGTCAAATATGCCTATCCCTCTGAAACGACGTGTGGTGAGGCACGTGGAGTGCGCAGAGTCACGCTAGTATATAGATGTATATGAAACTTATCAAAACATCAATATAAACTTATCAAATCTTTAGAAGGACACTCATTGAAATCCTTCATGCAAAAACGAAAAATATTTGAACACAGAGGTAAAGTTCAGCTATCTTTACTAAACACATATCAATAAACAAGAGGTTGCCTCAATCACAAAAAAAAACAAAAAGAATGAACATCACAAGGGGTGGTGCAACAAAAGTCACAGCACTGCAACACAAAGGCACGCACCTGAATACAGTCAAAACAAAATGACACAAGAATGGACACAACACTCCTAACAGTCAAGGACAGAATGACAGCAGTCCTCAATATCGTGTGTGTCCTCCCTGAGTTGTGATGCAGGCTGTACACCTCCGATACATGCTCTGTACCAAGCATCTGATGCGGTCCTGGGGAAGTCTGTCCAACTCCTCCTGCAAGCCTTGAATGAGCATTTGCCGATTGACAGCCGTTGATCTCCTCGATATGTTATAGGGATGTCATTGGTGCCTTCATTATGACGTTCGATAAGTAGAACACTTGGTCCAATCAGTATGAAATTTCTTGAGCGTGATCTAGGGTTAAATTGGTCGCGAAAAAAAGTGATGATGTCATTGGTCACGTGGTTTGGCAACCATGTTTTTATGGCGGAGCCCATAGGACAATGCCATCTGGAACAGCATTTGTCTGTCCTCTGGTGTATGGATAATGTGCTGTGTAGCCGGAAGGCCCATCATGCATTTATTTTTTATTGGTGCTGCCCCGTGGGCGGGACTGCCAAAAATCCGCTCAGGAAGGGGAGAACATGAGAGACCTCGCCTGAATAAGGGAGGAAAACGAGAAAGAAACCAGTCGACGAGGAATAAGAAGAGGCTTCTTGTTTTCAGAGAAGAGATCAGAAAGCGTCGTATGGAAGGAGGACAAACAAATACTCACAGGGGAGTTTTAGAGGGGACTGATTGTGGTTTTGTCTCTCTCTGAGTGAATTGACCCAAGCTGGGATCACCCTCTGTTTTTCGAGGGCAAGGAGGAAGAAGACGGAGTGCAGAGGAGGAGGCCTCGATTGCTTGTGGTACAAAAGGGGTCCACAAGGCCTGGTGGAGGCTGATCGTCGCTGGCCTTCCTCGTATTTGATCTTCATCATGCTCCTTTTGGCTTTCGGCTCTTGGAAGCCACTCGTTATTGGCTTTCATCTCACACCTGGTTTCCAAAGTGGGCTGCTTTGAGTCCAGCGTCCACCCTACGCATCAGAGAAAAGGGAAGTCTTGCCTGCATTATTGCCTTTGTTGCCTGAGCGTGATCCGTGGCACCTTTAGTGGGATCGGTTTTGATTTATTTCCAATCATTGTACATATAAGTTTGAATATTCCCATTTACCTCCTTGTGTCCATTTGACTTGCTTGGTTCATTCCGTTTTTGTTTATAGCATCTTGTTTGCCCTCTTACCTGTTTACTTTACAAATAAATATTTTAAAAGGTAAGAAAACATGTTTGAGGTGCCTGTTTTCCATGTGCATTTTCCACCGTCGATTTTTGGCCCAATTGAATGATCCTTGGGGATTTAAAGTTGCATAAATGGATTTAATGCAGTGCAATAAAATATCGTTCGGTCCATCTTCTGAGACTAAAGGTCAAGGTGCTGCGGTTTCTGTCTTAACCGGAGCCTCAGACATGACAATAAGTTATCTTATCAATACTTTATGTACTTTAGTCTTTGCTTTAAATTTGTTAAAGAGCTTCCCATCAGACCTTGCGTGCATGTAAATACCAGAAGACACTGCAAATCAAAAAGTACAAACAAATGATTAGGAGGTACAATTGCATGGCAGAATGTTGAGGACCCCGTTTTGGAATATATTTTTGTAAAACAAGGTCTGCCTACCCAACCTACCTAATCAAAAGCCAATGAGTTGTGTTATATTTCACAAACGTATGGCATGCTTATCTGTGAGTGTTAAGGATGATGTAAAATGATAGAAAACACCCACAAAAGGATATTTTATACCAAATAATAGTTGTTGTTGTGGCCTTGCTTGTTGGTTGTTTTGTTTTCTTGGTTGTTGTCAAGCAATTGGTACACTCTATCTGTCTACAGACATCGGTCTGTGATCGAGGAACAAGTTAATTTCAATTCAATCCTATATTTTGAACATTAATCGTACATGAACCTGTTGTTTAACAGTACTTTGTCTCTGAATTTGGTAAATTGTACGGAATCTCGGTCTGATAATGCATGTGCACAGAGGAGTAGGATAATTGTATTACTCTGTCTGCCTGTGGCAGTCAAACAAAATGGAAAATTATTCCAAACAGGAAACTTACTGTTTAAGGGACATCACAAAGTGTGCAAACAACAAGCATGATTAACTAATTTAATGGGTGAAATAAGGTTGTGTAAAACAGGGTGCATCATCCAAGTAAATCGATTATTTGTTTTCAATGAAGTAAATCGATAATTAGCTTTCCAGCCAAGGTAATCGATTGTTTGATTTTCAACCAAGGAAATTTGCTTTCTAAAGAAGTAAATCGATAATTAGCTTTCCAACCAAGGTAATAAATTGTTAACTTTCCAACCAAGGTAATAAATTGTTAACTTTCCAACCAAGGTAATAAATTGTTAACTTTCCAACCAAGGTAATCGATTTATTAGCCTTCCAACCAAGGAAAGAGATTATTAGCTTTCCAACCAAGTAAATCAATTTTTAACTTTCCAACCAACTAAATCTATTATTAGCTTTCCAACCAAGGTAATAAATTGTTAACTTTCCAACCAAGGTAATCGATTTATTAGCCTTCCAACCAAGGAAAGAGATTATTAGCTTTCCAACCAAGTAAATCAATTTTTAACTTTCCAACCAAGTAAATCGATTATTAGCTTTCCAACCAACTAAATCTATTATTAGCTTTCCAACCAAGGTAATAAATTGTTAACTTTCCAACCAAGGTAATAAATTGTTAACTTTCCAACCAAGGTAATAAATTGTTAACTTTCCAACCAAGGTAATAAATTGTTAACTTTCCAACCAATGTAATAAATTGTTAACTTTCCAACCAAGGTAATCGATTTATTAGCCTTCCAACCAAGGAAAGAGATTATTAGCTTTCCAACCAAGTAAATCAATTTTTAACTTTCCAACCAAGTAAATCGATTATTAGCTTTCCAACCAACTAAATCTATTATTAGCTTTCCAACCAAGGTAATAAATTGTTAACTTTCCAACCAAGGTAATAAATTGTTAACTTTCCAACCAAGGTAATAAATTGTTAACTTTCCAACCAAGATAATAAATTGTTAACTTTCCAACCAATGTAATAAATTGTTAACTTTCCAACCAAGGTAATCGATTTATTAGCCTTCCAACCAAGGAAAGAGATTATTAGCTTTCCAACCAAGTAAATCAATTTTTAACTTTCCAACCAAGTAAATCGATTATTAGCTTTCCAACCAAGTAAATCGATTAATTCGCTTTCTGACAAAGGAAATAGATTATTAGCTTTCCAACCACGTATATCGATTATGAGCTTTCCAATGAAGTAAATCTATTATTAGCTTTCAACCAAGTAAATCGATTATTAGTTTGTTTCCAATGAAGTAAATCGATTATTTGTTTTCTAACGAAGTAAATCGATAATTAGCTTTCCAACCAAGTAAATAGATTGTTTGATTTTCAACCGAGGAAATTTGCTTTCTAAAGAACGAAATCGATTATTAGCTTTCTTACCAAGTAAATCGATCACTTACTTTCCAACTAAGTTCTCTAAATCGATTATTAGCCTTCATCCCAAGTAAATCGATGATGGCTTTCCAACCAAATATATCGATTACTAACCTTCCAAACAAGTAATTCAATTACTAACTTCCTAACCAGGTATATCGCTTATTTGCTTACCAACTTTACCATTTTTCCTATTCGATGACACCAGGAACCGCTAAAGCTCGAGGGCATACTGCTTCATATTCGCATGACACACACACACACACACACACACACACACACACACACACACACACACACACACACACACACACACACACACACACACACACACACACACATGCATACCTACACATACACACGAGACACACACACACACACACACGCATACACACACACGACACATATACATACCGACGCATACACACACACACACACACACACACACACACACACACACACACACACACACACACACACACACACACACACATGCATAAACACACACACGCATATACACACGCATATACACACACACACACACGACACACATACCTACACATACACACATGACAGGCATACACATGCACACACACACACCACACACACCACACATACACACACACATATATATAAAGCCGTACACACGACACACATGCACACACAACACCCCCACACATATACACACCATGCACACACACACACACACACATGCATATACACACACACACACACACATGCATATACACACACACACACACACACACACACACACACACACACACACACACACATATATAAAACCACACACACGACACACATGCACACACAACACCCCCACACATATACACACCATGCACACACATACATGCATATACACACACACACACACACACACACACACACCACACATACACACACACACACACACACACACCACACATACACACACACACACACACACATATATAAAACCACACACACGACACACATGCACACACAACACCCCCACACATATACACACCACGCACACACATGCACACACATGGATGGACGCATCTCCTTTTAGCGATATACTTGCAAGGTACCCACACGTACTATGCACGGGTAGGAGGATAAAAGCAAACAAGCAATTTGTAAACGGTGAATGCTAAACCATGGAACCAATAAATTCCACATTCCTGTGCCACCTTCAGTCGAACGTCAGACATGGACATAGATATTGAGATATTATCAAACCGGCCCTTTGTCATCATCTGTTTACTTCCGGATTTGGAGCAGGTCCGTATCGTCAATTTCAAAATCATAATTTTATTGAGGAATTTTTGAAACCTCATACCTACCTTACGACACCAGCTGGGACCCCAAAACGTTCCACGCAGAAGGTTGTTATATTTCCTTTTACTAAAATATGAAACTGTAATGGTTACTAAAGACTGACCTGCCCGTCATGTGACCAGATCCTCAGCTCTGATTGGTGTACGTTTGTGGGGACATACGGGCAGACAAACGCTGTTCTAGATGGCATTGCCTTACGGGCTACACCGCCTTATGGGCTACAAATAGCATTATATAAAAAAAGGAAAGTGACTAAATAGATGAAGGAGAATGAAGAACAAGTAGATGAAGTGGAATGAAGAACAAGTCTTTCTTGTGAAGGCTCATGTTAATGGCTAGATATAACATTTTAATTCACACCTGTATTTATTATTAATTTATAATATGATTGGAAGATTCAACAATTGAGTGGATGTGATTTTTTAAAATCTCTATTTCCCAGAAGAGGGAAAATATGATGCCAGGTGTTCATGATGGACATTTATCCCCACGCTTTTGGAAGCTATTTTATTACTTAAATGTATCCCCAAACATTTCTCAGACATGCATGGACCGATTTTCTTCAAACTTGGTACAAAGACAACACATGAGTATACATATGCAGAACATTTTGTTTAGTCATCCGACCAGAAATGGCCGACTGGCAGCCTTGAACTCCATGGAGCAAAATTACTAAAACCACGGTGGGGGCTGTGACATTTTGCGTCTTTTTCTTCTTGTTCTTCCTGTGAGTCACTTGTTTTCATCGTCCTCGTCATGCCCAGGACGTACAAGAGCAGGACCAATCATTAAACTTGAGCTAGATAGGCCTATCATAATCAGGCTTTTTGACCAACTCAGTGTTCATTGCCTGAAGTTGAATTAAAGTGAACACAAAAAAAAAACTCTGGAGTTTCAAAAATAGTTTTTATTTTTTGAAAAGAAACCCTAGGCAAGTATCCGGTGGTAGATCAGCTGCCAACTGCTGGAGCTCCAGGGGACAGCTGGCTTCTCATGAGAACACAGCTTTAAGGCCCATCTTTACCCCGTGCACACAAAGTGAAAAGCGGGCTTAAGCAATATTGGTTCACGTCTTTGTCTGTCCGGCCGTCTACAAACGTTAGTTAACGATGGAGGAACAACTTTGTTAAACGGAATGTTTTATTTTGAACACAAATAGGACCGGAATCAGAAAACAAACCTGCAGTTTAACAATACTTTGGCTCTGAATTCGTCCCAAATGTGTAAACACAGAGGAGCTTTTTTTTTTTTTTTCTTTTTTTTTGTATACAAGATCGAGGCTCGTGAAAGAGCTAACATTAATCACACAGAAAGACAAACCGACACATAAAACATATAACATGGGGAGCGGTAGACAAGATGGGGCGAGAGGGGGAGGAACACAAACACAACATCTGAGAGCAGGGACATCGAGAGATCTGTGGGAGGGAGAGGGCTTTGGGGGGGGGGGGGCATGGGAAGGTGGGGTGGGAGAGGTATAAAACATACGGACACTGAAATCTCTTTACTCTGTCTATCTGATGGCAGTCAAACAAAATTGAAAATCATTCCAAACAGGAATCTTACTGTTTTTAGGGATATTATAAAGGACACAAGCAACAGCCACAAATAACTAATTTAACGTGTTAAATAAGGTGGTGTGTAAATGTTAAGACGCTACATGAATGGCGGCGAACTTCCAGAATTTTATTTATATGACCTTTAAAATCATTATTTTATTTCAATTTAATTATAGACTTAACGCTGCATGGGGTAAGGTGCTCTATGAACTCTAGTTTAAGAAGCTTTTACACCAAAATAACTATATTATTCTATTTATCCTCATGTTGATGTAATATTTGAAGAGTTAACGACCCTGAATAATCACATTGAACTGTAGGTTAAATGCAAGAATCTTTTAAACATGAAAAAAAGGAAGCAACTTAAAACTTATAACCAATTTACAAGCTGCATGGGTTCCCTTAACACAATCATTCCATGAACGTTTTTATCTCCAGAATATAATTTTCAGACGAACAGCAGAACAGCTGGTGCAGCCTGGGCGATGTTTGCAACGTAGTCGTCGAACTCCACACCGAGGAAACGTTTCAAACAATGGTTGAGTAGGCCAATGGCAACAAGTCCAGAAAGGGTCATCATCGTTCTTTTGGCAAAAAAAAATCCTGGTGGCCTGGAAAGTACGCATATCAGAAAGTCAAATTTGTTTGGAACATTTAATGCAAGAAGTAGTAGGGAATATTAGCGCTTTGGGAATGCAAAATATTTCGTAAATTATTTTATGTCTCACCTGCAGGTGGCTGGGCCTAAGTAGCCCTTGACGTATCGCTGCCTTGCAAACAGGTAAAGCAAGCCAATTGATGCTGCCCACACTATAAGTCAAACACAAGCAAAGTACATAATCATCAAGTATTGATTCATTCTTTCATTCGTTGATCGACAAAAATCCTTGTAAAATTTTCACAAAATGGTCTAGCACTGCTTCTTCTGATCAAGGATAATGATAGAATGATTCCAGAATATGTGGGTTCTAATGCATGACCAGTGACAATAAAATTGTCGGAATCGGTTCAGGGCATGCTGAACGCTTTGGTTGGAAGAAGCCTACGCATGTTGCTCAATCTCCCCTAAAAAAGCCGACGCATGTTGCTCACTCTCCCCTTAAAAAGCCTACGCATGTTGCTCGCTCTCCCCTAAAAAAGCCGACACATGTTGCTCACTCTCCCCTAAAAAAGGCGACGCATGTTTCTCGCTCTCCCCTAAAAAAGCCTACACATGTGGCTCACTATCCCCTAAAAGCCTACGCATGTGGCTCACTATCCCCTAAAAGCCTACGCATGTGGCTCACTCTCCCCTAAAAAAAGCCTACGCATGTTGCTCGCTCTCCCCTAAAAAAGCCGACACATGTTGCTCACTCTCCCCTAAAAAAGGCGATGCATGTTTCTCGCTCTCCCCTAAAAAAGCCTACGCATGTGGCTCACTATCCCCTAAAAGCCTATGCATGTGGCTCTCGCTCTCCCCTAAAAAAGCCGACGCATGTTGCTCACTCTCCCCTAAAAAAGCCTCCGTATGTTGCTCGCTCTCCCCTAAAAAAGCCTATGCATGTTGCTCGCTCTCCCCTAAAAAAGCCTACGCATGTTGCTTGCTCTCCCCTAAAAAAGCCTACGCATGTTGCTCACTCTCCCCTAAAAAAGCCGACACATGTTGCTCGCTCTCCCCTAAAAAAGCCGACACATGTTGCTCGCTCTCCCCTAAAAAAGCCGAAGCATGTTGCTCACTCTCCCCTAAAAAAGCCTACGCATGTTGCTCACTCTCCCCTAAAAAAAGCCTACGCATGTTGCTCGCTCTCCCCTAAAAAAAGCCGAAGCATGTTGCTCACTCTCCCCTAAAAAAGCCTACGCATGTTGCTCACTCTCCCCTAAAAAAAGCCTACGCATGTTTCTCGCTCTCCCCTAAAAAAGCATGTTGCTCGTTCATGTATCAGGAATAAACGACCTCGGCCGAGCGAAGATTCAGTGTCTGCCGACGTATCAGCCGACTTGCACCTGGTTTGATAATAGCATTTCTGCTTCACCCTCATGTAACACACAGCAGCAAAGGCTTTCTAGATTACCATGAAGTGATGTCTGCTATGGTTATTACTGTGATTTGCCCAAATAATCAAGCAAATAGAATGTCATGTGGCATAGTTTATAACCCAGGCCAGAGTTTGCTTGTGGCAACATCATCACACCTTCCTGAATCTTGCTTTCTCAAAATGTGTGTATGGGTTGTTAGGTAGCCAAAACAGGTCCCTCCTACGGCCCTCTTATGGGCGTGAGACTTTAAAATGACGCCTTCAATGTTGGAGGGATGCAACATCTCAAAAACGTTTTTGTTGTAATATCCAGGCTTAATTAAGAATTTCCTTTCTCATTTTGTAGAATGTTTGTCATTCAGTTGTTAGCCCGTCCCTTGCACAGCAGGAGACGGGGTTTTGTAATCGTGTGTGTGTGTGTGTGTGTGTGTGTGTGTGTGTGTGTGTGTGTGTGTGTGTGTGTGTGTGTGTCTGTCCAAGCCGTAACGTTTTTACCATTTGAGCTATTGTCATCAAATTTTCATCAAAGCTTTATTATGATAATACAGAGAAGTCAAATTAATAATTTGGTCAAAAGGTCAAAGGTCAACGTCACCTAAAATCATCAATTTTCATCCGATTGGCCTGAAATTTAAAGAATTTGCATATTGGATCACTGACATAGTTCACCAATCAAAAGCTAGAAGCTGATTGGCTTTTTTAGATCAAAAGGTCAAAAGTCAAGGTTGTGTAAAATTGCCAATTTCCACCCAATTGACCAGAAATTTAAAGAATTTGCATATTAGATCACTAAATTGGTTCATCAATCAAAAGCCAGAAGCCGATTGTTTTTTTTTTTAGATCAAAAGGTCAAAGGTCAAGGTTGCTTAAAATCATCAATTTTCCTTTAATTGACCTGAAATTTTAAGAATTTGCATATCGGGTCACATAATTGGTTCACCAATCAAAAGCTAGAAGCTGATTATTTTTTGAGATCTAAAGCTCAAAGGTTAAGGTTGCATAAAATCATAAATTTTCATTTTGTTTTCTTTATTTTGAGCATACGGAAGAAGAAGACAACAACTGGTAACAATTGGAAGAACTGGAAGAAGAAGAAGACAACAATTACAAACGGAAGCAGTGACTGGCTTTGCATTTTCAGATGCTTTCTCGTTTTGTTTGGGTTTGATTACCCTTGGAGTCAGAGTTAATTGTTTAAAAAAAAAAAAAATGCCATACCAATGCAGAGACGGACATCCAAATGCATCAACAAATACCCCTGCCAAGAAGGTGGGGCAGGATTCTCTTGAGAGGAAAGATGGGGGCAACATACCCCCTGCACACACATGTCAAGATGGCCAGTCCTTCAGTTCAGCATATGAACATTTTCCAAATTGCCCGCTACACCATCACTCATAGAGTATTCGGTGTGAACGTTCAGGATACAGGACACGTAAACGGGGCCGAGGAGGTCGTACTAGGGGGTGGTGGTGGTCATCTTACCCCCAACGATACTCTATCTTTTACTGCGCATTGATCTTCAGAAAAGTCAAAATTTACAAATCCAACTTTAAGATAGTGGACTACTTTCGATGGCATAAGCTGTTTTGTCCATTAGCATGAATTTACAGGTACAACACAACTATTTATTTATATTTAAGCCGGTTTTACAGGGAAGAACTTTAACACCTGGAGTGTTTGGAACAAGTGGAAACCAAATACCTGCACAAACATAGTCTACGATTGCTGACAGGTAGCAATTGAAAGGTTTCTTTTCTATAATGCATCATTTGTTCATATACTTTACATGCATATTTGACCAGGAGTCATTTCCATGTTTAGTCTTCAGGTGAGGCTATTAAAGGTTGTAGCTGTGATGTTGATGAAGTTCCCAAAGTATGTTGGGCAGGAATTCGTTAATGGCGCCCCTGCCTGTTACGTTAGCTCGCCGACTCTGGACTGGACATCTCGTGTGGCGGCATTAGTTGGTGGACGTTAATGCCTAAGTCACACATAGGCGGATTTGTCGGCGACTACTGGCGACTGGAAAAATCGCCACCACCCGCCGACAATCGTAATGCCTAAGTCACACATAGGCGGATATTTTGGCGACTACTGGCGACTGCCGGTGATCAAGATTTTTCGGCGACCACTGGCGATTTCGGGCGGTCAAATATGGTCAGGCGGCAGTATGGCGACTGCAGGCGGCCACATTGCGACTGCATTGCGACGACGCCCCGAGTGGGATGGCGACTGTCGAAGATCGAAGACGACTGCATTGCGGATGCACGGCGGCAGCGTGGCGACAGTCTGGCGGCTAGATTACGACCGATGGCGGATCGCGGCGACTGCATTGGGGCCGGGTGGCGGTTTACTCCGCTGTCCGCAAGACTGCAATAAAACCGCCCGCGATTGGAGACGATTCACACAACTTTTTAAATCTTTATTTCTCTATTTTACATTTCCCTTTATTCATTTCAATGATGTATGACATGAAGCATAAAGATGTTTGATGTGCAATAACAAATAACAAAGATGTATCATTGTAATGTAATAATCAAACTTTTCTGCAGGGAGAGAGAATGAAAAGAAAGTCCAACAAATTATTTCCACTGGTCCCAAGTCCAATAAATAAAGTTTCCAAAGGACCAAAGTCCCAAAAATAAAGTTCGCAAAAGTCCCAAGTCCAAACAATAAAGCCATATCCTTGTCGGCACCACATGACCTCACTCCACGGAGACCCTCACACCATCCTGTCTTGCCATGGAATGGAGCTCAGCATGAGCCAGCAGTAGGTCATTCGCAGCAATATCTTGGTCCAGTGCTGCCAAGTCATTCAGAAGGACCAGCTTCATCCTATGTTCATCATCCATGATAGATGTTGGTAGAGAGACCCTTGGTAGACCTTGACCATACTGCAGTGAGCTGAAATGTCCACCCCTATTTATACCTGGCCTGAAAATCGTGGTATGTCGTAATGCAGTCGCCAGGCAGTCGTATCTCTGTCGCCAATGGCCGTAACTCCGCCGCCACTAGTCCTACTGCTGTCGTCGTCAGTCTCCCATAGCCGCAGGGGAGACGTGGCAGTTCTTCTGTAGTCGATATGCAGCCGCAACAGTGTCGGCCCGTAGTCGGGAAGATGCCGCAGGAAGGCCGTATGGCATTCGCATCTCTGCCGTGCTAGCTGGTGGGGCGATTGCGGAAGACTATGAGCGACTGGGTTGCGGCCGCTTTACGCTCTTATTACGGATACCGACGACAGCATGGCGGTTCCATCACGACAGCATGGCGGATTTTTTTCGAGTGCGACTGAGCGCGCCGTTTTTAAACATTTAAAAAAATATTTGGCCCCTTTGCGGCTCTTGCCGACTGCAGCCGACCTGGGGAGGATAACCACGACTACAGGCGACCGTCCATTACGGTTTCATTACGATTGTCGGCGGGTGGTGGCGATTTTTCCAGTCGCCAGTAGTCGCCGACAAATCCGCCTATGTGTGACTCAGGCATAATGAAACCGTAATGGACGGTCGCCTGTAGTCGTGGTTATCCTCCCAAGGTCGGCTGCAGTCGGCAAGAGCCGCAAAGGGGCCAAATATTTTTTTAAATGTTTAAAAACGGCGCGCTCAGTCGCACTCGAAAAAAATCCGCCATGCTGTCGTGATGGAACCGCCATGCTGTCATCGGTATCCGTAATAAGAGCGTAAAGCGGCCGCAACCCAGTCGCTCATAGTCTTCCGCAATCGCCCCACCAGCTAGCACGGCAGAGATGCGAATGCCATACGGCCTTCCTGCGGCATCTTCCCGACTACGGGCCGACACTGTTGCGGCTGCGTATCGACTACAGAAGAACTGCCACGTCTCCCCTGCGGCTATGGGAGACTGACGACGACAGCAGTAGGACCAGTGTCGGCAGAGATACGACTGCCTGGCGACTGCATTACGACATACCACGATTCCATGGCAAGACAGGATGGTGTGGGGGTCTCCGTGGAGTGAGGTCCTGTGGTGCCGACAAGGATATGGCTTTATTGTTTGGACTTGGGACTTTTGGGAACTTTATTTTTTGGACTTTGGTCCTTTGGAAACTTTATTTATGGGACTTGGGACCAGTGGAAATAATTTGTTGGACTTTATTTCCATTCTCTCTCCCTGCAGAAAAGTTTGATTATTACATTACAATGATACTGAAGGAGCTAGGGCTCCCACGTCGATCAGAAGAATGGACGCGACAAAAAGCTGGAATTCATCTGAGTTGCTTTATTGAAATCAAACACTCAGGCACTCTGAAAACCCGTTTATCGGTCAGCAATATATATCTATTAACCCAGGGGGTTTGCCCAGGCCCGGCGCCAGGGGGCGTGGCCCAGCGTCCTGGCTGCGGCCTGGCAAGTTGAGGGCGAGCCTGCCCGGGCATGCCCGGGCGTCCCGACCGAGGCCTGGCAAGTTGAGCGCGGGCCTGCCCGGGCGTCCTGGACGAGCCCGGCATGGTGATCGCTCCGCGTCCTTGATAGGTTCAAGGCGATTGTGAAACCCCAGCGGCAGCCGCTACACACGTCCCCCCAGAATCGACTTGCACCGGCAGGGTCAACTTGAGGGGGGTCCTGATGACCCGGCCGAAGCGACCCCTGGCGGGTCGTGGGAGGGGGTCCGGTGAGGTGGTGGGCGGTCGAGTGGGGGGCCCCGTGGACGGGGGGCGGCCTCGCCGCGGCGGAAGGGCCACCCGTGGTGGGTGGTCGACGTCCACGTGCGCCGGCTTGAGGCGGTCCACTGCAATCCGGTCCGACCTGCCGCCGATGTCGATGACGAACGACTTGTCGTCCCGTCGCAGCACCCGGAAGGGCCCGTCGTACGGCGGCTGGAGTGGCCACCGATGTGCGTCGTGACGCACAAAAACATACTCCGCTGTGCGGAGTGCTGGGGGAACGTAGGACCGGGGGTCACCGTGGTGGGATGTCGGCACGGGGGCAAACCGTCGGGCGGCCTCCTGGAGGTCCGAGCGCTGGTGAGCTGCGGACCAGGGACTGGTAGCGTCGGGCACGAATTCGCCCGGGACGCGTAGCACCTGGCCATAGACCAGCTCGGCGGTGGATGCCTGGAGGTCCTCCTTGGGGGCCGTGCGAAGGCCCAAAAGGACCCACGGCAGCCGGTCGGCCCAACCACCGTCTTGAAGGCCGGCCATGAGCGCGGCCTTCATGGAGCGGTGGAATCGCTCGCACAACCCGTTTGCTTGGGGGTGGTAGGCCGTAGTACGGTGGAGCTTGACCCCCAGGTTGCGGGCGACCGCGCCCCACAGCTCGGAGGTGAACTGTGGTCCGCGGTCTGACGAGATGTCCGCCGGTGCGCCGAAGCGGGCGACCCAGGTGGCGATGAAAGCCTGCGCCACGTCGGCGGTGGTGGTGGAGACGAGGGGAACGGCCTCCGGCCACCTGGTGGTCCTGTCCACCATGGTGAGCAGGTGTGTGAACCCCCGTGACGGGGGGAGGGGGCCCACCAGATCCACGTTGACGTGGTCGAAACGTCGTTCGGGCACGGTGAAAGGTGCCAGCGGGGCCTGGGTGTGTCGGTGGACCTTGGCCCGTTGGCAGGCCGTGCAGGCGCTGGTCCAATCGCGGACGTCCCGACGAAGGCCGTGCCAGACGAAACGCGCCGACACCAGCTTCTGGGAAGCTTTCCGGCCCGGGTGGGAAAGGCCGTGGAGGGAGGCGAAGATGCGGCGTTGCCAGGTGACGGGCACGATGGGGCGAGGCTGGCCTTGGGAGACGTCGCAGAGCAGGACAGTGTCCGCGCAGGGGATGTCGGCCAGGCGGAGGCCCGTGTCCGCCGCCTGGAGGGCTTGCACCGTGGTGTCGGTGGTTTGGTCCGCCGCCATAAGCGCAAAATCCACGCCCAGGTGGACCGCGTTCGCGCTGGCCCGGGAAAGACAGTCGGCCACGGCGTTGTTTTTGCCGGCGACGTGCCGGATGTCCGTGGTAAACTCCGACACAGCGGAGAGGTGGCGCTGTTGGCGGGCCGACCATGGCTCCGTGACCTTGGCCATGGCGTAAATCAACGGCTTGTGGTCGACGAACGCCGTGAAAGGTCGGCCCTCCAGGAGGTGGCGGAAATGGCGGACGGCCAGGTGTAGACCGAGGAGCTCCCGGTCAAACGTGCTGTATTTGAGCTCGTTCGGCCGGAGCTGCCGGCTGAAAAAAGTGAGTGGCTGCCAAACCCCGTTCACCCATTGCTCATGGACGGTGCCCACCGCGTAGTCGGAGGCATCCGTGGTGAGGGCGATGGGAGCGTTGAGCACCGGGTGAGCGAGCAGTGTTGCGTCGGCGAGGGCCCGCTTTGAGCTTTGGAAGGCCGCATCCATTGCTGCGGACCAGACGATGTCGTGCTTGGCCGGCTTGCCCCGGAGGGCTTCGTAGAGGGGCCGCATGAGGTGAGCAGCGCGGGGCACGAAGTGGTGATAAAAATTCACCATTCCCAGGAATTCCTGCAGGGCCTTTATGGTGCGGGGACGCGGGAACGTGGTGATGGCCTCGACCTTGGTTGGCAGCGGCACGGCCCCGTTCTTGGTGATGTGGTGGCCCAAAAAATCAACGGCCGTCGTGCCGAAGTGGCATTTGGCCGGGTTGACGATGAGGCCGTGCTCGCTGAGGCGCTCGAACAGTGTTCGGAGGTGGAGGAGGTGCTCGGCCCGGGACGTGCTGGCGACGAGGATGTCGTCCAGGTAAACGAAAAGGAACGGCAGGTCACGCAGCACGCCGTCCATCAAGCGCTGGAACGCCTGAGCCGCGTTCTTGAGACCAAACGGCATCCGCAAGAATTCGAATAAGCCGAACGGCGTGATGACTGCCGTTTTAGGGACGTCGGCCGCCCTGACAGGTACCTGGTGATATCCCCGTATGAGATCAATTTTCGAAAAAATGACCCGTCCCGCCAGACGGGCGGAGAAGTCTTGGATATGCGGGATCGGGTACCTGTCGGGGGTGGTAGCGTCATTCAGACGGCGGTAGTCGCCACACGGGCGCCATCCACCCCCCGGCTTTGGCACGATGTGCAGTGGCGAGGCCCACGCGCTATCGGAGCGCCGCACGATGCCGAGGTGCTCCAACGCGTCGAATTCGGCCTTCGCTACGGCGAGCTTGGCTGAGTCGAGGCGGCGGGCCCTGGCGTAGACCGGCGGGCCCGTGGTTGGTATGTGGTGCTCGATCCCATGCCGTACTGCGACGGCCGAAAACGTCGGCCGCGTGAGGGCCGGGAACTCCGTGAGCAGGCGAGCAAACTCGTTCGCCGCCGGGACGGTGCATGCCAGCTCGGTCGGCGCGGAGCTGCTCAATGTGCATACCAGGGAGCTGAAGGTTTCAGCGTTGATTAAACGACGCCGTTGGACGTCCACCAGCAGTCCGTGTGCGCAGAGGAAGTCGGCGCCTAGCAGAGCCACGGGCACGTTGGCGGTTACAAACGTCCAAGCAAAGCGTTGGCCGCCGAAGCAGAGGGTGACGTTGCGCGGGCCGAAGGTGCGGATAGTCGATCCGTTGGCCGCAACTAAGGAGGGGCCGCAAACCGCGGATTGCCTGTCCTGGTCAGAGGCGGGTATGACGCTCAGTTGGGCGCCGGTGTCGCACAGGAAGCGCCGTCCGGACGCTTTATCCGTGATGAACAGTAAGTTGCCCGTATGGCCGGCGCTCATGGCTGGTAATGAACGCCGGCCCGGCCGTTTCCCGGCCTGCCGAAGGTGCACGGGGGTCGGCATGTCCGGGCCTTTTGTCCGAACCTGGCATGATAGTAACACCACGCTTGGTCGGGTGGAGGTGGTCGGCACGGTAGAGCGGCCGCCAATTGCGTCGGCAGTTCGGCCGTCGACCGTGCCGGGTGCTCGGGCGCCATGGTTGTTGCGTCGGACGGCTGTGGGTCCCATGTCGCCGCTGCGATGCGCCGTCCTGCAGCGGAGATCTTGTCGGCTTCTCTGGCAAGGGCCCGGGGATCTGTGATCGTCGTGCTTGCCAGGGCGAGGCGTACCGGGTTAGGCAGCTGACGGAGGAACAGCTCCCGGAACAGGAATGCCGGAGAGTGCTCGCCGAGCAGTGAAAGCATGTAGTCCATTCGCTCGGAAGGGCGCGTGTCGCCGAGCTCAGGCAGTTCGAGCAGGCGCCGTGCGCGTTCCGCCGATGGGAGGGCGAAAGCATCGAGGAGAAGCTGCTTAATCGCGCCGTATTTGTCAGCGGCTGGCGGGCTTTCGAGGAGGCTCAGGGCGCGGGCTGCGGTAGCCGACTCGAGCGCAGCTACCACATGGTGGAAGCGGGTGTCGTCGGCCGTGATGCCTCGCAGGGCGAACAGGGACTCCGCCTGTGCGAACCAAACCGCAGCGTGAGCCTCCCAGAAGGTAGGCAGTTTAAGGGCGACTGCCGTGTCCATGTCGATAGGTCACCAATGAAGGAGCTAGGGCTCCCACGTCGATCAGAAGAATGGACGCGACAAAAAGCTGGAATTCATCTGAGTTGCTTTATTGAAATCAAACACTCAGGCACTCTGAAAACCCGTTTATCGGTCAGCAATATATATCTATTAACCCAGGGGGTTTGCCCAGGCCCGGCGCCAGGGGGCGTGGCCCAGCGTCCTGGCTGCGGCCTGGCAAGTTGAGGGCGAGCCTGCCCGGGCATGCCCGGGCGTCCCGACCGAGGCCTGGCAAGTTGAGCGCGGGCCTGCCCGGGCGTCCTGGACGAGCCCGGCATGGTGATCGCTCCGCGTCCTTGATAGGTGCAAGGCGATTGTGAAACCCCAGCGGCAGCCGCTACAATACATCTTTATTAACTTTCATATTGTACATCAAACATCTTTATGCTTCATGTCATACATCATTGAAATGAATAAAGTGAAATGTAAAATAGAGAAATAAAGATTTAAAAAGTTGTGTGAATCGTCTCCAATCGCCGGCGGTCTTATTGCAGTCTTGCGGACGTCGGAGTAAACCGCCATCCGGGCCCAATGCAGTCGCCGCGATCCGCCATCGGTCGTAATCTAGCCGCCAGACTGTCGCCACGCTGCCGCCGTGCATCCGCAATGCAGTCGTCGTCGATCTTCGACAGTCGCCATCCCACTCGGGGCGTCGTCGCAATGCAGTCGCAATGTGGCCGCCTGCAGTCGCCATACTGCCGCCTGACCATATTTGACCGCCCGAAATCGCCAGTAGTCGCCGAAAAATCTTGATCGCCGGCAGTCGCCAGTAGTCGCCAAAATATCCGCCTATGTGTGACTTAGGCATAACGACCCCACCATGTCCTTGGCGAAGCGTAGGCGAGCTAACGCTGGCACCATGAACAAATTACAAATTCCTGCTCTAACCTACAGTGGGTGCTGGATCAGAGGTCCTCAGCCAAAGAATCTGCTCACAGCCATATGCTGCATTCAAAAGAAGAAGAAGAAGAAGAAGGCTATACCGTCAGCCCGCACTGCCAGAGTGGGTTGAGATTTTGGATCTCTTGCTTGTGAATGTTAATTATATCTTTCTATCAGAGACAGAGTAGAATATCAATGCACATACCTTGACTGGTAAACAAACCAGCGCCCCAGAGCAGGACCAGGAAAGTTGAGTAATACTGTTGCAAGTTCTGACTGCACACACAAGCAACACATGACCAATACATTAGCTTGCACATTGCACCACATCAGATGTTTCGATATGACGTACCACACGCTATGAACAAATAGCACTTACACGAGCCTGGACTTAGTATACAATAAACAAACAAGAAATATGTCGTGCATAGCACGATACTTGCGAAATCCCTAAAATACATTGTTGACCTATGATGACATAAAAAATAATTGGTGGTTGAATTCAGTGACCTGGTATGCAAATCCTCTTGAAATTTCAAGTCAATCGGATGAAGATTGAGGATTTCAGAAATTTGGCCAATTTTGACAATTTTGGCCTATGTTGACCTCAGAAATAGTTGGGGGTTGAATTCAGTGACCAGATATGCAAATCCTCTTCAAATTTCTAGTCAATCACATGAAAATTGAGGATTTTAGAAATTTGGCCTATGTTGACCTTTTGGCATATGTTGACCTATTGACCTTTTGACCCCAAAACAATAGGCTTCTTGCTTATGACAAATTCTACCATTTGGTGAAGTTTCGTGAAGATCGGTTTAAAATTGTGACCTGTAGGCAAGTATAAGTGAGCGGACAGACGAATACACAAACACACAAACCGGAGTGATCAACATACTTGACAAAAAAAAACATATTTTTTTGCCAAGTAATTTCGCACAAGACCA
The DNA here is from genome assembly GCF_964187855.1 of Myxine glutinosa. Lineage (NCBI taxonomy): Eukaryota > Metazoa > Chordata > Myxini > Myxiniformes > Myxinidae > Myxine > Myxine glutinosa. The sequence continues at coordinate 43,061,732 of NC_136274.1, forward strand.
ACCAATATACTTGAAAAATCTTCGATTTTCGCAAGTAGAAAACACATGCGACGTTAGGGGGTCATCAATTTGTAACATACACCAATGTGGCGGCATGTTTTTTTAGTTGCTAGCATGGCTAAGAATTTGAGTAAATGAATTAAAGTTCAATAATGCGTTTGTTTTCGGTAATTGGTAAGCCAGTGGAGTGTTGCTTTTTCAGGCACATATTAATGATCTTGTGCTTCTTGGTCATTCTCAACATGTTCAGCTGTGATCAAATATGGGCATCACGGGGCCAAAACGAATTTACTCTTCCACGAGTTATACGACGTTAACATATCCCATAACCTGTGGCCCGCGATCATTGATGTGGTTCCCCGGTGCATTTAATGGTGCGGTAGTTATTCATTTTCATTCCAAGCAATCATCATTGAGTGGTTGGAAGAACCATTACTGCTTGAGCAGAAAGTTCAGATAGTTATGTCTACATAACAGCCACAGGTGTTGAGTGATTCCTCCTCTTTATTACTCGGCAATTTTTTTTTTTTTTTTTTTGCAAATATGTTGATCACTCCGGTTTGTGTGTGTGTTTGTTTGTGTGTGTGTGTGTGTGTGTGTGTGTTTGTTTGTTGGTTTGTGTGTTTGTCTGTCCGCTCACTTTTACTTGCCTGCAGGTCACAGTTTTTAACCGATCTTCACCAAACTTAACCAAACGTTAGAGTTCGTGGTCCGACAAAATCCTATATATTTTTGAGGTCAAAAGGTCAACATAGGCCAAAGGTCAACCACTTTTTTTTGAATTTCTAAAATCCTCAATTTTCATCCAAATGACTTGAAATTTAAATAGGATTTACATATTGAGATCAACATAGGTCATAAGGTCAAAGGTCAACGACTTTTTTTTACATTTCTAAAATCCTCAATTTTCATCTGATTGACTTTAAATCTGAAGACAATTTGCATATCAGGTGACTGAATTCAACCACTAATTATTTTTGAGGTCAAAATGATGCTCTACTGAGCGGCATTCTACTTTGTACTGTTTTGCAAAGTGTCGCTCTATGAGTGATTTTTCATCTCTTTGTTCATACTCTTCCGCAATTAGAAATGACTCATCAGTGATGCCATATCATACATATCATTAAAAGTTTATGCCTGTGTTAATTTTACATGTTAGAATGCATTTAATGCATTTGAAATTACATTATGTAAACAGCAAACATTCACCAGAACCAATATTTTTGCATTTTGATTTGCCACATTATAATACTACTAGTGTGGTGGGTACCTGGTGCTGCCTGGCTGGGTGAGTTTTCCCCGCCTGTGTTTTTGGGACATGTTGGAAATTGAAAAAGCATGGAGTTATTGGCCTCATGGTGGTTACCTTTTCCTGACGGGCTTGCGGCAGCACTGCCTGACCCCAAATCCCAATATTCACGTTATAGTGACCTTGGTGGCTTCAAAACGGACCTCAAGGCCAACGGGCATTAGCTTAAAACCTTGCCCAGATTCTGAAGTACCTACACCCAAAATTTGGAACCTCTAAGTGCTATGGTTCGGCCTTGAAATAACAACGTATAATTTAAAACAACAAACGAACAAACAAACACTTGCAGATACTTATATAGATTAATGATCACTATTATCAATAGTATTATTAGCCCGTTCTATGCACTTCTATTAGCAGGAGACGGGGGTTTGCAATCACTTATGTGTGTCTGTCTGTCTGTCTATTAGTGTGACTGTTCGGGCCCTAACTTTTTATCATTTGAGTTACTAGTGAGATACCCGTGCTACACACGGGTGGCAGGCCAGCAGCAAACAGGCAATGCAGAAACGGCGAATGCGAAAGCATGAAACCAATAAATTCCACATTCCTGTAGCACCTTCAGTCGCACGTCAGATATGGACAGCAAGTTTGTGAAGGACTTCCATGAAAAACGTACAGGTTCGCAAGCAAACGGGTACGTTCACGTATAGAAACATCGATCGTGGGACCGTGGTGAATCTGCATATGGCGATCCACGAAGTCCACGTTCAGAAAGTAGAAACCGTCACAGCATGTCGTCATTCACTTGAACTCGATATCTCTTTTTTCATTCCAAACAGCATAACTCCAATCATAAAATAAACTTTTAACAACATTGTTAATGTTTTCTTCATTGTAAAAACTACCAAGTCAACAGTTAAAAGGATTTTGAGCCGATAGCTGTTACGGCTTGTCAAGATCGATGGAGACAGCGATCTGTTAGCTTATAGACCGCCCAAATAGCTATGTGGAATTCTCTTATGTAGAGATTCAACCCACGTCGTTTGAACTTTGGCCGAGGTCATTATTTACTTTTAATGATGTTTATATACGAATCAAAAAGAAGATAATTGGTTTTGGGTCGTCCTTTCCGCATATCTCGTGGGATTGTGAGTTGGAGAGACGACCGTGATGGTGGGGAGGGGGTTGGCATTTTCTCAAGCAGGGATTCAACCCATGTCCTTATAAAAGGTCTTTGTCCGAGGTCACCGAGTCCGATCGGTGCAGCCGTGCGGTGATCGGTGCAGCCGTTTGTGCGGCACCCGGGAAAATAACGTTATGCGGGAGTCCAAACCTGAAAATGCTGGAGGCCAAAGCTGAAATTATTGGAAAAACAATATAGCCTATTTTACTCCAGGGGATCCCAGGATTACCCACCCAAAAATTTTTTTTCGGTACCTTCGAATGGACGGACAGACAGACGGATGGACAGACAGACAGACGGACGGACGGACATTTGGTGAATTATAGTAAGATTGTCATAAAAATTTCACCAAAGCTTTATTATGATATGGAGAATGCAAATTAATAATTTTGTCAAAAGGTTAAAGATCAGCATCGCCTAAAATCATCGATTTCATCCAATTGACCTGAAATTTAAATTTACCATTTGAGTTTTGTCATCAAATTTTCAACAAAGCTTTATTATGAGAATATGGAGAAGGCAAATTAATAAAGTGGTCAAAAGGTCAAATGTCAAGGTTGCGTAAAATCGTCAATTTTTATCTGATTGACCTGAAATTTTAAGAATTTGCATATTGGGTCACTGACTTGGTTCAACAATCAAAAGTTACAAGCAGATTGTTTATTTAGATCCGAAGGTCAAGGTTGTGTAAAATCACCAATTTTCTTCCCATTGACCTACAATTTTAAGAATTTGCATATTGCATCACAGAATTGGTTCACCAATCAAAAGCTAGAAGCTGATTGCTTTGTTTTTTTTACTTCTAAAGCTCAAAGGTCAAGGCTGCATAAAATTATCAATTTTCATTTTGTATATTTACCTCCGCCACAAAAGGTGGATTGAGGTTATGTTTTCACCCCTGTCTGTTTGTCCGTTTGTCTGTTTGTTTGTGAACCGCCATCCCTAACCCTAACAACTCTCAAAACGTTTTTTTTTTTGTTCTCGTTGTTCTCAAACGTTGTTCTCAAAACGTCTCAATTAGTAGAATTTTTAAAGTGATTCTTCACCATTGGGAGATCGGTCCACAAACGATGAATGGCAGGATATCTCAAAAAGTTGTGGATGGATGTGGACGAAACTTGGTGGACCGGATGGGTGTCTGACGAGGACTAATCGATTCAATTTTGGTGAAGATCCGGATCCAGCTCATAAAATTTTTTAAGTGATTTGAGTCGGTATGGCCAACCAGGCAGAGGTATGCTCTCCTGAGTGCCGTTCTTGTTTTTATCCGTTTTCGCTATTTTGAGCACACGGAAGAAGAAGACGTCTGAATACAAATGGTCACGCTTTGCATTTTCAGATGCTTTCTAGTTATACTTACAAAACTGGTTCCGCATCATCTCTTCTGCAAATAATTGGAGGTTTAAGTGTCCTCGTATCGATGAAGTTTTACTGAAAATAATTTCCAATCTTCTCCAAATGCTCACATTAGTCACATTTCAAGTAGACAGAGCAGGTGCAAGCAGCAGACCTTTCTTTGTCGCACACATGTGGGGCAATAGCTTTGAGTACGCATGTTGTGTTATTATGTAAGAGGGGTGCTGCATTGCGGAGTAAAGCATCCTTTTCTGGAAAAGTTTGGACGTTTCCTAAAACGAAACTTTGACAATGCCATGGCATATTAAAAAAAAAAGTTGGCTTTGTCATGCACGCCATCTTGTGTTTAATGCGAGTTAAAACAGATATTATATGGAAACAATCAACGCATGCGCAGTAGTCATAATGAGAAAAAGACGTTTATAAATGTGCGGATATTGTCTGCCATTTAGCTTATAGCCAGGTAAATATTTTCCGCAATGATATATTCAAACATATGGGCAATATCGCCGGTGCTCACCTGGTAGAATAAACAGTATACTGCACTGTCCACTGACTAAAGGTATTTAAAACCTATTTCAATGGTTGCTAGAAGACGAGACAGAATGTAGAATCATACTAACATAATCATAAGACTGTTTTTTTTTTTGTATAAAAGATCGAGGCTCGTGTAAGAGCTAATGTCAATCACAAAAAAAAACGGACACACAAAACATACAGTAAAGGGAGCGGGAGACAAGATGGGGAGAGAGAGGGAAGCACGCAAGTACAACATTAGAGAGCAGGGACACCGGAAGATCCATGGGAGGGAGAGGGCTTGGGGGAGGAGGCATGGGAAGGCGGGGGGGGGGGGGAAGGGGGGGGGAAGTTATAAAACACATGGACACTGCTAGAACTTCCAGGAAGGAAAGAAGTCGGTATTTCAAAGAAAAGTGGATCTGGGGTGAATTAACGGGGGTAGAATAGATCAAGGTTTTGGATGGGGGAAGATAAGAAATGGTGGACATCAAAATACCTATTTTTAATATTAACAGGAGACAAGAGACTTAAAACAAACAAACAAACAAAAACATAGGCCCAAAATAGGTATTTCGCTAATAATTTTGCTAATAATTTTTGCTACAACAAAAGCTAATAATGGATCTAAAGACTGAGAACAATTCAAGACTCAACTGATCACAAACTATAATACCTGTTACATTTAGATTGATGAAGTCTGAAAACGTTACAATTATTCAGATTTCCAATGAAGCTTTCCGAGGGATACCAGATCAGATTTTGAGACTGGGAAGAAAAGGTAGGTTAGGAGTAATGAGAGGGCTACCTATGAGACGAAAGAAAATGTATAGGAAAGTTGGGTGACATTTTCAACGTTTGCCATTTTATATGCATAGCTGTGCAAAAGTCTTCTTCACCGAGAGTGGCTTTATGCCTTGTTTGGGGAGATTTCCATAAATAAAAAAATATTAAAAAGTTCAGGAGTTAAAATATATGGATGTTGGTTGTCAGCATCAATAAATGACCTCAAAGCCTCCACTTGTGTTTTCGACCATTATAATAACATTGGCTTGTGAATACAGCTTAGTTTGGGTGAGAAGAAACCAAGATTGTCATTTAGCAATCTTTAACTCATATCGGTCACACGAGCAGCTAATATGAAGAGTGGTAGCTAATCCATCACATTTAGCAATCAAATATAATTGATGACTCGTTGTCAGATGTTCATTGTCATTAACACCAGGTGTTCCTCTCTTCACATCCATAAGAACACAAACAACAAATCTTAAAACAAAATGGCGAACATTTCAGCCAAAGATTGGCATGGAATTGTGTTTCTACATAAAGAAAGAAAAAACATTAAGTGAAATAGTTCACATAATTAGATTTTCAAGGTGTGGTATGAAAAGCACATTCAACAAGCAAAAGAGAAGCATCATCTGTAATTGGCCAACCCAGGACCAAAAAGCTGTCCAACAAGTATGATCAATACTTGAAGATAATATCCTTAAGGAATAGAAAGAAGACAACCGTTGAATTGACAACAGATCTCAGGTGTCATTGTCCATCGATCAAGAGTGCGAAGGGCACTTTTAAAATCAGTACTTAAAAGATGCGTTGCAGTAAGAAAACCTGGATTAAGGTTAAAAGGCCAAAAATATGCACAAGAACAGAAATTGGACAATGGAACAATGATCAAAGATGCTTTGCACAGATGGGTCATAATTTTAGTTATTTCGGTCTAATTGAAGAAGATGTTACACCTGTTATGTTATGATGTTACACCAAGAAGATGAAGATGTTCCGGTGTATGTGACACAATGTAACGACCTGCTACAGTATATAATGTACGTTGAGTAATGTAACTCTGTGACTATTGAGATGTGTTGACTTAAACATATTTTAGAAGTATTCACACTAAATTCTGATCTTTTAACTTTAAAGGGTGTAATTGTAGAGGTGAAGAAATCTATTTACAATGGTGGAAACACGTGGTAATGGCCAAATTGGATGGGATCGGGCCAAATTCACAGCCAAAGTACTGTTAAACCACAGGTTCGTTGTCCAATTCATATTCCGATTCGTGTTCAAAACATAACATTGAATTGAAATTAAGTTGTTCCAGGATCATAAACTGACGTTTTTAGAACAGAAGGACGGACAGACAGAAGTGACCCATTTGCTTAACCACACTTTTTGATACGCATGCGTGAGCAGAGCCTCCGCTGTGTATGTGAGTGGCCCCCTGCAAACCTCATGTGGGGGCGGGGGGGGGGGGCCCTCTCTATTGGAGGGCTAATAAGTAATAATATGGTGACAGATCTTCAGGCGAAGAATTGATTTATACTTTGGTTCCGGAGGGGTTACTGAAGTATTAGAATGACCAGCTCTGTCTGTCTGTTTCTGCGTGTATCTGTCTTTCCCCACAATCATGGGTAATGTATTGTCATATCTCGGCTATGCCTGAACCAATTGTAATCAAACTTGAGAGGACAGCAGTGTGGGTCAACCAGAGTGTGATATGTGGCCAACAATGAACTTAAGTCCAATGTCAATCGCTGTTCATTATTTGCCAGGATAGCTTATGTGGGCCTAATGCTGAGTATGTTAAAGGAAGACTCCAGACCCCAATTTTTTTTTTTTAGTTAAATGCTTCTACATAATCTTTGATCAGTACATAACAACATCATCTAAAAAAAAAAAATCAACCCGCGAAGTCGTTTCCTTGTAATCCGACCTTAAATGCGCCAGTAATAGACCATCGACGAAAACGCTTCTGCAAATCTTAGACCACGTGCCCATGCACAGTATGACGTCACACGAGGTGATGGGGAAGCCGGAAATACTTTACAAATGGTTTACAATACAATAGTGTGGAGTGTTTCTATTCTAGTTATATTGTCCTGCATATCGGATTCTAAATGGTTTATAGTTGTGTTTTGTACGGGTGCAGCAAAGTCTCGGAGCCTTTTGTGCGAACACTGCATGAATTCCCGAAGGATGTTGCCAGTAATAACACTTGGAAGAGGTTTGTCCGACGAACTCGAGCACAATGGAAGTTATTTTGCTGTTTTATACCAATATTTACATGTAAAGTGTAAACAACGTTTCATGATTGAAGAGCCCCTTTAAAGTATGTACGCAACCATAAATTGAGAGATTATGAACCCCCCTTTCATTCAAGAAAAACAATGGTATTATAATCATAAACACAGGCTCGAATGCGAGTGTACTGTTCGTCCCCAAAGACACTTGCAATGCATAGGCCTAGGCCTACACTAAATCGTAAATGACGTTTGTGTCGTGTATAAAATGTGGGCTATCCCCCCCACCCCTCCTGGGATGTGAGCATAATTGTTTATGTATCGACTTATTTCGGGGTCTAGCGGAACATGCCTGCCATAAATATAAATATATTGGCCAAAATTCTATGAAACGCCGACGTACAGTGTGGAGTGCATTTTTACACTACACTCAGTAGCTGCAGCCTGCGTGTCTGTGGCTATTCCATGATACAGGCACAAGGCGATCGGGTTTTTACCGTTTTATCGATCAAACAAAGTCACCACTGCAATAACACTCGCTTGATATAAATATTCCTCGCATATTTAACCGAAACTATCAGCAAGTAGGCTAGCCCAACACGTACCAGTAATCTAAATCTGCGAGCCATTCAGCATCATCTTCGTCGTTTTCCACTTCGACCTCCATATTGGCCTCTGGATCTTCGTCGGCGTATTCCGGCTCAAACTGATGTGGTTGAACACCAAATTCTCTCCGTTCTATATCAAATACTTCTACAATACTTTCCTCAGCCTCTGATACAAGTCAATCGGCTGAAAAGTCCGACAGATCGGAGGAAATATCGAGCGATTCGGAGTCAGAAACTTCTTCTTCTGCCATGTCTGCCATGTTTATGCACTGTGTGCACCGCGATCAGCTGAGATCTATACCTCGTGTGACGTCACAGTGACGTCACAAGGATTCCAGAACTAGCTTTTTTTTTTTAATCGTGCCTTTTTAAAAACGCATTTTACGACTAATTTAGCGTCGAATTTTTTTTTCTTTTTAAAAATTAAACATTACCTAATTCTAAAGATTTAAATAATTAAATTTTTTTGGGGTCTGGAGTCTTCCTTTAAGAATTAAGACGACGCTGACTGACGTCCTAAAGGTACTTCCTCAAGATGGAGGAAATGACATAAAATCGAGTAAATGATTCACAGTAAATTTCATTCGATTTACTTTGAGGTTGTTTGAAAGCTACTTAACAAGTAATAAAAACATGATTTTTTTTTTTAAAGGATGGAGGGATGTTACTGTGAAAAAGTATGGAAACAAGAAGAAATTAAAACTGCGAGCAGTGATGCCCGGGGACAAAGACGCTTCATTCTGATTGGACAAGTGTGCAACAACGTCCTTGACAACGGCAGCCCGGACCCAATTATGCAAAGTTTGAACTGAATTTATCCGAAAAATGAAGGAGGTGGTGCATTTTAGAAGTTTTTCATGAAATCCAATATGGCCGCAATGCCTATGCCGTCATCCGGAGGATATACATCAAGTCAAGTGGATTTCTATAAGTGGTCCAAGTTTCAACTCAATGGATCGAAAAATTAAGGCGGAGATGCATTTTAACGGTTTTCATTAAATCCTATAGCCGCGTGGTCACGTGACCTATGACATCATCAATTTTGATCAATTTCGTTTTCTTTTTCATTGCCAGACCAAGTGACTGATCAAAAAAAATAATTTCATATTCAAGTTCGTATCGATACGTAGATGCCACAAAAAATGTTTTGTGTTAATCAGATAGATTTTTTTTTTACCTCAACATAGCTGCCAAACCAGCTTCACCAATGGCGTCATCTGTACAGTACAACCTTTTTGCACAATGGGTAGTCGATCATAACATGACATGATTCAAATCGTTAGCCTTTGTGGTTTCGGAGAAAAATATTTTTCAAGTTTTCGCTTAAATCCAAGCTAGTTGCCATGGTGATGGCAAAATCTAAATTCGGAAAAAAGATGGCATCAATTCCCATTGGCCCCAACATTCATGGAAAGTTTCAACTTTATCGTTGATCGGAGCAACAGTGCCGATGCTACAGCCTCCAAAAAATTTGGCAGAAGAATAATAATAAGTCCAATAACAAAAGGAGACCAGTGGCGCTTTTCCATTGCAAAGAACGGTACGGCACTGTACAGTACGGTTCGGTACGGCACTGTACAGTACGGTTCGGTACGACACTGTACAGTACGGTTTGGTACGGCACTGTACAGTACGGTTCGGTACGGCACTGTACAGTACGGTTCGGTACGGCACTGTACAGTACGGTTCGGTACGGCACTGTACAGTACGATTCGGTCCGACACTGTACAGTACGGTTCGGTACGGCACTGTACAGTACGGTTCGGTACGGCACTGTACAGTACGGTTCGGTACGGCACTGCACAGTACGGTTCGGTACGGCACTGTACAGTACGATTCGGTACAGCACTGTACAGTACGGTTCGGTATGGCACTGTACAGTACGGTTCAGTACGGCACTGTACAGTACGATTTTGTACGGCACTGTACAGTACGGTTCGGTACGGCACTGTACAGTACGGTTCGGTACGGCACTGTACAGTACGATTCGGTCCGACACTGTACAGTACGGTTCGGTACGGCACTGTACAGTACGGTTCGGTACGGCACTGTACAGTACGGTTCGGTACGGCACTGCACAGTACGGTTCGGTACGGCACTGTACAGTACGATTCGGTACGGCACTGTACAGTACGGTTCGGCACTGTACAGTACAGTTCGATAATCCCTGTTTCATTTTTCCATCGCACAACAGAACCGTGAAAATAGGCGGAGCTATCTGAAGTGACGAAAAATAACGTGACCACTGGCACTGTAGTGACGTAATATCTCACCCAACACTGATGAGGGCTTGCATCTCAGCAGCAAACCAAACTGAACTCTCCAGGTTTTCAAAACCAAACTGAACTCTCCAGGTTTCCCATGTATTTTTTCTGATTCTTATCACTTATGCTTTAAGCCTAAGTCACACATAGGCGGATTTGTCGGCGACTACTGGCGACTGGAAAAATCGCCACCACCCGCCGACAATCGTAATGAAACCGTAATGGACGGTCTTCTGTAGTCGTGGTTATCCTCCCCAGGTCGGCTGCAGTCGGCAAGAGCCGCAAAGGGGCCAAATATTTTTTTAAATGTTTAAAAACGGCGCGCTCAGTCGCCTTCAAAAAAAATCCGCCATGCTGTCGTCGGTATCCGTAATAAGAGCGTAAAGCGGCCGCAACCCAGTCGCTCATAGTCTTCCGCAATCGCCCCACCAGCTAGCACGGCAGAGATGCGAATGCCATACGGCCTTCCTGCGGCATCTTCCCGACTACGGGCCGACACTGTTGCGGCTGCATATCGACTACAGAAGAACTGCCACGTCTCCCCTGCGGTTATGGGAGACTGACGACGACAGCAGTAGGACTAGTGGCGGCCGAGTTACGGCCATTGGCGACAGAGATACGACTGCCTGGCGACTGCATTACGACATACCACGATTCCATGGCAAGACAGGATGGTGTGGGGGTCTCCGTGGAGTGAGGTCCTGTGGTGCCGACAAGGATATGGCTTTATTGTTTGGACTAGGGACTTTTGGGAACTTTATTTTTTGGACTTTGGTCCTTTGGAAACTTTATTTATGGGACTTGGGACCAGTGGAAATAATTTGTTGGACTTTATTTCCATTCTCTCTCCCTGCAGAAAAGTTTGATTATTACATTACAATGATACATCTTTATTAACTTTCTTATTGTACATCAAACATCTTTATGCTTCATGTCATTGTCATGTATGCAGTGCAAATGTTCACCATTGTATCCCTACACCGGGACCGGGTTGTATCCCTACGCCAGAGCTCGGATGGCGCTGCTGTGAATCGGGCCTTGATCGGCAGAGTGAATAAACGCGTACGACAATTGATCGCAGTTTGTCGAGATACTTTACATGGCGACGAAGGTAAACATCTAGACCATGACATCTTTCGGCCATATCGATGAATTCGACCCTCATGAGGGGGATTTTGACACGTATTCTGAGCGGTTGTCTTTCTACTTCGAGGCGAACGGCATTGCGACCGAAGGCCGGATGAAGGCCGTCTTCCTGTCCGTTTGCGGAGGTGAGACGTTCACACTCGTTAAAAACCTGATTCGGCCTCGGACAATCCAGGAGCTCACGTATGCAGAGCTCAAGGCCGCTTTGAAGGAACATTGCAACCCATCTCCTTCAGTCATCCTGTGTCGGTTTAATTTTTACATGTGCAGACAGCAGCAAGGTCAGTCGATCGCAGACTTCATTGCACACCTCAAAAAACTGTCACATCTGTGTGAGTTTGGGGACACGATCGATGACATGCTTCGTGATTTGCTGGTGGTTGGCATGTCCGATGACCGCACTCGTAGACGCCTGCTTGCGGAGAGAAGACTGACGTTCCAAAATGCCAGAGACACCGCCATTTCCATGGAAAGTGCTGAACGCAACGCTACAAGCATCGGTGCCACTCGCTCATCTGGTACCAGCCCTGCTGTGAATCGGTTGGATCATGTTCAGCCACAACGTTGGAACAAGGCTCCTCGTCAGAAGCCAGTGCAGTCTCAAACCCACAACAACTGTTTTCGGTGCAACGGAAAGCACCCTCCGGAGACGTGTCGGTTCAAAGATGCCACCTGCCATTTCTGTTCGAAAACTGGCCATATTGCTCCAGCTTGCATCACTCGCAAATCGGGAAAAGGAAAAGCTGCTGACAAGATTCATCAGTTTATCGGTTCGGAGGAACCCGAGCTTGACCAGGTGAGCTCTGTTTCCGACAACTCAGAATCGTATGACCTGCTTCATATTGATTCTCACCATAGGCGGGACCCTCTTCTTGCCAATGTTGTCATCAACAATCGACCATTGCAAATGGAGGTCGACACTGGTGCGGCCGTCTCGCTCATCAGCCATGCTGTTTTCACAAACCTGTGGAGTGATGCTGACCGACCCCATCTGAAACCTACTACCTATGGACTCTCCACCTATACAGGTGAGAAGATTGTTCCCTGCGGTACATGTGATGTCACGGTGGGCTACGATAACCGTGAGTTTCACCTACCCCTGATCGTCATTCCTGGAAAGGGCCCTTCCTTACTCGGCAGGAACTGGTTGAGCATAATTCGACTGAAGTGGGAAAGCATTCATCAACTCCGGGCAGCCAACGTTTCTCCTACCGCAGCATACACACTCAAAAATGTGCTGGATACGTACCCGGATGTCTTCAAGGATGAGCTTGGAACCTTGAAAGGACATACGGCTAAACTCAGGGTTGACCGGGATGCCAATCCTATATTTTGCAGGGCTCGCCCAGTCCCTTTCGCCCTGCGTGAGCGGATTGACAAGGAACTGGATCATCTTGAAAATCTGGGGATCATCGAGCAAATCCAGTATGCCGAATGGGCGGCGCCCATCGTTCCGGTCATAAAATCGGACCAGTCCATCCGCATATGTGGAGATTATAAAATGACCGTGAACAGGTGTTCTTCATTGGATAAATATCCAATCCCGAGGATCGAAGACCTCTATGCTCGTCTCACGGGAGGCAAGACTTTTACGAAACTCGATCTCAAATCTGCCTATCTACAGCTCCGCTTGGACGAGAATTCGAAACAGTATCTTACCATCAACACGCATCGTGGGTTGTATAGGTACCACCGACTTAGTTTTGGAGTGAAATCTGCACCTGGAATTTATCAGCGTGTCATGGACAGTTTGTTTGCCGCCGAACGCAACGTCGTTTGTTACCAGGATGATATTCTGGTTACTGGTCGTACGCGTTTATTCACTCTGCCGATCAAGGCCCGATTCACAGCAGCGCCATCCGAGCTCTGGCGTAGGGATACAACCCGGTCCCGGTGTAGGGATACAATGGTGAACATTTGCACTGCATACATGACAGTCATACATCATTGAAATGAATAAAGTGAAATGTAAAATAGAGAAATAAAGATTAAAAAAGTTGTGTGAATCGTCTCCAATCGCCGGCGGTCTTATTGCAGTCTTGCGGACGTCGGAGTAAACCGCCACCCGGCCCCAATGCAGTCGCCGCGATCCGCCATCGGTCGTAATCTAGCCGCCAGACTGTCGCCACGCTGCCGCCGTGCATCCGCAATGCAGTCGTCGTCGATCTTCAACAGTCGCCATCCCACTCGGGGCGTCGTCGCAATGCAGTCGCAATGTGGCTGCCTGCAGTCGCCATACTGCCGCCTGACCATATTTGACCACTCGAAATCGCCAGTAGTCGCCGAAAAATCTTGATCGCCGGCAGTCGCCAGTAGTCGCCAAAATATCCGCCTATGTGTGACTTAGGCATTAACGATCGTCTCTCCGGAATTGTGGTATTACAAAATGGCGGTTGGGTCTGAACATAGCGTGATGGTTCTGTGACGATTGTGATTGACCAATCAACGGTCTGCAATATTGCTAGCTCCACCCATACATAGGTCCAGGTTCGGCTCGCTTGGTACCTATCCATAGCAGGAACCAAATTTAGCATGGGTACTTAGGTATGGTATGGTTCGCTTGGCAATAGAAAAACAAAAAAAACGGATTTTGGTTATCGTACGGTACGGTATCGCGGTGGAAAAGTGCCACAAGTCTCTTATAGACTCGGTCCCCTAATGATCGATTATGCTTGGAAAAAAAAATCAATGTCTGTTTAAAGATAAAGATACAGGTTTCTATTTTAAAAGTCAATCTATCTTTCTGAATTGGATGAAGATGTTTAATGTATGATAACAGGAACCATTTAAGCTTTTAGAATAAAACATGACGGACACGGAAGGAGCACAACAACAACAACAACAACAACAACAACAACAACTCCGCAACGAAAGGTCCGGTTTTCGTGTGTTTCACTGTATTTTTCATCCTCATTGAGATTTGCAGATAGATAGATATTTACAGATAGATATGGTTGTGAAGTGCAACATGATGTCTTTGATTAAACCCATCACTGAAGCGATTGGGAGCCGGTAGATATGCATGACTAGTGTTATTGGAAACGTCTATGTTACACAACTGGACTTTAAAGATGCTTGAGCTGATGTGGGAGGCCCCTCTTTGTGGGTGGTCCCCAGCGGCTGCGGGCTCCATGGGCGCCTAACAGAGGCTCTGTGCGTGAGGGAGCAATGTACTTTTATAACTGAATTGTAACGACCGTTTCTCAATGTGTATTTTTCTTTGTACTTTTCAGCGCACCAGAATTTTTTATTCTGTATTAAATAAATACAAACCTGTTTACTTACCTGACGGTTTTTGTGCTATTTGATACCCTTTGGTATCGGCTGACAAAGAGCAATGCTTGAAGACAAAAGTTAAGCATGGAGGAGGTTGAATTCAAGTTTGGGGGTACACATCCTCAAGTGGTGATGGAAAATTGCTGAACGATATGTGAGTGCCTCTGGCAAAAGCAGACACTTGGGGGCAAATATCGAAATCTAAATTTTGATTTTGATATCATCTGATTCCCCATGCTTTTCTCTTTCATTTGATGTGTGCATTATGTTAATTGGATTAAAATTAACAAAGTTATGTAATTTTAATGACAATTTAATTTTCGTTTAAACAATGGAGATAATTAGGTTCAAAGTTCACAATACAGTTCATACACACAAAGAATGTGACGTGCACACGTAGAGCTTTTCATTCATACCAAACATGTATGTCAGGGATCTCCTTCGAATTACGATGAATGGCTCGTAGTAAAACATCGAAATTTCGCGATCTTCGTGTCTTTTTGAGCACATTTTGAGAATGACGTTTTAGATTCTTCGTGGAATTTCACAACTTTTCTGTTGTTTCTTGGAAAAATGTGTTGGTGCATAATAAACTGGAGAAGTTACTCTTTCTCTCCATATAAAAATCTCAATTTGGTCCCTGTGGTCAGATTTTGACTCTCTTCGGATTTTTCTCGCTAAGAGAAATGCCCCCAAGTGTCTGCTTTTGCCAGAGCCAGTCACATATGGTATATTAATTGCAGAAAAGTAGAAAGAAATTGAATACACCATGCCATCCCCAGGGGTACAAGACTTATTGGTCCAAACTTCATCTTACAGCAAGATAATGATCCAAAACACTTAGCTGCAGTAACTCAAACTTATTTTCAAGAGAAAGAGGAAGTTGGAGTCCTTCAACCGATAGAATAAATGGCCCACTCAAAACGCAGATCCCAATACATCGAATCTGTATGGGACAATTTGGACAAATAAAAAGTAAAAAAAGAATCCCAGTAACTTAAGGTGATCTTTGGAAGGTCTTGGCAGAAGTATGGAACACCATTCCACAAGCGCTCCACCAAGTGCCGTTCTAGTTTCCTTATGCATCAGAGTAGAAAAATGCCAAATTTTTAAGACTTTTGCCCACAAGTGTATGCTAACACATAGTTAGCCCCTAAGTCCTGGGTTGCTCAAATGAAATGCTTATCAATACAAAATGGTGTTCGAGATGAAGACTCACTTGGCATAATAGACGGTCTCAAACTCGGTATGGCCTGTTGTGCTCCCGTGGCGAATGTTGTGCTTGTTCCGTATCATGCTCACCTTGCGTGCGAAATATACTGAAAATATCAGAAGAGGAATGGGGGAGAGAACATTTGCAGAGAGGATAAATCAAAACATTATTATGAACCACGTGTTTTGGACCGCGCTTGCTGCGCAACCCTGAGTGACAATTCTAATTACAATTATTAAAAGTAATGTAGCTAACTCAAGGATCTGATTGAGGTAGTCTATATCAATTTCACAATTCAAGTGGGAATGAAACGTTCAACGAATCACAAGAATGACCCATTCTGCAAAATAAACCCTTGTAAAAATTAGTCGGAAACTCTGTGCAATGCCAACACACAAACACAGACACATTGACAACAAAAAGGAAATGAGAGCGACTTCAGCTTCAGCGTCTCACTATTAGAAGATTTTTTTTTAAATCTTTGCTGAACATGGAGCTTTTGGGCAGGAAGATGACATGGGGGAAGAACAAAAAGTTAGATCTCACCATTTCCAGAGCCTTGAACTAAAGCAAACTGTGCCACACCACCAGAGCTAAACTTCCTCAAAGCTTGTTGTCAGTGTGAGCGATCAGGTCACACGGAAGCCAAACCTCAGCAACTATCAAACAAATTACTGACGGATGGGGAAGTGTTTCTCCACAGTTCCTTGCAGCATCTCCGTTCTCTCTGAAAGCTTTGACCAGAGGCTCCTCAATCACACTCTCTGGACCCTGAAACCTTTGGTCTCCATTCTCCCCTCTAACAACTTCTCTCATTCCCTTTCTACTCCACATTTACGGGAGCTTGCAATGGGAGTATGGGAGAGGACCTCATTGGCAACGCTTTTGGGACACCTCTAATTTGTTTGTCCCCTCACCTTTTCTCCAAAATATATATTGTGTATGGGTAGATTGTGCATATGGCGTGTTCTCAAATGAAGCTCATACAAGTTACAATCGTTCCATAAATTACTGGAATTAAAGAAAAAAAATTGGGTGTGCCGGTTTCAGCGTTACTAGATCATGGCTAAGCCTCTGCTGTGGTGCCCCCAGACCTCTTCCCTTTCCTGCTCTACAAGCTGTTCATCGACAAGCACATAATCTGGCCACGGTACAGAAAAACAGTGGCTGACCCTTTTGGAAAGCATCTTGAAATCTGTTAACGTCCACAAGTGAGCAAGACCAAGCGAGGAAACCAGACCTGTCTCAGGAAGATCAAATATATAATAAAACTATCAACAGTTGTAAACCAGTTGATATCGCATGCATTTAGGAATTAATGCAAGAAATGTGCAAAAGTGCTGGAAGTTTGTGGGTTATTCTCAAGACTTGCACCTTTAATGATTTATGTGCAGAGAAATACTGCATTTCTGCCCAAGTATGGTTAACACCATTCATCTTGGCGAGGGTATTTGAAATGGAACTGGTATTGGCAAGGCAGGCTGTCCAACATGGTGGATGCCATCACCGTGTTCTTCACAGAGACCTTCACAATATTTCCTGATTGTTTCGAGATGTGCACCTACTGTGTGTGTATTGAGTCGGGTCGTTCCCAAATAGCAAACATTCCTCGAATGTCACTGCATTACATTTGTCATGCAAGTTGTCACATCATCATCATTATTATTACGAGCTGAGTATCCACCCTTCGGGCGATCTTGTTCTCAGCATGCAACACATTCTTCTGACACGTACCTTTATTTGGGCGGTGTATAGGTAACTGATGGCTGCCTCAATTGCTCCCGAAAATAAAATAAAAGAACTCGGGTTACGTGCATGAAGCAAAAATATGCATACTGCTGATAATAAAAAACACCTCACTACACTGGGAAACGTGGGGACAGGAATACTGCACTGTGAAGGATGGAGACTTATAATACCCTCTCCCACAAATTATAATACCAGATTGTTTGTGCTGGGTGTACCAGATTCTGCCACGACGAGTATTCTCGAAGAATATATTACGCTATTGTATTGTACACAGATGGAATTAAAGGAAGATGGAAGAGATATATGGAAATGCTGTTGAATGCAGAGAATGAATGGGATGGCGACATAGAGAGTAACCTAGTTTTAGGACCGGCAGAGAAGATAACTGAGAAGTAAGTTGAGGTAGCGATAAAAGCAATGAAGAGTAGAAAAGCGGAAGGGCCGACGGGAGTTGTGGGAGATATGTTGAAGACAGCAGGAAGTTGGGGTGTGAAGAGAATGACAGAGATCTGTAATCTGGTGGTGAAAGAAGGCCGCATTCCAGT
Source organism: Myxine glutinosa (assembly GCF_964187855.1). NCBI lineage: Eukaryota > Metazoa > Chordata > Myxini > Myxiniformes > Myxinidae > Myxine > Myxine glutinosa. Next base: position 43,079,866 of record NC_136274.1, read on the forward strand.
GGATTTGGGAACTGAGTACCCTCGTCCCTCTATACAAGGGGAAAGGTGACCCTCTGGACTGTGGCTCGTATGGAGTGATAAAGTTATTAGAGCATGGAAGGTATTGGAAAGGGTGTTGGAGAAGAGGATAAGGAAGAAAGTGAAGATCGACGAAATGCAGTTTGGATTTATGCCAGGAAGAGGAACGACAGACGTGCTTTTTATTGGAAGGCAGTTGCAGGAGAAATACATGGAGAAGAGGAAGAAGTTGTTCATTGGGTTTGTTGATCTGGAGAAAGCATTCGATAGGGTTCCACGCGAAGTAGTGACATGTGCATTGAGGAAGTTAGGAGTGGAGGAATTGTTGATCAGAGTAGTGATGGCAATGTACGAGAGAGCACGCACAGCTGTAAGGACGAAGGACGGGAACAGTGGTGAGTTTGAGGTGAAGGTGGGAGTGCATAAGGGGTCGGTACTAAGTCCACTACTATTTTTAGCTGTGATGGAGGTGCTGGCTCGGAACGTAAAGGAGGATTTACCGTGGGAGTTGTAGTATGCAGATGATCTGGTGTTGAATGAGGAGAGTATGGATGGACTGAAGGAGAAGATGAACAAGTGGAAGGAATGTATGGAGGCAAAAAGTCTGAAGGTGAATATCGGAGAGACAAAGGTGATGGCAAGTGGTAAAGCATGTGGTGAGGTGGAATGAATTGGGAAGTGGCCATGTGCTGTCTGCAGGAAGGGTGTCGGAGTGAACGCCATTCAATGTACAATGTGCGCTGAGTGGGTTCATCAAAAATGTAGTGGTCTGAGAGGGTCATTAACCAGTGTGGCAGCTACATTCAAATGTAAGGTGTGCACAGAGGGAGCTGCAGATGGAGGAAATGTTGAGTTGGATCTTGGAGTTGGCGTGAAGCTGGAAGGTGTGAAAACATTTTGCTACCTAGGAGACATGCTGAATGGAGAAGTTGGATCAGACTCAGCAACGGTTGCTCGAGTGAGATGTGCATGGAAGAAGTTTTGGGTACTGAGTGGCGTGCTGACGAGGAGGGGAGTGTCGTTGAAGCTGAAGGGAAAGGTGTATGCTGCATTTGTGAGAAGTGTTATGATTTATGGGAGCAAGACATGGGTAATGAACGTAGAGTAGCAACGAAGGCTGGAAAGGGTGGAAATGCGTATGCTTCAGTGGATGTGTGGAGTATCGTTGAGAGAGAGGAAGACAAATGATGAATTGCGAAAGATGATGGGAATAGAGCCTGTGATGGATGCTGTGAAGAGAAACAGGTTGAGATGGTTTGGTCATGTGTTGAGGAAGGATGAAGGACTGGTTGAGAAGAGTGATGGAAATGAATGTAGAAGGAAGTAGAGGACGGGGAAGACCGAGAAAGACTTGGCTAAAGGTGGTGGAAGAAGAAATGCGGGCAAGGGGGTTAACAAGGAGAGATGCAGAAAATAGGGCAAAATGGAGAAGATTGTCATGGGGACCGCAAGGCTAACCCCCGCTCTAGCAGGGAAAATGGCCTTAAAATGCCTGATGTTGTTGTTGTTTGTATTGTACACAGAATATGGTGCCGTGCCAGATAACGCAATAAACGATTTTCTGGCAATTCGGTGAACATCAATCGATGAAACAATCATGATCATCATTAACAGTTTCCATGAGTTTTGCCATTTCGACTGCATTCATAGGGGCCATTTTGAAGGGTAATCGCAAATAGCAAAAAAGGAAAAACATGTGGTACTCAGCACATGATTTACCATTAGCAATGATGTAATACCATAATCTGATTCAGTGCTATAAATAGTCATATGAGATAACTCGTACCTGGCATACAGAATTGAAAATCTTGTCCCACTGCATGCTCCGAGTTTTGTCATAACAGAGGCTTTCCCAAGAAATAGATAAGAAACTAACGTAGATTTGCTCACAGAAGAGTAAAATTTGAAAATAAAGTACAGTGCATGCATATTGGGCTTGCAAATGGGAGTCGTGTATACTATAGGAGTCGGGGCAGTCAATGTGTTAACGATAGTTTTTAAAATCCGGAGGTTTAGTGCGACTGATGCAATCTTATACATCACCGTATACACTGTAATAAGACGAGGTTGAGTCGCAGTTTAGGAAATGGAGGCATTATTTAACACCATAGATTTACACAGCCACGTGGCAGCTTCTTCTTCACCCCCAATACTGCACAACCATCTCACATGCCATGCCCTCCAATACTATATTGATATATAGCATGGTTCTTAGATGTATTGTGGCAATTTGTGTTTTACAGTGTTCAGATATATAATTCAATTTAAATTAATGTTTAAAGAGATTTAAAGTCGTATGGATAAAAACATTCCAGGTTCTACCGCCATTTTCTGCAGTGTCTATTACATCACCCTATCTGAGTTGTTACTGTCGTGGTCAAAAATATTGGCACCCTTGAACATTTTAAAAATAATGCACCATTTCTTCCAGAAAATTGTTGAAATAAAAAAATATTTTGGTATCCACATTTGTATTTCTTTGGTTTGCAGTGGAACAAAAAAAAAAAGCTGAAAAAATTACTAAATCTTAGCTCATTCCACACACAAATCCTAAAATGTCCCAGACGATATTTTTGGCACCTTTTAGAAGTTGTTAAAAATAATTAAATTTCAAGCAGGTTGTTGATGTTAGTTTTCAAGCAGGTTGCTAACCTCCTCACTTTGGAATTGAACTCACCTGTGGTGATTTGCAGGTGCCTGAAATATAAAAATCACTCATTCAACCACTTTGAATGGAGAAAAGGAGTTATTCTGCTGTTTTGTGTCACTGTGTGTACCACAATGAGCATGGAGAAAAGAAAGAAAACCAGAGAATTGTCTGAGGAGGTCAGACACAAGATTGTAGCCAAGCATGGCCAATCTCAAGGCTACAAGTCCATCTCCAGGGAACTTGATGTTCCTGTGTCCACCATACGCAATGTTATCAGGAAGTTTAAGGCCCATGGCACAGCAGCCAACCTCCCTGGACGTGGCCGCAAGAGAAAACTTGATCGAAGATTGCAGTTAAGGATTGTTCAAATGGTGGAGAAAGCACCTCAATCAACTGCCAAACAGATTCAAGCTGTCCTTCAGACACAAGGTATGACAGTTTCAACTCACACCATCCGTCACCAACTCAATGAAAGGGGGTTCTATGGTAGGAGACCCAGGAGGACCCCACTGCTGAGAGAGAAACATAAGAAAGCCTGACTGGTGTTTGCCATAATACACCTTAACAAGCCAAAATCCTTCTGGGGGAATGTCCTGTGGACAGATGAGACCAAATTAGAGCTTTTTTGGTAAAGCACATCATCTCTATGTTTACAGAAAACAAAATGAAACCTTCAAAGAAAAGAACACCTTCCCCACAGTCAAACATGGAGGAGGATCAGTGATGTTTTGGGGTTGCCGTGCTGCCTCTGGCACTGGGTGTCTTGAATGTGTGCATGGCATCATGAAATCAGGAGATTACCAAGGCATTTTCGAGTGCAATGCTCAACCGAGTGTCAGAAAGCTGGGTCTCCATCGAAGGTCATGGGTCTTGTAGCAGGACAATGACCCCAAACACACTTCAAAAAGCATCCAGGAATGGTTCAAGACAAAATTCTGGACTTTTCTGAAGTGGTCAGCAATTAATCCAGATCTAAATCCCAATGAACACCTGTGGGGAGATCTGAAAACAGCAGTTGGGAGAAGGCACCCTTCAAATATGGGAGTATTGGAGCAGTTTGCACACGAAGAGTGGGCCGAAATGCCAGTAGAGAGGTGGAGGAAGCTCATTCATGGCTATAGGAAGCGCTTGACTGCAGTTATTTTGTCCAGAGTCTGTGCTACCAAATATTAAGTCTAGTGTCAATAATTTTGTCACTGCCATTTCTTTTTATTTTCTGATTTAAAAGGATATATTAAGTTCTGAATCAAAAACAAAGCTTCTGTAATATTAACAGTGAAACAAACAATTGTGAAGAGCAAACACTTTTGTCAATTTCAACTTATTTTAGAGAAGATTGTCAGTTATTTGAAAATTATTTTTGGCCACGACTGTACATTAGTTTGTCGTGCCTGTTGTTTGTGTCCATTAAGACGTCCTTAAAACAGTAAGTTTCCTGTTTGGAATGATTGCCAATTTTGTTTGACTGCCAGACATGCAGACAGAGTGAGTAAAGATATCATCTCACTCCTCTCTACGCATTTGTGATCGGGACAAATCCAAAACCAAAGTACGTTAAAACGAAAGACTTGTGTTTCTATTCATGTTCCGATCCGTGTTCAAAATATAACATTCGATTTAAATAAGTTGTTCCTCAATCATAAACTGATGAGACGGACAGACATGAACCAATTGCTTAACCGCGCTTTTCGCTTTGCGTACGCGGGGTAAATATATTGGAATTACAATGATATGATGATCACATCATCAATGTGGCATACCTTTCAGGGCGTTGGCACTGCCGAAGCAGTGTCTTTGCAAGGGTCGTGCTAGGTGGTTTGCTGTTGCCTTCCCAGCACCCAATGAACCACCTTTGGAGGCCATTTTCCCCCGCAGAGCAGGGGTTGGCCTTTTTCGGGTACCGTGGTCCCTTTTTTGAAGCAATGTTTTATGGTCGGATGCCCTTCCTGCCGCCAACCCTGTTGGTCGCCTCTTGCGACACACACGGAATTACCACGGAACTGGTACTCAATTTGCGGACCTCGGAAGGATGAACAGGATGAGTCAACCCCCCCCCTGGCATTAATTCAGCGATCGACCGGGATTCGAACCCAGGATCCTCGGATCCCAAGTCGGCACCATAACCGCTAAGCCAACACCAGGCTCCTTTCCTTCCCAGCACCCAATGAGGGCAGCAATTTGTAATCTGTTCAGAGTTCTCGCAAAAGCTCGCCTTGTCTTAGCGAAGGATCTAAGACGTCCACCTACGACCATGGTGACAGATCCTCTAGATTCTAGAACCACCGAGTGTGCATACTCAACTATCACATCACCGAGCCCCTATATTATAATAATATAGACAATTGACAAGGCAAAACGGTACATTATGGGATTTGCATATGGGATCCTAGCCAAAATGAATCAAAGTGAACCTTTCGAAGCTAGGTTATGGATCTTACAACACAATGTATGATCCACATTCTATATAAGTTTGCTTACTGTTCTGCCAGGCGCTCAATATGGACACTGTAAGTATCAGATTCACATCATGAAGCTCCATGGCTGCAGTCTCTGGTACGTGCATGAAGATCACACTTGGAAGGTTAACTGGTTAAGTCTTCACTGTAGGCTGTGCTTGTCAAATACTCTTCTTATCGACTCTTATCACATGCTCACTGTCCTTCCCCTTTCTGGCCAGGACTTCTTTGGTTCCTGTTGCTAAAGTTTGTGGGTTCCTCTCGAGCTCTGCTGTACGTGCAGACCACGCACCAAGTTTAGTAATGTACCGGAAGTTACCCCTACACCCTTTACAGCTCGCTGAATGTTACATCTGCATGCAAGATTTCAACAGCTCTGGGTATTGTTGTTGAGATTATGGAGATGTGTACTGGAATCTTCAATAATGTTGCCATTCCTATCCCTTTGGTTGCCCTTGCTGTGATTCACCCAAGTACAGGTCTAAAGCAACAGATCCTCAAGAACTTTACAAAACTATCACAAGATGACTTTCTCAAAGATGTTTTCGAAATGAAAATGTCTTGATTATCTCGGGTGAGAGTCAGAGGTGTGTGCCTTAGAATTGGATCGGAGGTCATGGAGCATGGTGGTAGGAGGGGGAATAAAATTGCCATCTCACTTCACGAGAAGGAGGATCAGGTTAAAGGTCAATGTGACTGGAAGAAAATATAAGGGGGAATAAGAGGGAAATAAGGGGGAATAAGGGGGGAAGAAAAAAAAGCTAAATAAAGAAATGTTGATAAATAAACTAAAACAGCTTAAACAAGAACGGCACTCAATAGAGAGCATACCTCCACCTGGTGAACAGTTTATGTTTTGTATCCCACTGATAGGCCGGATCTGGATTCGAGCCTGAACCAAAATCGAATCTGCTTGTTCTTGTTACCTACCCAACTCATGCACCAAGTTTATTCATAACTCGTCCATAACCTTTTAAAAATATCATGTTTAATATCGCTTTTCACCCGATCTCTCAATGGGCAATTCCACGGTTACTCACATTACATATACATATACATATATAGATGCATTAATGTAATGTATTGTAATGTGAATAACCGTGGAATTGCCCCAATGGTGAAGAATCACATCGAAAATTAAATAATTATTGAAGCCGAATCCATATTCAGATCTTCACCAAAGTCGAAACGATTAGTCCTTGTCACACACCCAACCTCTCCACCAAGTTTCATCCAAATCCGTCCATAACTTTTTTAGATATCCTGCTACATGTCGGTTTTGGCCCTATCTCCCAATGGTGAAGAATCACTTAAAAAATTCTGCTAGCCGGGTCTGTATCTGGATCTTCACCAAAATTGAACCGATTCGTCCTTGTCACACACACAACATGTCCACCAAGTTTCGTTCAAATCCATCCATAACTTTTTTGAGATATCCTGGTATATGTTGGTTTTAGCCCCGTCATTGAATGGTGAAGAATCACTTTAAAAATTCAACTAGCCGGATCCGACTCCTGATACTCACCAAAATCTAATCATTTCGTCCTTGTCACAGACGCTACATCTCTGCCAAATTTCGTCCGAATCTGTCCACAACGTTTTGAGATATCTTGTTCACAAACAGACAAACGGGCAAACAGACAGACAGACAGGGGTGAAAACATCACCTCCATACACCTTTGGTGGTGGAGGTAAAAATATTAAAGAAAATCAATACAATTTATGAAAATATAATAAAAAAGGAAAGTTAAAGAGGGGAAGAGTAAAGTAAGGAGGGGAAAAGGAAGAAGAGAGAGAAGAGGAAAATCTGGAGAGGTGAATATTAGATGAAATAATAAAATAAATAATTATAATGGGAAACCAAAAGTGCTTTTTAGGGATTTCCATGAATTTCTAAGGATATAGCAATACTTGTAAAAATAGGAAAAATGAAATCTGTTTTTACATATATTCAATAAAATCAGTGTGATCGCCTTTTGCCTTGAGAACTTCCTAAACTCTACCAAATAGAAAACAGAGAGACCAATGACGCAGGTCATCGGTGTCTCTGTCTTCTTCCGCCTCCTTTCTGGTCTTGCACCCTCTACCGTCTACCCTCTCCGTACTTTGTCATCGCCCAGGTTTCTCAACCCCATTCCAGTAAAACTCCCTAAATCCAGAATCACTGGTCACCTTCACTCATTCGCTATTCTTTCTTCCCACTTGTGGAACTAACTTCCACATTCTCTTCAATCTCATTTTTCCCCTCCAGATATTCAAGACGCCTGCTCACATACGTGTATCATCCACCCCCATTTCTCCACACTTCCTTTATTTCTCCATGTCTCCCTCTATTTTATCCTTCAACTCCTTCTGTTGGTGTTTCCCATCTCTTTCTTATGTTTCTGTTGCATCCCGATCCATTCAGTGATCTCGCTATTCCACGAGCATTGGCGTCATATTCAATAAAGGAGTTTGGGTCATTTCCTTCCCAACAGTTTTCTAGTGAACTCCAGAGCATAATCAGACTGCTCACATAAATTTTACATCTCTCAAATGTATCGACCCTTCATTTGTTCTGTTAAAACAAAGTTTCAGTCAATAATACTAAAATAAATGAAAGAATATGGATAAGTATTTTCATTACAATGAAAAATTGCTGTTTGAAATGAGAAAACTTGGCATTGGTTTAAGTGGACTCAGACTTTTGTACATCTGTAGACTTTGCTTTCCACAAACATGTAATTGTGAAACTTGAATGTGTGTTACACTTGGAGACATAAATGTGACGTCATTTAATTGTGAAACTTCAATGAGTGTTACTCTTGGATGCATAAATGTGACGTCATTTAATTGTGAAACTTGAATGTGTGTTACACTTGGAGGCATAAATGTGACGTCATTTAATTGTGAAACTTCAATGAGTGTTACTCTTGGAGGCATAATTGTGGTCATTTTCACTAATGCCCAAAGCATCATGGATGCCAACACAACGACAACACCAGAGATGTGAATCGGTGGTCAATTGTCGAAACAGAAATCCGTTCCTCGGTTTTAGGAAGGCAGTGGTGCATAAAGGGAGGCAAGTTATGCGTGGGCCTCCACACTGAGCTGAAATATGTTTTGCCATTTTAATTTTAAGTAAGACAGGAAGTGTCCAGGCGATTAAGGGAAGGATATTGAGTGATTGCATCAGGAACAGGAACCGTGGTGAAAAGTATGAGTGTGAGCCGATAAAGTGCTGCATTTGGATTCCAAGAACCCGAGGGTAGCTGAGGAAGGACCATGATGGGGAATATGACTGCCATGTTTGTTCTTTAGTTTCTGGTCCAGTGCTCTATCAATGGTGGTTTCCAATCAAGGAAAAACTCCATCTCTCAATGGCGAAAAATCACTATTTACAAAAACAATTGACAAAGCATATACATGTATGTACAGGCAACAAAATTCCCACTTATCCCCGACGCATGCATTCCCACCCTCGGATGTCTTAACCGGTCAACTTACACTTTACATCGGGTGTCCATAAATCATCCCGAGACAAGGAAATGAGAGATGTGGAGGTGAGAGAAAGTGAAGAAGAAGATGAGCACTGATTATGCCCCGTCACACCTTGCGTCAGCTTTTCACCCCTCAGCCCAAATTGGGCTAAGGGGTATTGTCGTTCGGGCGGGCGGGCGTCCGTCAACTTTTGGTTTCCGTCAATTTCGAGCAGAACGGCTTGTCCGATTAAATCCATTTTTGCAGTGTGTGTTGTGGTTGAGTCGAGGAAGGTTCCTTTCGAAAATGGGCGCGCTGCGATTTTCAATATGGCCGCCACGTCAGCCATCCGGGCGTCCGCCAACTTTTGGTTTCCGTCAATTTCAAGCAGAACGGCTTGTCCGATTAAATCCATTTTTGCAGTGTGTGTTGGGGTTGAGTAGAGGAAGGTTTCTTTCGAAAATGGGCGCGCTGCGATTTTCAATATGGCCGCCACGGCAGCCATCTTTTTTTTTTTTTTTTTTTTTTTGTATACTGAATCGAGGCTCGTGAAAGAGCTAACATTTACTTCACAAACAAATCGACCAGACAAACAAAATACACAAAAAGAGGGAGCGGAAGACAAGATGGGGAGAAAAGGGGAAGCACACAAACACAACATCCGAGAGCAGGGAGATGTGTGGAAGGGAGAGGGCCCGGGGGGAGGAGGCATGGGAAGGGGGGGGGGGGGGAGGGAGAAGTATAAAGCACAAGGACACCAAGGACTTCCAGGACAAAAGTTGGTATTTAAAAAAGGGGAATTGGGGTGAAATTAGCAGGGGTAGAAAAGATCAAGGTTTTGGATGGGGGAAGATAAGAGATGGTGGTGAACAGCTGCTTTAAAGACTTGGAGGGTGGAGTGGGATTGAAGAGAGTGAGGGAGTTTGTTCCAGAGGCGGGAGAAAAGAGGAATGAAGGAGTGAAGGTGAGCAGAGAGTCTTGATTTTGGCAGTTTAACCAAAAGAGGGTTGCAGGCAGATCTTGTGCGACCTGTAGGAATATTTGCGGGACAGAGCCCAGAGAGAGCTGGGGGGGCAAGGCCAAAGAGGAGTCGGTAGAAGACGGAAAGACCACCAACCTGCCTGCGGTGAGTGAGTGAGAGGCCCTTGGAGTTAGCTTCATCGCGGGAGATTCCAATGATTCTGAATGCTTTGGTTTCAACAGCGCGAAGGCGAGCTAGGTGTGAGGCAGGAGCACCAGCCCAGAGGGGAGAGCAGTATTCCATTGAGCTGCGGATGAAAGCCTTGTATGTGGTGAGGAGCTCAGGTGTTCCAAGGAAGGACTTCGCACGACGGAGGATGCCTAGTCGGCGACTGGCTTTGGAGGCCAGATTTGAAATGTGGTTTTTCCAGGAAAGATCATGGCAGATAGTGAGACCCAAAAGCTTGAGTGACAGAACTTCTTGGAGAGGATTATTCAGAAAGTGGATGGGAGGGTTGTCCAGTCGGTCTTTTTGGAGAGACATCGTAAGAGTGTGAGATTTGTCAGGATTGAAAGACATGTTCCACTTGTTTGCCCAGTCTGTGATTTTGTCAAGGTCTGCAGAGAGTGAGGAGGCTGCAGACTGCCGATCTGAGGGATGAAGAATGGAGCGACAGAGAGTAGAGTCGTCAGCAAAGAGATAGAGAGGATTTTCAAGAGAGTCAGAGAGATCATTGATGAAGACCAGAAAAAGCACAGGGCCCAGAACACTGCCTTGGGGAACTCCAGCCTGAACAGGAAGAGGAGATGAGAGAAACCCATTCAGGGCCACACGTTGACTACGACTAGAGAGGAAGTCCGCCAGCCATGCATGGAGATTTCCATGGATACCAAAAGAGGAGAGTTTGGTGAGCAGAGCGTGGTGCCAGACTGTATTGAAGGCACGTGATATGTCAAGGGAGACTGCTCTAATTTCCTGTTTGGCATTGAGGACCTCCATCCATTGTTGAGAAAGCAGAAGCAGCATGTCCAGAGTGGAGTGTCCAGGTCTGAAACCAAATTGATGATCAGAGATCAAGCCATTGGAGAAGAGGAAAGATTTCATATCTGAAGCAATGATGGATTCCATGACCTTGCTGATAATTGGGAGAAGGCTGATTGGTCTGTAGTTGCTGGGATCTGTTTTTGCACCTTTTTTGTGCAAAGCGGTGATGTTGGCAGATATCCAAGCAGATGGAAGATGACCTTGAGCAAAAGAGAGGGTGAAGAGAACAGAGAGAGGGAGTGAAAGAGCGGAAGAACATGATTTTAGGACCCATGGGCTGATGCCGTCAGGTCCAGTTGCAGAATCAGAGTCGAGGGTTGACAGACACTTTTCCACCTTGTCAGGAGGAAAGGACACAGAGTCCAGGAGCAGCTGGGTACGACTGGGTACGGTGGGTACAGAGAGGGATGGGTTTGGGACACAAGATTTAGAGGCAAACACAGAGTTGAGGCATTCGGCTTTTTCACGTGCGGAGTCAGCCGTGTGGCCATTTAAGGTGAGGGAGGGGATGGAGGGGGAACAAACACCAGAAACAGATTTTACCAGACGCCACCAGGATTTGGAAGAGGGAGACAGATAAGAGAGTTCGGTCCTGAGGACGGAGAGATATTGTTTCCTGGCTCTCCTGAGGGTGGACACACACTTGTTTCGGGCTTTGTGAAAGGAAATGAGATTTCCTTCCGTTGGATTTGCTTTTCAGGAGACGAAAGCAAGTTGTTTCTGGGCAATAGCCTCACCACAAGATTCCGTGTACCATGGACGGGAGGAAGGGTATGACAACTGAAGACGAGAAGGGATAAAACTGTGCATGAGAGAGAGCAATTTACTTTGGAAGTAATTAATTTAATTTTTAATTCGTAATTTTATTAGGAAGTAATTAATTAGGTTTTTTTTAGAAGTAATTAAAGTAATTAATTAAAGTAATTAAAAAATTTTTTAAAAGTAAAGAAGTAAAAAAAGAAGTAATTAATTAGGAAGTAATTTTAATTAGTTTCCGTCAATTTCAAGCAGAACGGCTTGTCCGATTAAATCCTTTTTTCCAGTGTGTGTTGGGGTTGTGGAGAGGAAGGTTCCTTTCGAAAATGGGCGCGCTGCAATTTTCAATATGGCCGCCACGGCAGCCATCTTGAAATTGGTTTCCATCAATTTCAAGCAGAATGGCTTGTCCAATTAAATTCATTTTTGCAGTGTGTGTTGGGGTTGGGAGAGGAAGGTGCCTTTCGAAAATGGGCTCGCTGCGATTTTCAATATGGCCGCCAGGGCAGCCATCTTGAAATTGGTTTCCGTCAATTTCGAGCAGAACGGCTTGTCCGATTAAATCCATTTTTGCAATGTGTGTTGGGGTTGAGTAGAGGAAAGTTCATGGGTGCGCTGCGATTTTCAATATGGCCGCCACGGCAGCCATCTTGAAATTGGTTTCCGTCAATTTCAAGCAGAACGGCTTGTCCGATTAAACCCATTTTTTCAGTGTGTGTTAGGGTTGAGTAGAGGAAGGTTTTTTTCGAAAATGGGCATGCTGCGATTTTCAATATGGCCGCCACGGCAGCCATCTTGAAATTGGTTTCCACCATGCATGGGCTGAGGGGTTACGCCCGCTTTGCGGTGCTATTTATTATTGTTGCTTTGTGTGCAGCCTGTGGCTGCTTCGCGGCATCATTTTTCTGGAAGCGCAGCTGTGTTGCTGATGCAGTGCCCCCTATTACCAGTACAATGGTACTCATTTTGTCCACCTCAAAAGGATAAACAGGCCGAGTCAACCCACCTGGTGTTATTTCTCCCCCGGAGGGTTTTCCCCACCATTGCCGTCAATGGGTTGCGTGTTGAGGTGTGTTACGGTCTGAAGCACACCAAGCTAAGCATTCAAACACATTGGCTTTGATAGGTTATCACACTCAAAATCTATTTCTACACATAAAGAATAAATAGCACCGCAAAGCGGGCATAACCCCTCAGCCCATGCATGGTGGAAACCAATTTCAAGATGGCTGCCGTGGCGGCCGTATTGAAAATCGCAGCGCGCCCATTTTCGAAAGGAACCTTCCTCCACTCAACCCCAACACACACTGCAAAAATGGATTTAATCAGACCAGCCGTTCTCCTTGAAATTGGCGGAAACCAAAAGTTGACGGATGCCCGTAACGACAATACCCCTTAGCCCAATTTGGGCTGAGGGGTGAAAAGTAAACAAAGACGAGAGAAGAGAGGGAAAACTGGATTAGGCCAGCACGAGAGGGAAGGACTAGGCAGCCAGGGCTGGAGGGTGCTGCTTGTGTAGTCAGTCCCAAGGGAGGACCTACAGTCCGGTGGTCCTGAAGAGCTCCGAAGAGGAGAGACCAAGACGATGCGGAGGTGAGCGGTACTGTATCCTCCAGTATCAACTCAAGGACAGGTTGGGGGATCCGAACTGGAGAAGCTGCAGCGAGAGTTCGAAATAAGCACTGCATCCAAGGCAGGCCCCATAGTAGGCCCCCAGGGCAGGCCCAGAGGTAGCAAGGGTTTCATCAAAAGTCAACCTTCAGGTACAGAGGTGGCCGCAGGGGTTGATCTGGCACAACCTTCAGGTGGAGAGATTTCCGCTGAAAACTCCACAAACACAAGAAAAGGCACTCCGCCATGAGCCCTCCTCCAAAATCCCCACCCTTTCCTCTGAATCACTTTCCTGGCCCCTCCCCTGCCCCACAGCCAATCACAGGCTTTATACCCGTGGACCAAACCACTTGGTCTAACCCACAAGGAGGGGGGGGGGGGGGGGTGGGGGGAGGAAGAAGAAAAGAAAGGTCACAGATCGTAACAGGTGTATAGCCATATTAAGTTAGCTTCATCGTGGCGTTTTTCCAAAGACGCTTTTAATAACAAAATTAATGATAATCGCATATTGTTAATGTTATTACAAAACAATATTAATACTAATAATGTCCCACTTCCCCAAGGCGATTTTCCTGCAGTGATAACGTGTATAAATAGCTTATAGTTATAATGCCGTTTCTGTGTGGGCAACGGCTTCTTCAGGAAGAAAAAATATTATAAACCACAAACACGTATGATTTGCTTTTTAAACAGTCGCTAATGCGCTTTATAACACTAAATTAATAAATCTGGAGGAATCCGACATGCATGAAGTAAGGTTTACTTAAAGAACTGAGCGAAGATCTACTGTACTCTATATAACCTACAAATGTTGGGTTAATAACATGTCCCTTCCTGCCGCTACCGTGGCATTTTTCGTAGCCAACTTCTGAAACTCGCTCCCGCTGTTTAGGCTAGCATCACACCAAAGTAGTTCTATCCCGTTCTACCCCGTTCTAAAAAAAATACTAGAACGGGCTGTGATCACGGTAGAATGCGTAGTTTGGCGTAAAATACGCTGCTAGTTCGTTCATCAGCAGTCCTCAATACGTCTATCTCGTTCTTATCTCGTTCTTAGCCAGTCTGCAGTCCGTTTGTATCCAGTTCAGATCGTGTAAAAGTGCCCGTTCACCTCATGCCGACAACGTTTCGAAGCAGTTCGAGCCCGTCCGTAGCCGTTCTCAACCCGTTCTTAACCAGTTCAACCTCGTTCTACCTCGTTCACAATACGTCCAAGCCAGTTCTAACTAATTCTTAACCCGACCAACTCGTTCGCACTACGTCCTCATCTCGTCCCTAGTGCGTGTGTACTCGCGTCCTGGCCCGCCCTGGCCCGAATGCTATGAATACCGAGCGCGTTGGAGCCAGTCCTCATTCATGTTCAGGGCTCCGAGCTGTACACATCTACAATACAATCTCCGATCATCATGCCTCCAAAGAGAAGTCGATTCAGAAAGACAGGGCGAGCGAAATCAAGCACAAATAGCCCTGCTGAAGGCCATGCAGATCCCCCTGAAGTTGCTGAGACTATTGAGCCTGCCCATGAAGGTCCAATTCAAGAGAGGGAGATGGAGAGAGCTGTATCCCCTGGAGCCTCTGATGCCTCCAAGTCAGATGGGGACCATCACCAAGGCTTCACAGACATGTTTCACCAACAAGCATATTGTGTTTCTGGCTACCCTAAATTCATATTGCAGGGTGGCATAGGAATCTCCTGTTGCCAGATGACGTAGTGTGATGGCAAGCTTCATACCTGGTTCCAGAGCCTTTCTGTAGTTGGTGTCTTGTTTTTTTTTATGAAGGGGGTGATGCGTTCAAGAAGTTCGTCAAACATGGGTGGGGTAATTCTCAAGAAGTTGTCGAAGGACTCTTGATCATCCAGACGGAGCTCTTCCATCAGCTGATGATAATGTCCCACAGCTATTCTCGTCTCAGGTTTCAGCCACCTCCTCACCCAACAGCTTCTTACTTGTCTCCTTTCTTCCTCTACCATCTCATTGTACTCTTCCTCTGCTTCCAACATAAATTGGATGAAACCAACATTCAACATGTTAATGTATGCAAAGTTATCCATGGTTCTGGGCACAAATCTTGCAAATCTTCACGGCAGGAAACGATGTCCACTGCCCGAAATCTCAAGCCCAACTGATGAACCTGAAACAGCCGTATTTATACCCTAGCTTGTCCTATCGTACTGCAGACGGGTGGTTGTAGTAAGAACTGCGTGAGAACTACATAAACGTACTCAAAACTAGGAGAACTTAATGAGAACCTACTGGGAACTTTTAGAACCATGTAGAAGCGTGTTGCCAACTGCTTCAGAACTTTATACATATTTGGGTTGAAACGTATTTGCACGGAATAAGGATTGACTAAGGACATAATGCGGTCAAATTGGGTCTGTCGCCGAACGGGATGAACGAGCAACAAACAGACCCGGTCGGTGTGCACACGTACTGAAATTTATGTCCGACCGCACCACGTCGTAACACGTCCCTGGTAGGTTCGAAGTACGGCAATTCCGTTCGTAGTACGTCTATCTCGTTTTAAGTACGTTGTCAATCCGTCTAATTGGAGAACGGGATGGACGGGATAACATTTTGAGCAGGCTCAAAGTTCTAGAGCACCCTCCCCGTCCGAGCCCGTCCATGAAGTTCGTAAAAAGACTGTAAATAGTTGCTACTACGTCCACTACGTTCATACACAGTTGGAGCCCGTTCGACAACATTTTCACGAACGTATTGAGAACTAGTTTGGTGTGATGGGGGTATTAATCTATCTATAATTCCATTAATCTCTGTGTGTATGTGTGTGTGTATGTATGCGACAACGATTTCTCGACAACTACCGGTCCGATATACTTGAAACTTGCCAGGTATATTGCTGGGGACCCGAGGATGTGCCTTTTCAAGGTTTGAAATTAATCGGACAAGTACTTACCGAGCTATGGCGATTTAGCCGTTCGCCGTTCGCTTTGGCGTTGCGAATGGACCAAACCATTGCATGTAAATAGAGGGGGGGGGGGGGGGGGGGTTCTGTGGTCGTTGCGAATGGACCAAACCATTCATGTAAATAGAGGGGGGGGGGATTGTCACTGTACTCGCAAGCCGTTCGCCGTTCGCTTTGGCGTTGCGAATGGACCAAAACATTTCATGTAAATAGAGGGGGGGGATATAATTTTAGATAGATATATAGTACGGGCATATATATAGTACGGGCATGCCCTAGTCTATCTATAATTCCATTAATCTCTGTGTGTATGTGTGTGTGTATGTATGCGACAACGATTTCTCGACAACTACCGGTCCGATATACTTGAAACTTGCCAGGTATATTGCTGGGGACCCGAGGATGTGCCTTTTCAAGGTTTGAAATTAATCGGACAAGTACTTACCGAGCTATGGCGATTTAGCCGTTCGCCGTTCGCTTTGGCGTTGCGAATGGACCAAACCATTGCATGTAAATAGAGGGGGGGGGGTTCTGTGGTCGTTGCGAATGGACCAAACCATTCATGTAAATAGAGGGGGGGGATTGTCACCGTACTCGCAAGCCGTTCGCTTTGGACCAAACCATTTCATGTAAATAGAG